>NC_092802.1:20150175-20471388 GCF_918797505.1 Bemisia tabaci | reverse complement strand
GTAGCTGAAAAAATGGAACCAATTGATGCGATGTATCGCATGCCGTTCTGACACAAAATATGGCGTCCATCGAATCATCTTAAGGTAAATCGCGTACTTTGTTAAACGTTTGCTTCCTCCGTTAACACCTACTCAGTGCAGGAATCTAAAAAGCTCACCGCCCGCCTTCGCCTGCGGGAAGAGACTCTCAGAAAGCCGATCTTGCTGGACGTCTATCCGTCTTGATCACGATATTCGCCAACGCGACGTCCTTTATCATATCCTCGTAGTAACTACTTTCGTACGACCCCCTTCCATTCAAATGCTCGAATCGATCTGCAAATTCCTCCTCGCTGGGCACCACAGCGACTGACAACTGCGCTCTGCTGAGTATTCGCAAGTAGCTGGTGATCACCGGGCCCATAGTTCCATATCGCGCCCATACCAGAGAGCATCGGTGTCGAGAAACACCGGAGGATAGTAGTCCTCCAAAAACTCGAATTTACCATATTGATCGTGAGCGTAGTAGACGACTGTCCCGTAGTTGAATTTCTCGAGCATAGCTTGTAGTCCGGGGGCATACGTAACAAAACATATGTCCCGTGTGCAGATTTGTGAAGGCATATGTGTATACATCAATCTCTTCGTTTTGATGTCTAGAAAAAGAATATCGATGATGGCCATCTCAAATTTCATACAAACCCCCCCAAATCAAGATGGCGGCCAAAAATGGCGGTTTTGGGTAAAAAAATTTAAAGTTTGCAAATACGTCGTGTCGGGTATCGATTCTTATGTATTTTTGATCGAAGAGTCCGAATTTTTCGTCAAAAGTTAGCTCAAAGGTCATTTTTCCCAGGCCAAAACCAAGATGGCGTCCAAAAATAACTCTTACGGTGATAATTTGCCTATTCGGTCTACATGCATTGTGAGGTATCAATTATTAGGTTTTCCAGGGTCGTAGAGTCCGAAAATGAGGTCCATTTTCCGCTGCGGCTCTCAAGAAGCCCTAAAATCAAAGATGGCGGCCCAAATGGGCCACCGGTCTTGCGGATGAAACTGCTATTAGGGCAGCTACAACAAAAAATGCGTTCAAAATAAGTTTCTAGGGTCAAGAAGTTCGGATAGGAGATCAATGTTTTCTCTTACAAAAAATTAAGCCTCCGAATCGAAATGGCTGCCGACATGTTGCCAGTTAGAGGCGCAAACCGGGAAATGACTGATATTAAGGGATATGCCAAGAAGGGTTTCGATTAGGGCCGTTGTTGGGCCCATACCCTGAAATTCTTCAATTCTACGATTGTTTGCTCACTTAAAGTCTAACGTTTGTGGAATGTATCATGATTTTGGTCATTTTCGGTCTATTTAGGGGTCTAACACTGGCCTAAATATGAACTTAAGGCCGATTGGGCGAAAAATGCGGGTTCTCTTACATTCGAACGTGACGCTGTTTCATAACGATCCCATCGTCGGAGAGATTATCGTCCTTCAAGTACGTTACATTAAGGATGTAAGATAGTCACTTTGGCCAATTTTCGTTGATAGGCAAACCTTGCGCTCAAGATTAAAACGATCTTCTTCGAATTTTCTCTTGTTTTTCATCATTACCTATTTAACATTGCGTAAAAAGGCGACTCATCTTAAACCAGAAATAGATTCCTCGGTGGAAAATGTATGCACTGGTCATAACTTCCTCCAAAAAATTAACGGATTAAAGCCTCCCCCCCCCCCCCCAAAAAAAAAGAAAAACCTGTGTTGCCATATTTTATTGCCTAACATCACAGAAAACCGCGTAATTATTTCAGTATTTGGAGGCTGTTCTTCGTAGAGCACATTTAGCAAAGCTCAAAACCCTTGATTTTTCATACTTACGATCAAATAATTAGTGATTATATAAATGCAATGGAGAAGTTGCATTGGTGAGGAATTTGCGATTTGACTATTGATTCCTAATGTAATTGTTCGCGAGAAACACGATGGTGCCAATGGCTATCCTCTGAAATCAACTTCCAAGCTCAAAAAATGCCCTTCAAGTTTTAGACCGAAATGGAGGGGATATCCCGCGCTATCCTGAGAGCCCACCTCTACATCAGACAAACTCTCCATGTAAAAATAGGGAGCAAATACAGTTGCCGGTTGCCGTGTTTTTTGTTGTGGAGTCCCCAAACAAAGTGGTAGCCCTGTGAATGTACTTGCTCCCGATCTTTGCATGGAGAGTTTGTTTGATGTAGAGGTGGACTCTCATGGTAGGTGGGATATCCCCTCCATTTTGGCCTCAACTTGAGAGCATTTTTTGAGCTTGAGATTGATTTCAAGAAAACCAGTGGCACCATCGTGTTTCTCACGAACTTTTACATTAGTATCAATAGTCAAATCGCAAATTCCTCAGACATGCAACATCTCCATTTTCCATCATTATTTTGTTTATTACATGTATGTATCTATAGAGACTCCCATCGTGGCGCGGCATTCGCACATATCATCGTTAAAAATCGAGAAAAATCCGAGTTGACCGAGGATTCAGCCGCACCTTCTCGGAATATACGCATTTTGAAATAAATATGTAAGACTCGAATTACAGTATTCAGAGATGCAAGTAGATTATATTTTTGTGTTAGTGATAATTGCTTTGCACGATATTTACAACGAAGGTGCACCTTTGAATTATTGACCGTGATCTGAGATCCGAAAAAAAAGTAACCATGTGTCAGAATTACAAGTGCTTAATGCTGATTTTTCACCACCCTGAACAATCTCTGCCCCCCGTCATTCCTATTGCCTGCGATCGATCAGAATTCTGCTTTCTAAAAATAATTTGAAACCCTGGTTTCTCTCTCACTCCTACCCAGCCACCTCACAGCTTCCTCATCAGTTGCTTCTTCATCAGGTTCCCTGTCTCCTGCATCAAACCTCTTGTTTTGAGCTGTCATTTCATAATTTTGGAGAGAAATGACGCATGGCATGTTAATCTAGCAGAACGCTTAGTTTTTCTGGCTCAGACTAATGTCTGTTATGAGTGAGGCACCAAATGAGTAGATTGCAATATGAGCTCAGCAGTCGACGTGTCTATCGCCCCACTTTGCACAGGTAATACCACCCGGATATACCATAGTTCAATGTCGTTTTGCCTTTTAAACCACATAATTACTTTTTTATATTCCGGTGAATTTGTAGTTTTGGATAAGGCTAACATTCTCAGCGCGTTGATAGTAGAATTCTCATTTTCGTTTCAATGTTTGCATTTTTTTCGATTTTTTACCCGATGATATGTGGGAATGCAGCGCCACGATGGGAGTCTCTATCGATATATACATGTAATAAACAAAAGATGATGGATAATTGCGTTTATATAAATCACTAATTATTTGATCGTAACGTATGAAAAATCAAGGGTTTTGAGCTTTGCTATAATGTGCTCTACGAAGAACAGCGCGCAATTACTGAAATAATTACGCGGTTTTTCTGCTGTATGTTAGGCAATAAAAATATGGCAACACAGGTTTTTTCTTTTTTTTGGGGGTGGGGGGGGGGGGAGGCTTTAAGATCCGTTAATTTTTTGGAGGAAAGTTATGTACCAGTCTGCAATACATTTTCCACCGAGGAATCTATTTTCTGGTTTAAGATGAGGTCGCCCTTTTTACGCCATGTTAAATAGGTAATGATGAAAAACAAGAAATTCGAAGAAGATCGTTTTTAACTCTGAGCGCAAGGTTTGCCATCAACGAAAATTGGCCAAAGTGACTATCTTACATCCTTAATGAACGTACTTGAAGGACGATAATCTCCTCCGACGATGGATCGTTATGAAACAGCGTCACGTCGAATGTAAGAGAACCCGCATTTTTCGCCCAAATCGGCCTTAAGTCTCATATTTAGGCCAGTGTTTAGACCCCTAAATAGACCGAAAATGACCAAATCATGATACATTCCACAAACGTTAGACTTTAAGTGAGCAAACAATCGTAAGAATTGAAGAATTTCAGGGTATGGGCCCAACAACGGCCTAATCGAAACCCCTTCTTTGGCAAATCCCTTAATATCAGTCATTTACCGGTTTGCGCCTCTAACTGGCAACAATGTCGGCAGCCATTTTCGATTCGGAGGCTTAATTTTTTGTAAGAGTAAACATCTGATCTCCTATCCGAACTTCTTGACCCTAGAAACTTAATTTTGAATCGCATTTTTTGTTGTAGCTGCCCTAAATAGCAGTTTCATCCGCAAGACCGGTGGCCATTTTGGGCGCCATCTTTGATTTTAGGGCTTCTTGAGAGCCCGCAGCGGAAAATGGACCTCATTTTCGGACTCTACGACCCTGAAAACCTAATAATTGATACCTCACAATGCATGTAGACCCGAATAGGCAAATTATCACCCGTAAGAGTTATTTTTTGGACGCCATCTTGGATTTTTGTGCCTGAAAATGACCTTTGAGCTAACTTTTGACGAAAAATTCGGACTCTACGATCAAAAATACATAAGAATCGATACCCGACACGACGTATTTGCAAACTTTAAATTTTTTTTACCCCAAAACCGCCATTTTGGCCGCCATCTTGATTTTGGGGGTGGTTTGTATGAAATTTGAGATGGCCATCATCGATTTTCTTTTTCTAGACATCAAAACGAAGAGATTGATGTATCACACAATATGCCTTCACAAATCTGCACACGGGATCACGTATGCCCCCGGACTATTGGACCAAACCCGATTTGGTGAACCGTTCCAACGGCAGGTCGGGAAGACCGAAAGATTTTGAGTGTATCTCGACGGGGTGTAATTCTTTGGGCAACGGTTTGTTGAAGTGGATCTCGTCGTCCGTGGGTATGTTTTTCAAGTTTGGCATCGTGAAACTGTACGGTACCGGAATCGAAAATTCGCTGTCGATGATGGCCATGTGCATGGAGGCTGATATGTATTTTGCTCTTGTCATGTCCGTGGTGCGGAACCAGGTGCGGCTTTGCGATAGTTTCGTAGGGCAGATTAGCTGTTTTAGCAGGCCGGGACTCACCCCTGAGATTGAATAGTTCCGCTTTGTGGATAAAGTTAAGTTTTCGATGTCCTTAAGGTACGGCAATGGACCACTAGACAAGGTACGAATTTCAACATTCTGATACATGTTTCTGAACCAAAATTTCACGTAAAACACGATGGGCACAACGAAAGTTATCGAAATCAACTCCTTACGAAGATATATAATGATTCTTGATGCGTGAATTCAAACCTACCCGCTCATGAAAACTCAATGCTCTACGTGACTCACATCGCGCACTAAACGTTATCATGACAGTCTCTGCGATATAAAAATCTGGCAACCTCAATCTAGACGCTTTGGCTCAGCTATTACAAATAGCTTATAGTATGAACAACACATGGTGGGAAATGAACATTGTTCGATTGAGGAGCTTGCTGAAACCTTTGTAGTGCGCGATTTGACTCACGTTGAGCTTTGAGTTTCTTGTGAGCGGGCAGTTCAAATTCCTCGTAACCAATGTGAAATAAAATCATTCATATCCTCGTTAGGAGTTGGTTTCAGTAATTTTCGTTGTACGAATCGTGTTCTACGTTAAATTCTGGTTAAGATACATGTATCAGATCGCTTAAATTCGTACCTTGTCTAGTGGTCCATTAAGACGCGGAATCGTGGGCGCGGCGGACGACCCCGAGCGAGCGAGGCGTCGAGTAAGTTCCGCTCCGCCGTGCCCAGCAACTAAGCAGCGGAATCGCCTCCAAATTTCCGTCGTGTCCGTCGGCAGTCTCGTCATAAATCAGTATCCAATGATAACTCGCGAGTGTGTGTTTTGCCTTGCTCTCACCACGTTTCAAAATCCCCAAATTTTTTACGAGACTACCAACCAGTATATCCGTTTGTAAAATTTCTAAAATTATTATTGAATGAGCAAATGAATGTTTACGAAAAGCCCAAGATAAACCTCCTATCAACAGTTTCAAATTAACGAATGAAACGTGAGCAGAGAGTTTGCAACATTGCAAGCAAAGACAACGCATTTTTTTTACTTTCAGGCATGATGTTCAAAGCAAATTGGTCGATTAGGTTTCTCTATAGATATAGCAACGTCTAAATAAATTGTTCAGGTGCCGAAAAGCTCTAAAATAGTTAGTTCGTTTTGTTTTTTACAGATTTATCTCTTGGAAAAAAAAGGTGTCCATGTTTTCTTTTAACCTACTTGTGTCGTATTATTTGCACCTGGCACGAGGTAGGAATGCCATGCGTTGATATCGTGCTATAAACATATTTTTATTTCATAGAATCCAATAATTCACGATGGCCCGCAATTTTCCATTGGTGTTGCCACCGCGATCCACGTTTCGGCAAGTAGACATGAAAGTTTTTTTTCTCCGTGTAGGTACTTCAGAGAACCGACCTCGAGTTCCTCGTCACAGAGAGGTTCTCATTACAATGATAACCATAGGCGGTTCTAGACCTTCATGCTTGGAGATGTCCAGAGGTGGAAAATGACGAGATCCCCCCTCCTCCCATCATCCCTTGCCCATATTCATTGAATACTGGACACTTGTAGATTTCAAAAATTCATAAAATAAAAATATTGCTAATTTTTTGCGCTTCATCATACGATTTTTTCTCGACGTTTTTACTTGCCCAAAAGCCTATTTCACGGTTCCGATAACCGTACTTTTGCTTGGGGGTGCCCGGCACCCAATGGCACCCCCGTAGAACCGCGTATGAAACCGTTATTATTATAGAGCGAGAGCACTGTATTTAGTGTTTTTTTACGTAATGATATGTATATCTTGTGTCAAGTATTTTGTATTTTTGGGACTTATGATGAGAGTAATTAACGAGCCCCGTTAAAAAATCTTCGTTTTTCAGACGAAAGAACGTAACGACATATCAATATTGCATAATTTCTATTTGAACTTTGCTTGACCACAAGGAAAATTTTGGGCCTTTCCGACTAGAAATGTCACTAATTTTCTTCTTTGTACAGGCAAAAGTCAGTAAAATTGTGGACACATGCTGCCCAGTCACATTCTAGTTAAACAATCATTTTTCTAGTCAATTTTGCAACTTTAAAATGTAGAAACGTTCTTCCGTCTGAAAGAGGACGAATTGAAACTACGGAGGAAAGAGATTTTGCTTATCTGGAACTTCTTTTTCTCCCCTTGCTCGTTGGCTTGGAGGCACAATGGAGCTACGAGGGCTGTCCCAAAAGAAACCGGACTTTTGTCATAGAAGGCGAACCAAGCATCGTAATCAAGTTTTCTTGGGTTTGTTTGAAAGCTGATAAGCTACTGAAGATGCTTGTTTTTACAGAATGCAAAAATTCGTCTTGGTAAGGAAACTACACGCTTTGGAATAAAGGAAAGTCAAACTCGAGTTGCGATTTTTGTCTTTAATTCAAGAAAAATTTAGATACAACTTTAAAAAAACCCAGGTTTTAAGTTAAAAAATTCGTTGCTCTCTTATTCAAATGCTTAAAAATAAGGAAATCAACATTTTAAGCAGCTTATTAAGTCATAACCTATCCCCTTCAAAATACTTTCCAGCTTTGTCGATGCATTTTTTTCCACCGTTTCTTAACTGGAAGAAACACTGTTGGAAATCCTCAGGTTTGAATGATCGCAATTCCTTCAAGGTGACCTAACCTGGCTCCGTGTGATTTTTTCTTATTTCCACGACTTAAATCTACCTTGAAAAGTCGACGTTTTCTCAAACCATTCCGGAAATCCAAGAGAACACCTTGTAGGAATTGCGATTATTCAAATCTGAGGATTTCCAACAGTGTTTTTCCCAATGGAAGAAACGGTGGCAAAAATGCATCGACAAAGCTGGCGAGTATTTTGAAGGGGATAGGTGATGACTTGGTAAGCTGCTTAAAATGTTAATTTCCTTATTTTTAAGCATTTGAATAAGAGAGCAACGAAGTTTTTAACTTAAAACCTGGGTTTTTTTTTAAAGTTGTATCTAAATTTTTCTTGAAATAAAGACAAAAATCGCAACTCGAGTTTGACTTTCCTTTATTCCAAAGCGTGTAGTTTCCTTACCAAGACGAATTTTTGCATTCTGTAAAAACAAGCATCTTCAGTAGCTTATCAGCTTTCAAACAAGCCCAAGAAAACTTCATTACAACGCTCGGTTCGCCTTCTATGACAAAAGTCCGGTTTCTTTTGGGACAGCCCTCGTATGTGCACGTCCAGTCGGTACAAAAATTAGAACCCTCCGTGATTATTTCCGGTCAATCCGTGAATTTAACTTCATTTTATTAATATAAACTTCGAAGGATTTCAGACTTTCAGCGATTCTACCTTTTCTATTTCACTCGAGAGGCTGCCAGATTGTGCGATAAATGTAAATAGTCCACATGGATTTGAATTGGGAAAAGTGCTTAAAAAGCAACTTATCTGGCAGCAACAGAATCCGGGAGGGACGAGAGGCTGCCTTCCTGCGAAAACCCATGATTTAGCCGGAAATGTCATTAAAACAATTGATTCCGTTTGAAGCATCAATTGTATACTAGGGGAAAGCTATTTTAAAATAATAATTGTAAATGGACAAAGATGTTACAGAAAAGGAAAAAGGAAAGGGAAAGGAAATGATTACTAATATGCAATCAGAGAGAATAAAACAAAAACATCGGAGAAATTTGTATGCGATGTAAATATAAGAAAAAAAACACGAGTGGGCTCATTGCGATTCGGAACTCGAAATATACTACCGTTGAGCAGTTTTTAGACCCCTACGCCACCGATAATCTTCTTAAGAGGTAAAGATGAACTTTTGCTACTTCAGCAAGTCAAATCGCGGAAGGAGAGCCATGGATTGTCTTTTTCCGTCACCCGATGGAATGGCGTTCCAGTCAAATGCGTTTTTGAAGAAATGATCGATCCCCATCATCGCTTCATCTCCACACATATATTCATGTGCAAATGATGGCACGCTCCGGCAACAAGGTTCTGTGACGAAATCATTTTTGCCTCCAGAGTCTCCAAAATGTATACATCTTAGTGATCAAATTCCAATCACCGAGAAAAATGGCTCGCGGAGCGAGCCGAATGTCACTCGCGTTGATCGGGGGTTCAGGGGGCGCAGCCCCTTGGCTGGCCGTGACGGACGCGCAAAGCGCGTCCAGAACGGCTAATAAAAATATGTTGCTACATATCCTCAGCTGGAACTCCAACGTAATTTTTAGACAGCCTCTATGGTATCCATATATGCCGTAATCCACCAGTATGGTGCATGCATGGTTCCCCTCACCTCTGTTTATTCTGTGCTTTTAACTCGACGATCCAGTGACAATGTGTGTAACAGTAATATCTAGGTGGAAAAACTATGGTTTTTACAACCACAATGGATGACATCTATGGACCGTGTTCCTCGAAATGATACCTTAATCGATACTGACGGAGACTATAATAAAGTAGGCGTTTGGATGGCCATTGTTACTCCTAGACAATTTTCTCAACTGACGTAACTCTAAAAATTGGGGTTTAAAATCGCCAGCCCGGAACTTTCAACGTCTGAATCGTCCGGTAAGTCTACAATACAATGTCAACATGAAGCTCCTGATAAAGGCCGTCCGGTGGATTTGATGAAACTTGATGCATTTGTCAAAGTGTTAAAACATTGTGAAGAACTTTGCGATGAGAAAAATTGTTGTACAGTTTACCGAACTTCAGGAAGAGAATGAGGAGAATCTTATCGTCCAAAAATTTAGAGCCGTACTCCATTAAATATCTTAAAAATAAGCTTTTAGAACATTTTAAGGACGAAATCATTATTGCAGAATCTAAAGGTAAAAAAAACGTAATATTTCTACGACAAAGAGTAGAATCCATACTGCGACAGTTTTATAACCAAAAATAAGGAAGAGGAAGGCGAAGATGACGCAATAAGACTGATAAAAATGGCCGGAAAATTGATAAGGTCAGCATGTAAACAAATTGAGCACTCAACTGATTTTTAATCCCTCAGTATCAGACATAAAAAATGTTGAGTCATGTTTTAGTGTGAACCTGAATATTTGCGTGTGCTTTTAGATGCATTAGTGCCCGAAAAGCAAAATGAGCTTAAGAAAGTTTCCATTGGCCATGCCATCATCCAAATGCTGAGGCCAAGAGGGTTGTTACTTCCTTCTCTCCAGGTTGCTTTAGGTGTCCAGATGCACCATTTATGCCCCTCAAGAAAACACATAGACATTCTGCATAAAATGGTTTTAGCGTCTCATATATGGAAATTTTAAAATATGAGAAAAATGCTGCAATTATGTCTCAAAACCATTTAGATCAGTTACAGCCCCATCAATTCACGCATTCGTTGCTGATAACGTTGATCATAATTTAAAAACTATCGATGGTAATAATACTTTTCACGGTATGGGAATGATGGCTTTAATTACCCCAGCTCTTGAATCATGTAAATTAGTACCGCGGAAAAACGAATGTTCCGAGACTGTTCGTGTTTCAGAAAAAATTAACTTGTCTTTTTACAACGGTGGTGAAAAAAAAATTAAGACAACTTTTTTAGAGCTTGAAGACCTCAAAGCTGAAGATAAGTTCGCTAATTTAGATATGCTGTGGAAATTTTCATGGGTTTTAAGCCCTGATGTTTCTAATTGGTCCGGTTCGATGCAAAGTTCAACCTCTGCTTCCTTTCCAGGAAAATCAAGCGTTCTCTTTTTTCCTATCATAGATTCAAATCCTAGCGATTTCTCATGTGTTTACAACGACGCTTCTTTTTAATCGAGGCAGAGTCAAGAAAATTTAAAGTCGATCCTGTGTTGACTTTCGATCAGCCACTTTACTGGAAAGCTAAAACCATAATTGAAAATGAGCTGATTGACAGTCCACTAATAAATATTGTTTTGCGACTCGGTGGCTTTCATACGATTATGAGTTACCTCGGTTGTATTGGTTACTTCATGGAGTCATCTGGAATCAGTGAAATACTTTCAGAAATTTACGGTAGCAACACCGTCACCAAAATTTTGAACGGCCATAGTGTCTCTCGTGCTATCCGAGCTTTTATGCTACTGGACGCTGCCTTGAATTACTTTCTAATTAGAGAGGCCTCTGGATCTCCGTCCAAAAGTGACCAAAATGACGATGAATTTGTCTTGGATCTGGATAATCAGACCCTGCAAGGTGTGACAATATTATTGACCGGGCTCAGTGAAAAATCACTGTCAGCAGAAGAGATTTGCAACTCAGATGTTTGGCCTGACATTGTGAACATGCTGAAAAATGTCAAGGAATCAGTTATTAATTCGTCCCAAAATGCTTAGTTGTGGTGCCAATTTATGGACATGATGGACCTTCTCAGAACTTTCTTACGCGCCGAAAGGACCGGTGATTGGACTTTACACTTGCATACTTTACGTTTAATGCTTCCATATTTTGCAGCTGCAGGTCATTTTCTGTACTGCAAATCTATTAGACTATACCTGCAAGTCATGCATGAACTTAAACAAAGCCATAAATCTATACATAATAAATTTATGAGCGGTTTCCATGTAGGGCGGAGATCCGATCGATTTTGGAGCGGCTTGTCTACAGATCTCCTTATCGAGCAAATCTTGATGAAAAATATCAAAAATTTAGGAGGACTAACACGTGGAGCTGGTTTTTCTGAAGCTAGACGATTGACTTGGCTTCTAGGAATGCCTGCTTGCGCTGATGTCAATGCTGCAATGATTTCCCTCTTACGGTTGGATATAAATGATTCAAAGACACACAAAGACTGCACTCTAGCGCGTCGAAACAGAGACTTAAATGACGTCAGAAAGTTAATTAGATTGATGCAGCATTTAGCGCCATTTCAGCCAAGTGCGACTTTAAAAAATCTAGCCACAGGAAGGATAGCAAGTACGAGCGTGAATGCCAATAAAGCAAAAGAAATTGGTGAACAGATTTTGCGTTTCATGGACAATCAAACAGTCGCGGATTTTTGTTTCAAAAAAATTCATACTGTCAAAAATATGAAGGAGCAAAAACATTTAAATGTCGACGGCGAGTTTGTTCGGGTCGATCCATATTTGTTATTTCAAAGACTTCTTTGTATTCTTAGTAATGCACCGCAAAATTTGCCTGAGTACTTCAAATACGAATTATGCACATTTCCGTTGGCACTGTGTGACACTTCCGGCTTTCTACGCTCGCCGAAAAAAAGTGACTTCTCAAAGCGACTTTTACAGTTGATTCCGTCAAAATCAAATCCTGCTTCAGCACCTGATTCTAGAGTTTCCTACGTAATTGATGGTGGTCACCTACTACATTTAATGCCATGGCCTCGGCAGGGTACTTATACAGAAGTAATGAATCAATATTCTTCTTACGTAATTAAGCACTTTGGTAAAGCAACAATTGTTTTTGATGGTTATTCAAATGTACATACAACCAAAGATTTGACTCGTGTAAAGAGGAGTAAAGGAAGAGTTGCACCCACAATCGATTTTACGCATGATATGCCTCTGACTTTGTCCAAAAATCTTTTCTTATCCAATGAAAAAAATAAGCAAAAATTTGTGGCTGCCTTAGCAAAACATCTTATGCAAATTGGCTGTATTACCATCCATGCTCCAGATGACGCTGACTTATACATTGTTCTTGAGGCACTCCAGCAAGCCAAAGAAATACCCACAGCCATTATTGGAAAAGACATAGATCTTTTGGCCATCTCCCTCCATTACTTTGCAGTGGCGTGGCGTGAATTGCGATATATCGATTGTTATGCCATTTAAACCTATGAAAAAAGATCGATTATGAGGGTGTTCGCAGCGAACACCTTAATAATCGATTCTTTACCATAGTTTCAAACGGCGAGATATCGATAATCGATTATTCACGCCACGCCACTGCTTTAATGTGTCATCTCACAAAGATTTATATATTTGCGATGATAATTTATCGGCTGCTTTGCGCAAATCATCGCAAATAATAGATATTAAATACATTAAAAGTCACTTGAGTGATGAATTTTGTAAAAACATCTTACTGAGTCACGCATTCCTAGGTTGTGACACTACTTCTCATATCTACGGGATAAATAAAGGAAAAATGATATCTATGCTAATGGATAATCATGATGCCTTAATAGATGCAGCTATATTCTGTAATCAGTCAAGTTCAAAAGAAGCTTTGGAACTTGCTGGTGAGCGCTTACTTGTACGTTTATACGGAGGAAAATCGACCGAAAATCTGGATTCTTTACGTTTTAGATTATTCTCGCCAAAACTTGTCTCAAGTACTCAACATGTGAAACCAGAGGTACTCCCACCCACATCTGACGCAGCTAAATTTCACTTTCATCGTGTATTCCTTCAAATAATGACATGGATGGGACATGAGCTCCAACCTGAAAGTTGGGGGTGGAGGAAAGGAACTTCAGGTCTCATTCCAATTTTGATGGAGAAACCACCTGCCCCAGATTCACCTCTCTCGATCATCCGATGTAGCTGCGCAGAAAACGGATGCAATTCTCAGAGGTGCACATGCAAGGAGCATGGAATAAGCTGCTCCTTTGCCTGCAAAAACTGCCAAGGATCGACGTGCTCAAACAGCAAATCCGAAATGGAGCCGACCCTGATGGATGAGGATTCCCCCGATGAGGACACTCCCGAAGAGCCTACCCCAGAAGATGAGGACGAAGAAGTTGGCGACTTCAGTGATTATGAGGATGGCACTTTTTGATGAGATTTGAGGTTGTCTCGGTACTCTCAAGTAAGTGAAATTATTAAGTTTCTCGATTATTATCCGCATTAATTTATAGCTTTCTTAAAGAAAACGAGATTCTTCGTAGTCTTAAATTTCAGGAATCAACATTGGAATTAAAAAAAATTACGTATTCCAATTTACTACGTCATGAACTTGCTATGAAGTTTCGAATAAATAATAAAATTTCATAATTTAATTCGTGACATTCTGCGAGACTAATTTTAGAGGGGTCTGGCCTTTTGACTCACAAGAGCAGTCTTGAAAAGATGCCGCGCCACTCACGATCACCTGAGGAGGTTGCGGGCCGCGTAACAAATGCCGGCTAGTTTCCATGTTTCGCGTCACACTCCGTGGATGTCCCGCAATGAGGTTCTCATGTGATACATCTATTTTACGTAAAATTTCATCTAGTTTTATATTTTTGATAGATAGATAGATAGATAGAATACTTTATTTTTTATCCTGGGGAGGATTTAACAAAGGGGGTTAGGTTGGGAGATCATTTACAAACATGAGATTACTTCATTATGCTACACTTATCTCTAGGATATGCTGGGCTTACAATTATGTACATGAAATAGCAGCGTTCATGATAGGCAAACTTTGTTTTTTGATTCAGTTATTCATTTATTATGAACGATCTTATACTCAGAATTGTCGCAAAATAATTATAAATATCTGTAAGCTGTTGCTCGTTTGAGTCTTTACTAAGAATTAGGTTTATGTCTTTGTTAAGGTAGCTGTGTAAGTAATATTTTCGAGTGTTATGGTAAATGGGGCAGACAAAGAATAAGTGGTGCGCATCTTCAGGTTGTTGAGTATTACAAATTGTGCAAATTTCGTTAGGGTTAATTCTATGGTTCATCTGATTGATAGTGATGTTAAGGGAGTTAACATTTCTCGCTCGTAGTTGGCTGAATAGTCTTTTTTTCGCAAAACTCACTTTACGATATAAATAATTATGGTTGGCATCAATATTCTCAGTGTTAATTAGGTTGTAATGGGGGACAAACTTTGTTTCATTTAACTTTTCTTTGTCTTTTTCCATGGTAAGTTCTGATATTTTTCTCTGAACTTCATTTACCATTTTCCTGATCGCAGCTGGCTCTGTGGTTTCTCTAAGAAATAGATATTCTTGGTCAATTTTATGTAACATGGCTTTTAATTGAGAGAACCAGTTGTATTTAATTATATTGTACCTACTTTCATCTAGTTCTTTGAGTCGGGCCAAGCATATTTTAGGGTACCTGGACTCGTGCATATTTTGTACTCTGTGGTACCAATTCAGCGTAGATTTCAATACCTTTGTTTCTATATTATCTTTGCCGGTTTCTTGTCTTATGACATAGTGGGGTGTGCATCTTTGCCATCGAAAAACGGATTTGAAAAATCTGCTTTGAGCAGACTCAAGCATATCACAATACCTGAGAGCCCAAATTTCTGCCGCATATAGTAGAGTTGCTAGTGTGACCGAGTCCCATAATTTTAATACGGATTTGAAAGAGTTATTTTTCGCTTTTTGTAGTATTTGTATCACGGAACTTCCGGCTATAGCTGTGCGGGATATTGCGTCATCAGCTTGCATTGCAAATAGTCCGCTGCTTGTAAATTTGACACCTAAGTACACGTAGTGTTTTACAACTTCAATTTCTTCGCCTCCATATTTGAAGCGTGGGAGTTTACCTGGTTTTCTGCCACAGTGACAGGGTAGTATTTTTGTTTTAGAGACGTTTACTATGAGGTCATTTTCTAAACAGTATTTTTCTAGGTAATTTAATTTTCTTTGGGCGTCGATTGGGGACTCGGCCAAAATAACTAGGTCGTCTGCATAGGCAAGGAGTAATATATCAGTACTTATCGTTACATTTATACCACGTACATGCTTCCTAAGCACTGTTTCGATGTCGCTAATAAAAAGAATGAAAGCTAAGGCGCTAAAGGGGTCACCTTGTAAAACTCCCTTGCTGACTTTAACAGGTTTGCTTAGCATGCCATTTACGTCTACCATAACATTGGCGATTTTGTACAGATTTTGCACTATTTTTATTAAGTTCGCAGTTACTCCTAAATTATAAAGTTTTATCCACAATTTCTGGTGGTTAACCGAATCAAATGCTTTTTTGAAATCTACAAAAATCAAGTAGGCTTTTTGTTTTTTCAGTTTCTGAAACTGGATGATGGAATTTAACACAAAAATGTTGTCATTGCAGCCTCTCTTCTCTCTAAAGCCAGCCTGGTTTTCAGGTAGCAAATTATTAATTTCAATGAATTTAGTGACTCTTTTAGTGACTAAATAGGTGAGAATTTTGGCTAATGAGTTGATAAGTGCAATACCTCTATAATTGTCGGGGTCGTTTGGGTCACCTTTTTTGTATAACATGGATAATTTAATTTCACCCCACTTTTTTGGGATTTCTCCTTTTTCCATTACATTGTTTAGTATTCGCAGGAGAGCGGATTTCCCTTTTCCATTCAAGTTTTTATAAAATTCATAAGGAATGCTGTCTGTTCCCGGGGTTTTGTTATTTTTTAAGCTATCCAATACAGAGTTTAATTCTTTAGTTTCAATTTTCCTATCCAGAACTGGGTGTCTAGCATCTTGAAAGACAGTATCTGCTTCAGGGATGGTTTCATAAAAATTTTCCAAGTATTTTTCCCAGGTTTGGGTATCTACGGAACTCTTTTGTGTTTTGTTGCACCTTAGTTTTTTAATGGTTTTCCAGAACTCAGAGGGGTTCTTGGTATTAGCCACTGCGTTTTGGATTTCATTTGCGTTGGCCTTCTTTTTCCTTTTTATTAGGCTCGAGTACATTTCTTTTTCAAAAAGGAGATTTTTGCAGCTGTTATTTGAGAATTTTTCTCTCCTAGCCTGTCTAGCTGCTTTTTTAACTTTACGTTTTTGAATTCTGCATTCTTGGTCAAACCAGTTATTTCTGTGCATATTGGAACTTATTTTTCTTTTTACAGTGTGGCTAAGACCTGTTTCACTGGCAGATTTTTTTATGGCTGTAAGCAGAATATTGTAATCATCTATTTCACGGTTTTCTTTTTCCTCTGTCTCTGCCAGTGAGCTGGCGAGTCGTGAGTTAAAGTTTTTAGAAAGGTCATTATTCCATTTAAATATTGTGACTTCTTTTCCCGATACGGGGCTTAACCATTATTATCTGCAAGTGAAACTAGATTTGACATCAATGTTAGGCTGCATGGGAAATGATCTGATACAGGGAAGTTAGGAATCACTTTAAAGTCATTTATAAATTCTGCAGATTTTACACTAATCCACGCCAGGTCAATGATACTTTTTCCTGGGTTACCTACAAATGTATACTGAGCAGGGGAATCTGAGATCGTTCTACCATTCATCAACAGCATGTTTGCTGATTCCATAGTTGCTGTAATTAGCTTTCCTCGCTTATTTATTTTTCCATCTGTTGTCTCTCTATTCACAGTTAATTTAGTTCCAGCAAGAAGTTCCTCATCGGTATAATTTAACTGATTTAGGTTACCTACCCAGGCATTGAAATCTCCAAGGGCAATGATGTGAGAGTCTGGGGATCGTTCCATTATATCGTTCATAGTTGCTTCTAATAGTTCGACACTCACATAACTGTCCCGGGATGAATTTATATAAATTGCACCAATTATAAGATTACTAAATTGACCTTGTAACTCAACAAATATCCACATGTCTGATATGTCTAGGGTATGGATCTGTTTCATTTTTGATAAAAGAGAATTTTTTATCATAATTGCAATGCCGCCTGATGCTCTTCCTCTTGACTTTTCTTTAATTGCATTGCTGAATATTATTTTAAAATTATGAAAGGTTTGATTTTTTACCTCTTGTGTGAGCCATGTTTCATTTAGAGTGATTACATCGTGACTTAGGATTATTTGTAGATCTTCATGAGGGAGGTTGGTCAGGTTTGACCATCCTTTGCAATTCCAATGAAGTATTTTCAGGCTGCCAGGGGTTTCGTTGTTGTCAGACTTGCTTGCTTGAGTTATCCTCTGATTCGTTGGGGCGGTGTGCATTACTCTGCTTCTCGGTGATGAAGGCACTGTCGGAGGAGGGTGTTGCAGGTAGGGAGTCTGCTCTGGGGCGAAAAAAGTTGTCCAGGTTGCATCGGATGTGGTTGGCTTTTGACTTGGTAGCTGTTTTAGGGGGCTTTTTTTCTTCTCGTTTTCGCTTCCTCATGGATTCTCCGTTCTCTGGTACATGGTTGTTATCTTGGTGTTCCTCCGTGGGTATGGCCGGGACGTGATCACCGTATTTCTTTTTTAGGTCATCAAAGGATTTAAGTTCACCATTGATAATTAGCTTGCCGCTTTTCCATTGACATTTAGCGCCTTTACTTATTTCTAATTTTCGCACATCATTTAGGTATTTGCGCTTCTGTCTTTCTTCGGGAGATAGGTCATCTGACAAGTATAAGTCAGAGCCTTTCAACTTAGGGCCACTTTCCAAAATTTGCCATTTCTTTAGGTTAGTTGTTAGCGAAAGTAGGATAGGCCGGGGATTTTTGTGCGGCTTGCCCAGGCGGCGCACCCAGTTAATGTCTGAGTTGTTTATTACGATTTTTAGATTTTCTGTAAATGCAATCTTGATTTTGTTCACCAAGGTATCTCTGTCTTCTCTGGTATTTTCTGGGATACCATATATGACTACATTATTTAAGCGGTTCATTGCACTCACGATTTCCTTTTGTTTTTCCAGGGCAATTTTCAGGTTTTCATTCTCAGATTTCAGGTCTTGATATTGTTTGTCTTGCTGTTCGCGAATCTCAGTGATCGCATTTTTTAACACATTAGTTTGTTGTTCTATTTCAGTTTTAAGATCGTTTCTGAGGTCAATTCGCATTTGCTCGAAAAATTTTGCTAATTCGTTCTTATCCATTTCGGATTGACTGATAATGTTTACAAACACGCTCGGTGACTAGATCGATAGGTCGATAGGTCGATAGGTCGGCTAGAATTCTTGCGGCGAGATTCGATATCAGGATCCGAGTCGTCTCGGAAGAAGCCGAAGCGCGACGCGACACGGGCCGTCAAGATCAAGGTTATCTGATCACAGCTGATTGTTATCACGATTATCACCGAACATTCTAGAAATCAGGACACTAGTATAGGAGCACTTTATTTGTTATTTTCTTTCGTTTCACCGAGATCCGGCGCGTATTAGTATCATTATTCCGAAATTCGATATCACGAGCACTTCCCTGTAATAAATTTCACTTGAAACTTTCGTAAAAATACTTTAAAATCTTTAAAATTCCGGGAGCACGGGAGCACACTTCCGATTCGGTCGACGTGACAACCTAACCTATATTTTTGATAGCTCACTGCAATAAATCCAGCCAATGAAGCTCGAGAGCAATAATTTCAAAAAATTTTAAAAGCATTCTTAACTTTGGGGCTATTTTGGGGGGTTTTGGGGGTGAAATTTTAAGCCACGCGCTGTGAGTCACTTAAGTTTGGATTCTGCGGCTTCTTCTGCATTCATTGATGTATCCATATGCCATTTTGGTGCAATTTTAAAGTTTTTACAGGAAGTTTAAAATTTTTCAATTTTTGGGGGGTTTTTAGGGGTTTTTGGGTTTAAGAACACGACTTAGCGCGGTGAGCTGGACGAATTCAGATTCAGCTGATTTTTCTGCGTCCATCGATGTATAGAAACCTTTTGTTGCAATTTGTTCCGGGTCCATCAGCTTCTTTACCGGACTATTAGCACCCCGTGACCGAGCGATCGCTGAATTTCAAAAACAGTCGAAAGAGCGGCTTGACACAATGAAAAATTTGTGTAATAAACCTGAGCCATCAACAGGCACCCATCCTATAGATAAATTTTTTGAAGGAATCAGCGCCTCAGTGAAGAATTTACCTCCCCGCTTGCAGCTCGAAGCAAAAAGATGCGTTTCTGATATTGTCTTTAACCTCGAGTATCAAGCACTGCAGGAACAGCCGGTCTTCAATTCACATCTACGATCGCCGTACACCTCAAGTGCGTCCATCACTCCCCCAAACCAACGCCACAATGATGCGGATGATTACATTATTGCTGACTTGTACTAGACATTTATCTGTATTTAGAATTTAAACATCTGAATTCAATAAGTGCAATTTTCTTTACTTACCTCTGTGTAATACACAGCTTTTCCCTCCCTGTTATTGGCAGCACGCGCCTGTTATTGCCTGGGCGTTCTAACGATGGTCCTACTGTTTTAAAGACTTCTTCAAATTCCTCCCGGGTCAATCTAAAAAACTCTTTGAAGAGTGTGTCATTGTCCATGAGGTGCCGCTTGATTAAAGTGGTGAAAGCTCCTTCCCGTCTTCGCCTCCTGAACAACTCTTTCTCAGGCCGCTTTCCAAATAAGTTCTGTATGTATGAAAATTGAACTAATTCCTCTTGCTCTATCTCCTCGAGCAAGAGGCTCCCCAAAAGTAATCGATTTCTGTTCATTGTAGCATAGCACACTGTCACAAAGCACCTGCACTAGCTCCCGTCGGATACTGAGACGAAACTCCCGACGGACGCGGCGGAATTTTGGAGGCGATTCCGCTGCTTAGTTTTGCCGGGCACGGCGGAGCGGAAATTTACTCGACGCCTCGCTCGCTCGGATCGTCCGCCGCGTACGATTCCGCGGCGGCATTCTGCGTCTTAATTGCCGTACCTTTTAACCAGGCCCCACGCGGAAGGGCGATCTTCCTCAGGGATCTTCGCGAGGTGGAGGCTAGTTTCGTAGAATCTCAGGTACCACGAATGCGTTCGGAACTCCGTCTCGTGAGAGTTGGTTGGTGAGTGGTGATTCGAATGGCTATCCGACATATTGGAATCTTTAAAAGAGGGGGCCACTGTGGGAACGAATAATATTTCTCTTTTCTGCTTTAATAACGTGTGTTTGTCATTTTTACAACGAAATTCAATTCCTATGTGCTAAAATTGTGTCCAAAAAACGATTTAAAATTTCACTGCGAGCAAATTGTAGGTAAGTTCAAGTACTTGTGACAGGTATGCAAAGTGAAAAATTATGGCGGATTTTTTATGATCCGACTTAAACCGAATGGGAATATACGTACAATTCGCGATGGTGAAATGATGAGAACCAACAAAATTTCTAGCAGCTCAAAGAGACATTCTAATCGTCGAAGCAAGTTGATGTTCCCACGATTGGCCAACACTTGTGTACCGAAAAATGATTTGCACTGAAAATTTTTCACAGGGGCTCGAAACTTTTCTCAAGACTTTTGAAAATTTTAGAGGGCTTTCACGACTTTCAATTTCCTGCTTCATGACATTCATAAACTATTCATGATGGGATGGACCTGACAGAGGCGATGACTTAAATACAACTCGGGAACAGATGCGTATCGCGATCATCATCTCATTCGTTGCTGAGCTGATAACGGCTCAAGTCATAAATCTTCATCATGTAGCCTTTCAAGTGTTCAAAAAGACTCAGAAAATTGTCGAAGAAATTAGTAAGAATTAAATTTCGTATTCATTCGGGAAGATGAAGTGTGACTCTCTTCGCCGTATCCTAAAAATTAGGCACTACTCAATTTTTATGGAAGTTTAGGCTGCTAAGTGTCTAAGCTAAAGTCAGATTTGTTTCCTATTTCTGTGATTGGAACTCCCTACCGAATAAGGCATAATGGAGATGTTGCAGGTGGGAGGAATTTGCGATTTGACCGTTGATTCTCATGTAAAATTTAGCAAGAAACACGATGGGTGCCACTGGTTTTTTTCTGAAATCAACTCCCCAAGCTCAAAAAAAGCTCTCAAGTTGAGGCCAAAATGGAGGGGATATCCCACGCTATCTTGAGAGTCCACCTCTACATCAAAACGAACTCTCCATGCAAAGATAGGGAGCAAGTACATTAGCAGTGATACCGTGTTTTCAATTTTTGAGTCCCCAAAGAAAGTGGCAGCCCTGTCAATGTATTTGCTCCCTATCTTTGCATGGAGAGTTCGTTTTGATGTAGAGGTGGACTCTCGGGGTAGGGTGGGATATCACCTCCATTTTGGCCTCAACTTGAGAGCTTTTTTTGAGCTTGGGAGTTGATTTTAGAGGAAACCAGTGGCAACATCGTGTTTCTCGCGAACTTTTACATAAAAATCAACAGTGAAATCGCAAATTCCTCACTTATGCAACATCTCCATTGTAAAGGGTGTTTTAAACAAAAAATAATCTTTTCCATCGTTGGATTTTCAATGGAACAACGTATGTGTTTGTGCCAAAATGCACTTGACAGATTTGTTTCTCCTTTGTTGTATTATTACATATCTCCGCTGTGGAGCTTTAAGTATCTAATTCCGGTATAATTAGCTCTTTCAAAAATATTCCAGACGTTCTCCCTCCAACTGTTTCATGAAAGATCTCCAGGAGTTGATTGTGGCGTCTGCTCGTAATAACCATGGTGCATTATGCTAATCGTTATAGTTGTCGTCATCATTCTCTGGTATCTTAAAATGGTCAATAAAAGGAATGACCTCTGAATGGGCCAGTTTCGCTGGTAACAGAATCTTGTTTTGATGTTTGAGTCTCGTAGGTTAGCTGAAAATAAGTGGATCTGTCTGAACAGCAACTGGACCGCGTTAAACAGAAAGGAACCAAGCCACATCAGCTATTGCCAAATTTAATTGGGCAATTTAATTTTTTACATGAAAACGGTCGTGCGGATTTTCGTGCAAATTTCAGTGAAAATTCTCCATAGT
Organism: Bemisia tabaci; assembly: GCF_918797505.1. Taxonomy (NCBI): domain Eukaryota; kingdom Metazoa; phylum Arthropoda; class Insecta; order Hemiptera; family Aleyrodidae; genus Bemisia; species Bemisia tabaci. Next base: position 20,449,006 of record NC_092802.1, on the reverse strand, counting down.
AGGAAGCAAATTCCTTAAAATTTTCAAAGAAATCCGAACAAACGTTCTCTCGTAAAAAATTAATTGCACAGTTAAACTTGGCAATAGCTGATGTGGCTTGGTTCCTTTCTGTTAAACTCGGTCCAACTTATTTCTATCTTGAATACTAATCGAGACATCGTCATTTGAAAAGTCCAGTTTTTGACGTCATCCACCACCGTGGTTGTGACACCCTTGGTTTCTTCCACCCAACTTTCATCCGAGTTTCACGGTGAGTAACTGGTGCAAATGTGTGTTTCCCCGATTGATGAAAGCAAGGTATAGAAGAAACCAAGGGTGGCGGTAGATGACGCCTTTAAAACCCGACTTTTCGAAGGGCGATCTCTCTGTTAATATTGAACGTAGATAGTTGCGGTTTGGATGGATCTCATCCTTTTTAGCTTATCTACACTACCGTGCCGAGGAAGAATGCCGTATGAGCTCTCAGGCGTTGCCAAATTTCCTTTGATACAAAATGAATTTCCTGATAAAATTAAGAATATTTGTTTTCCAATTTTTCAGATAATTTTGCTCGCAATTCCACCGAAAAGTCCTAAAAATTTCGAGAGATAATATTCATAACTTTCCCGAAAGATGAACATTTTATCGAAGGACATTTTGGCAACTCTCGAATGTTCATACGGCGTTCTTCCTTAGCGCAGCAGTACAAGAGTTAAGCATCAAAACACGATTCTGTGACCAGCACTGGATAAAAAAGACATTAGATCTAGAGTCCAGACTCTTAAAAGCATCGACAAGAAAAAGTACTCTTGATTCAATCAGAATCTAGCTTAATTCAATCAGAATCTAGCTTAATTCAAGAATTAAGCCTCTTAATTTAAGCGGATTTCGTTTTGATTCAAGCAAAAATCCGATTGAATCAGGAGTATTTTTTCTTGTCAATGTTTTTAAGAGTCTCGACTCTAGATCCAATGTGTTTTTTCCAGTGAGCGCAACTGACACATTACTTAAAGAGAGAAAGTTCAAACCTTTACATTCGAAAAAAATAGGAAATGGAAGCATGGCGCTCACACTGCAGGTGAGAAATACGTAGTCCAACGTCAAAAATGGACGTATATCTGTGGAACGGAACCAAGCGCCAAATTGAGTTCTCTGGAAAAAAAACACAGTGGATCGAGAGTCCAGACTCTTGAAAACATTGACAAGAGAAAATACTCTTGATTCAATCGGATTTTTGCTTAAATCAAAACAAAATCAGCTCAAATTAGGAGGCTTGGTTCTTGATTTATGCTAGATTCTGACTGAATCAAGAGTACTTTTTCTTGCCGATGTTTTTAAGAGTCTGGACTCTAGATCCAATGTGTTTTTTTTCCAGTGTTCCTTTTGAGGATTTTAGAATCCCAGATAGCGCGTTCCATCAATTGGCACTAAGCGTCATGGAAAAGCATTGCGTGTATAGGACGGAACGAGCATCGCGGTTCGCAACATCCGCCAATCCGAACCCCCCTCTCCGTTGCTCCCCCGATGGCGCTCAGTTCCGTTTTATAGAAATAGTCCAAATATTATTGTAGATTCACCTGTAAACCTGCCGAGCAAGAAGGAGGGACCGTGTCGTGATCATTTAAACAGATTTTGACTAATCTCGACCGCACTGAAAAAAAAAACTCGGTGTATTTACTAAGAGAAGGGTAAAATTACCAAGAATTCAGGGTTCTATTTGATCCCACATTTTTCTTGGTAAAATTACCATTTATAAAATTATTGAACTTTCTCGGTAATTTTACTGGACCTTGGTAAAAACGCCAATATTTTTTATCGACTGTGGTAGAATTACCGAGATAAAATGGCAAAGTTACCGGGAATTGGTCACCAATAAAAGCGGTATTCTTACCTGAAAAAACAGTAAAAATACCGGTTTTTAGGTAAGCTTACCAGTCTGTTTTGGTAAAATTACCATTAATTGGTAAGAAAGTGAGATGGTAAAGGTACCAACGGACCTCGGTAAAAACGCCAAGAATTTTTTTCCAGTGCGCGATGGAGGGAAAATGTAGGGAGCTTGAGTCAAGGATAGCTTTGTAATTAAAAAGCAGCCCTTGGGCGTGTGTGAGACATCGGGGGTGTGACCTCGGAGGGTGTGTGAGAGCTCGTGCACCGTGCCCCAAGGGCGTAAACCCGAGTGATTTTCAAAGTCGGAGGAAAAAGTGGGAAATTAAATACCGACAGAGAAAAACAGCGGACGCTCTCGCATCGCCAAATTGAACTTTTTCCGTGTTGAAAAGCCTTCCACGCACGGGTAAAGAATTAAGGTAGGTGCTCCAAATAAAGCCATGTACCCTAATAAGGCCTTTCAAACTTAAGATCCTGTTTTATTAATGATTTTTGATATTTCCTACTCAGCCGTGCCAAGGAAAAACGCCGTGTGAACCTTCAGGCGTTGCCAAATTTACTTTGATAAAATCCGAATTTCCTTGTAAACTTGTGGATATTTTCTTTCCAATTTTTCAGTTAATTTGGTTCGTAATTCCACCTAAAGCTCAAAAAAATTTCAAGGAAAAATATTCATAACTTTTCTTAAAACTAAACATTTTATCGAAGGAAATTTTGCAACTCTCGAATGTTTTTACGGCTGTGTTTTACAGAACTGTGAAGCTCTAATGAGCATGTGACTCTGGCTAGCCTCCCCTTGTGTCTTGCTGCAATATGACATTTGTTTCGCCTCCTATCTAAGTTTTAATTAGATAATTTGACACTCATGAACCATTGAATGTGTGTAATCGGTTCCATCATTCACTCCTGTCCTAAGTGTGTAGCTCCAATCATGCCTGACATCAATAGACTGATATGAGTGCCATGAGAATTATAAAGCTCTCGATAAGGCAATACTTATCATGTAAATATCATGTAAATGATGCGGTAGATTTAAGTGAGAGTAGCTAGGTATGGAAAAGAGTCTGCCATTGTATCAGAAACACTGGCCCTCGCTGTGACTCAGATGGTCTTCCCTTGCGGACACTAGTTTTCACAGCTGAATTACAATTTGCTTCTGGCCAACTTGCTACTCATCAGGAGAAAGCCATATCCCACTTCGCAGCGCTGTAAATCCTGTAATTTAAGAATATATCGACGGCGTAGGTCCGCAATCACACATCTCGTTTGCAGTATCTGAAAATCACCCTCTATATGATGTTTTTTCAAGGAGAACAAATTGACATCATCTCTGGAAGTTTTTGCAGAATTTTCTTCGCACAGAGTAAACAAATCACGGCAGTTTTAAAGAATTGCCGTTTAGAAGTTTTCCGTTTAAAACATGAATTATGACAGGAAGTCTGCGACGTCGCAAACCGAGTTATGTGATTGCCGACTTACACCGTCGAATTGTGATTGACTAAGAGTACATGGTTATTTTCAACGCACCAAAATGAAACCAGATTGAGAAATTATTCACAAATCAATCTCATTTTATTTTAATTGGTTAATCTTTGGTTGGGTTTTGATCAGTCTCGCTGATGTTGTTGTTTTTGGATGACAGACTTAGCGGGATTCCTTATCCTTATCCCTTAATATTGTTCGTTTGGGTGCACACTTTTGTGACACCATGATCAACCAGAATTGAGTCGTCTTAACTCTGGGTTTAAAGGGTCTCCTAAGGTGGGTCGTAACCCGTAAATCCTAACCAGAAAAACCGACTTATACAATGTCGATGTGTCGTGTCGAGCAAAGTATTCACAGGCTTAATTCAAGAGGGAGAAATTTCCATTTTGTCTTATCATTCGATAATCTAGTCGATCTGATTATCAGCCCTCGATCTATATACCACTCGCAGGTCAAAAAAAAAAACAAAACAAAAACTGACGTTGACTACACATAGAGCCGATTCCTTCCGCCCTTACGTTTAGAGCCGTGGTGTCTCATTTCTGACGACGTTACAGCGTCGTAATTAAACAGTCGCGAAAACAAGGGAGGCTTGGTGCAGCCACCGGGACACTGTAATTAACCGCTGCTTTTCTCTTTTTTCAGCCCTGCAGTTGACACAGCTTTTGTTTCTGCCGGGTCGCGGACACGGGGATGAAAGTCACTTCTTCACCCTGCACACGAGGCCGACAAAATGATGACGGACGAGCAGAAACTCGTACGCACGATTCATTACGTCGTTGAAAATCCGTTTGGTAATGCCTCTTTGAAGAATGAATAATTTTCATGCAAATGTTGCATTGCTTCATCTGAAGGTGCTTAGAGTGCTGGTTTTACAGTATTTTTCATAATTTTTTCCTGACACGGGAAATAGTATAAAAACAAGCGGGAAAGTTCTAATACTGTCGTATTAGAAAAGCGCTCAGGTGTTAGTCAATGTATTTAGTGAAGAAAGGAAGTAGAAACCCCGTCGACTTGGCTGGGAAATGGAAATAAAACATCAGGTGATAGCAAACAAAGATTACCAAGGAAACCGTAAACGCGTATTTTTGTTTCCCGAAAATGAGCTCACCGTTGAGCTAATCAGGCGCGTTTTTTTTAGGCTTCATTTGAGTTCAACGATCAATTTCGATAAGAATTACTCTACCGCTAAGAAATTTTCTTATAGACAAACGATCGAAACTACCTGCGCATTACGTTAAAAGCATAAAATACAGTTTTCACAGCTTTATTTATTTTAAAAATGGACCCCCCCCCCCCCAAAAAAAAAGCCTACACATCGATGAGCTGGTGCGCCATTTAAACGCATTAGCACTAGTATACTAGTACTCAGAGGCAAGTCGAAATCAAAAAGCGCTGCCTATCGGCTGAGCGCTGGGAAGATGGGGTGTGCTCGTTAGTTGAAGGCCATAAGAATGAATTGGACTTTAAAAGCGCAAGTGACGTCAGCGGTGACGACCGGGACCGAGAAGGACGATCGGGGATATTTAACTCATGAGCCCTGTCCACAAGGCTCTTGTCACATGCCCACGGCTCACGAGTTAGCGCTCAGTTCTTTTTGATTTAATTGAAAATCTCGCTTTTCCATTTTCTCAAAAGGAACTATATCAACTTTTACATTGTTTCTTATCCCGCTTCCATGATCAAATCCCTTTTTTCCACTTGCACGTAGTTCCTTTTAGCGTAAACTCGTCCAAGTAGGAAAATGCACCACCTAGTGACGTCATCTAGCGGTATTTCCCATTTAAATACCCGTATTTTAGCAGATTAGATCATTTTGTCATATCTTCTTCAATGATTGTTCGATTATTTAAATGCATTTGCGTTTATCAGTGTCATTTTGGGTAACAGTTTCAAACTTATTTAGCCAAAACAATGTATTGTAACTGTTCAATAATACATGAACCAAGGGTATCCTCGTGTTCAGTTCATTCAGTAGTTTCCACTTAAATACGAAATTCATCAAATTTCAGACACCTGCAAATTCTCTATTCCCCTGATTTCCTGAGGGAATAGAAGCATTTAAGAAAGCATCATAAGTTCAATATCCTTTATTGAAACATAATTGCCACTTTCCATACGTATTTTACTGTTTCATCCAAGCAATACTTTCAAGATACTTGATCTTTCTCATCGATACATTAATTCGCCGAGATTTCTTGAGGGGATTCAGAAATTAATTTGGGTCGAATATACTTTACCAAACCGTCACTACCTCTCATACGTATTTTACTGTCATTCTCAACTCAAGAGACTAGATAGATAGAATTTATTGATGCATACAGCCTATAGTAAAAAGCTCTGGAAGAAGTCAAATTTACAATTTATACAACAATTTAAGCAAAATAAAATTATACAGGTTCCTCAAAAAATTCTTTTAGATTATAATAAGCTTTATTTTTTAGTTTTATCTTCAATTGGTTAAGGAATATTTTGACGGAACTTTCCCTGTACATTACTTTTAATTCGTTGGTCAAGGTGTTGAAAAAGACTTGATACATCTCATCAATTGATCAATTTTCTTTGTAGTCATGACACGTGAGAGAGATACCATTATTCGACCACGTGGGAGATCGTGTTGCCTAACCTGTAAACTGAAGGGAAACTGAAACTGAACTGACCAACCTTCACTCCATACCTAAGGAATTAGTATTAATGCGATGTTTTCCACGTAGTCATGACACTTGAGTTTTTGCAACAAACACCTTGATAATCGATTCTTTACCACGACTTCAAATGGGGAACTATCGATGATCGATCATTCACTCGCCTCGCCACTGTAGCCATTAGTGGCGTGGCGTGAATTGCGATATATCGATTGTTATGCTATTTAAACCTATAGATAAGGATCGATAAACAGGGTGTTCGCAGCGAACACCTTAATAATCGATTCTTTACCATAGGTTTAAATGGCATAACAATCGATATATCGCAATGCACGCCACGCCACTGGTAGCCATTCCAAAAACGGCTCCACAATCGTACAAAGAGAGCATGGTAATGTTAACCCTAAACGCAGCTGGAGCAATTTCCCTATTCCGTGAAAGCAGTGAAAAGCCAATTCAGGCCTATTACCGAAACTTCCGTTTGAATAACTCCCCGAATGCAAAGTATCGTCCAATTGCTCACAATCCTCAAGTCTAACAACGTCGTTTCGTGAACCATCAAAAACAGCTCGCCGATGCGATATGTGCTGCAACTTACGCTTTGACCAAAATCTTTTTCTCGAGTTTTGCTTCTCGGTTCAAAGCTCGCCCACGCAACCAGAATCCATTACCTTAAAAACAGACTATAAAGCAAAGCGTTGCGGAAAAATCGGGACATTTCATTTACCTACTCCCATGCAGAGGGGTTGAATCTCTCGTACCCTACTGGATGTTGCCCTGTGGGTGAATTTGTGATCCCGGAAAGCTAGAATGTGCCGTTTCCCTCACGAAAGAACGTAACTACGTTTAAATGTTGCCACATTTCCCCTTGAAACCTTCATTTTTATCCGGAGAATCTTGAGCATTTCTAACCGATAACTTCACTGATACTTCCTCTGATTCCATGCGAAAATCAGGAAAGTGTTGGACAATAATAGAACAGGTACATTCTTTTAAATCTTTTTTTTTTTTTTTTTTTTTTTTTGATCAATTCTATGACCATGAAATGGAGATACTATGGTGATACCTTTGATTATAGGGTTATAAATCATCGAGTTTTCCATACTCTTCCTATATAGGTTCTCTACTCCTAAGTAAAGAAGTTGTTTAAAGAACATCATGAAAACGTTCCTTTGAATACAACCTTTAGATTTAGGCGAGAAATCCATTTTTTAGGTGTGAAGTCCATCCATCCAAATCCATCGCATGAAACGTGACGTCGATGACGTTGTTGCTGAACTTTTGCGGCAACCCCGGGGGCTGTCAAACCGAATCTCGACACCCCCGTCAGAGGTGAGAGAGCGCGGAGCGGGTCGGCGCTCGTGATGCGGGGACATTTTTTCCTCGCGATTTAAATATAACCGCGCGCGCGGAGCTAAATCGGGCATTATTTCATTCGAGCTTCAAATTGAAACATATAACTCCTCCATTACCGCCAACGAGCGGGAAATCGCTCCTTTGGTGCAACCGCCCCCCCCTTCCCCATCTTACCGCAAGCCGCCGCGTGTAAGTTCTGTGCCCCCCTTCCGCCTTACGGTGAGCCCCCGTTTTTTCGAACGATTGCGCTCCGTAACGTGTCGCAGCGTTGGCAAACCGGATTTTTGGACTGCATTTCGCGAATGGAGATGTTGCATGTGTGAGGGATTTGCGATTTGACCATTGATTCTTTTGTAAAAGTTCGACAGAAACACGATGGTGCCACTGGTTTTCTCTGAAATCAACTCCAAAGCTCAAAAAAAGCTCTCAAGTGGAAGCCAAAATGGAGGGGATATCCCACGCTATCCTGAGAGTCCACCTCTACATCAAGGCAAACTCTCCATGCAAAGATAGGGAGCAAATACATTAGCAGGGTTGCCGTGTTTTTAGTTTTAGAGTCCCCAAATGAAGTGGCAGCCCTTTCAATGTATTTGCTCCCTATCATTGCATGGAGAGTTTGTCTTGATATAGACGTGGACTCTCAGGGTAGGGTGGGATATCCCCTCCATTTTGGCCTCAACTTGGGAGCTTTTTTTGAGCTTAGGAGTTGATTTCAGAGAAAACCAGTGGCACCATTGTGTTTCTCGCGAACTTTTACATTAGAATCAATGGTCCAATCGCAAATTCCTCTCTCATGCAACATCTCCATTTCCGGCTCAGCGGGCTGATTGTTGATATTGATAAACAAAGCGGTGGACAAATAAGTATGGAAGTATGGAGCGGTCCTTTTGCTTGAAATGAGTGGTTCTTATAGACTAGGGGGGAAAATGACCAACAAACTTTATAAAAACTTTAAAATCATAAGTTGAAAACCGCTGATGCCGCAAGTTTAGTAGCCGCATAGTAGCGCCTTACAAGATCGCAGGATACTTCATGTATTGCGCGTACAGCACGGTGCGTGCAACGCATGTTGTAGCGCCTTACAAGTCTGCAGGATACTTCATGCATTGAGCGTGTACCACGGTGCAGACGGTGCACACTCAAGTCTTAGAAAAGTCGTTATTTCTGGGTGTCGAAACTTCACCGTCAACAAACCTTACCAGTGCGCTAATGGTCGGATTAATAGACGAAACGATAGACAAAGAAGACATAGGGAGAATGGAGCGATCCTTTTGGTTGAAATGAGTGGCTATTATAGACTAGGGGAAAAAATGATGGACCAACTATAGGGTGTCTCGTGGGTCGCCGTTAGTTAGTCTATTATCTACCTCCATTGTCTATTGCAACCACCTGCTGCCATTAGTAGGATCCCTCCATATTCTTTGTGTCTTCTTTGTCTATAGCTGTGTCTATCAATTTCAATAATCAGCCCGCAGTTTAGTACACACTGAAAAAAAGTCTCTTGGTTCCGGAGACCAGACTGTTAAAAATTTGACGAGAAAAAATATCCTTGATTCAATCGGATTTTTGCTTGAATCGAGAGCCATTCCTCTTAATTTCAGCGGATTTCACTTTAAATCAAGCCAAAATCCGATGGAACCTAGAGTACATGTCCTTGTCAAATTTTTTGTGCGAGTTTGTACTCTGGATCCAAGAGACTTTTTTAATATTGCAGACGTATACTATTAGTTTCACCATATGCGCATAGGTTTTTTTATAGTTAAGCCAAAAATTTTGGTTGTTCCGAATTGCAAAGTGCAAACCATTTTTCTTTAAAGTGGGTGTTTTAACCAGACTTCGCTCAGTGTCATTCGAATTTGTTTTTTTTTTCCTTCTCCTGTTTGACTTTTTTCTTCTTCCTCCTTTTCCTTTTTATTTTTATTTTTATTTTATTTTTTCAATTAAGTACATTCAAAAGCTGTTGAAACTGCTTATGGTATGTGTCAGGTGTTGTCCTCAAAACAATTAATTTAAACACATGTACAATAAAATTTACAACAATAATAGGTTAGTTTTCAATTTTTGAGTATTTAACAGTTATGTACAAAAATTCCTCAGAAACAATCTTCACTCAGACATCTCTGTATTTAGCTATCACCTAGAAACACATTTATATGGTAGAACGCTTTTTCTAGGCAGAATTTTTTAAGAAGTTTAAGGAGGGAAGTCTTTTCAAGGAGCGAAAGAAACTAACAATCTTCCGTTTTTGAACTGGGTATGTTTATTTCCTCACATCCCTTACCACATCAGGTGACAGTAAACCAATTAAAACCCCATTTTTTCCTCCCGTGAGGCATCAACGGAAGGAGTCAGAGGAGCACGCGAAAGAACCGTCGGCGTCGCGGCAATGGGAATTCGGTTGAGGTGTGCGCGCGACTGAGTCTCTAATGAGGATTTACTGGGCTTAATAAAGCTCCAAGCTCCCCGCTACCCCCCGCCCACCTTCCTCCCTCTCTCTCTCCATCACTCGCCCGTCTATCCAGCCCTTGCCTAGCCATCTACTCACTCGAGTGTAGCTATACATATTGTTACTACGCCCAACGTAACTTTAGTTTTCAAAACCCTTTGGATTCCCGACGATGTATTTCTAAATTCCACAACTAGGTGGCATAGTTTGTCGTCAATTTTTTTTTATTTTTCTCTAAAATTTATTGTGACCTCGGCTAAATGACGAATCAATCACAAGGTTGGGTTCGCAGTAGAGCCTTTACAAAGAATAGATACTAGATAAATTACAGAGTAATCATTAAGGAAAAGGATATCCTCATTCTACTCCCGGAAACTTCTTTTGCAATTCACTACGTCGCGTTTCTTTTCGGTCAACGAACTGACCAGCCAATCAACGGAGGACCGAAACAGCGAAGATCGCCGGCAGAGATTACACCCCTGTCGAGTGGCAAGGGGTGCGGTGTTTTCAATAACTTTATTTTAATTAGCGCTCCCCTGCCTTTCACCTTTCACCCCCTGCGCTCGTTTTGAAGATTGGTTTCCCATTAGGGCGCCCGCCGCACAATGGAACGAGTCAAGAGAAGTCGGACAAAATTTGGAAACTTTGAAGGCTTATAACTCCGTTTATACAAAACTTTGAGGTCCCAAGAGTGGTTTCATTGGTCTCCTCGTAAAATTTTCTTCCAGGAGCACTCCTTGCAATTTAAAATGTGACGTAATAAAAATAAAAATTGGCAGTTTTAGTCAAAAATATCATTTCCGACCTCTCCGATGAACTCGATCCACTGTATGCCGCTTTGCCTCGCGATCCTATCTGAGGGTGGCCCGAACGACGAGTCGCGTAAGCGGGTGGATACATTGATGCCGGTTTTTCTTTTATGGATCTAATTTGAATGCGGTTTGGAGATATTTCTCAATGAGAGAAGCACATTAAAACTTATAATAATTCTCAACTAAATAATACTCAACACCAATAGTAATTCCCACTGCTATCAACACTTGATTCTTGAAGCCTGAAAGGTCGTATTGGGAATTGAAGTTCTGGACGTATCTTTTCTGTCAAGCTTTTTCGTACTTTAATTCATCGTCGAGACATGAGAACAGAAATATGTTTCGGATAATAAAATAAAATAAGAACAAAATAACGAATTGAACAAAAAGGTGGACACTGACGGCTGTTATTATAGTTGTTAATGTTATCTCTGAACCCGTAGTACTTAAAGTGCCTCTAAAAATTGATCTTGAAATCAAAGACCACTTTTTCTACACTGGAAAAAAACACATTGGATCTAGAGTCCAGACTCTTAAAAACTTCGACAAGAAAAAATACTCTCGATTCAATCAGAATCTAGCTTAAAACAAGAACCAAGCCTCTTAATTTTAGCGGATATCCTTTTGATTTAAGCTTAAATCTGATGGAATCAAGAGTCCTTTTTCTTGTCAATGTTTTCAAGAGTCTGGACTCTGTTCCAATGTGTTTTTTTCCAGTGTACATGTGGTAGAAAAAGTTTTCAACACTTTTTTGAGCGCTCGTGTTTTGCGTGGCGTGACGCGGCATCGTTGTGGAAAGAGGATCGAGGAAAGAGTCAAGGTGCGGGCGTCGGGCTAATTGGCATTGATGAATGACGAGTGCCGATGACGCGTCGAAATTAATGGCGGCCCGACCCCGCCCTTCCCACCCCCCGCGGAGGGGCGATATGTTGCCGTGCCCGGCGAGGTGTCTTCCAGGTGGCGGTGTTAATTCCTCGCAATTAACGGCAGGAATAACATACTCGCGACCTAACGACGTGGAGTTGATGGAACATGTCCTCAGGGGTACTGCAGTTCAAAATCCACCCCCACCTCATTTTTTGGAGAGTGACTGGGACGCGAAAAAGGAACATGGCTCTTGCAAGACATGTACAATGTGAATGTCGCTTGTGATGTGGCGTTTCAGTCTTATCCCGGTATTTGCTTTTTTTTCCTTTCTTATGAAGTACTTAATAACGTTTATTCAATTCGTCGTTCCCCGCACGAAGGAACGTAACTTCACTCCAAGGTTGCAAAATTGACTCGAACAATTCAATTTCCCACCACAGTAAACCTGCACAATTTTCGTCGAAAATTTGTCTGATTTTCGAATGAGATCAGAAAAAAAATTAGTGAAATTTTCAGGAAGAAATTCTCAAAATTTTCCTAGAAAATTGCAATTACCGAGGAAAAATCTGGCAACGTCGGAATGTAGGTACGTTCTTTCGTGAGAGAAACGACGAATTCTTTACATCTTCGAATGAGAAGACAATACCGAGTACCCTCACCCGAAATGAGAAAAGTGTGCATACAGGGTTATTCAACAGTCACGCACCACTGGCCGTGAGGGGGGTGGCCATTTCAAATGTTTGAGTTGCCCCCCGCCACCCTTCCCCATAGGGGATCAAAAACTGAAAAGTGCCTACAAAAGTTTTCCCTTCGATATAAGGAAAAACGTCGTAAACCGCAAGTCGATATCATAATCAGAACTAAAGTCATGGCCACTTGTTCGTGACTTTTGAATAACCCTGTATGTACAATATTTGGTGCAATGCTGTATTTAAAATATATGTAGATTCATCGTTATACAATCTGTATAGTATATAATAGGACGTGTTCTAATAGATTCTGCCTCAGCACAATGTATATTCACATAGTGATCGTTTGTCAGTACCATTGTTACTCCCAGCATCGACGTCATAAGACATTACACCGGGGCCGGTATTTGCTCAGATCCCGATTTTTTCAAAACCTTGCGACTTCTCAACGAATGACACCAACCGAGGGTACCCCTCTGCGTTGTTGCCAGTGCTCGAAACTTGCCTTTGAGTTTTAGGAGCCTTGTGGCGCATCAAGCTCGATTTTTAGGGGCCATTGAAGATTTTTAAGGGGCCAGGTTGACTTCTTGCCTATACATCTCGGCGCTATGGTAAAAATTAGACGCAAGATGTTTTAGTCACAGAACTAGTAACTGTAACTTGGTGGAAAGTTTGAGAATTCACAAAAAAGAAAAAATAGGAATTTTTTGGGGGGAAGGCAATTTTTAGGGGCCACGTTGGCGCAAAGCCATCATTTTTTAGGCGCCATGACCGATTTATTAGGCGCGTTGGCGCCTGTGAGTTTCGGACACTGGTTGTTGCTTTCGACAAATCCGGACAATTGTATTTAAAATAATTTTATAGTTTCGGTCGTTGTATTTAAAATTCTTGCACTGGAAAAAAACACATTGGATCTAGAGTCCAAACTCGTAAAAACATCGGCAAGAAAAAATACTCTTGATTCAATCGGATTTTTGCTTAAATCAAGAACCAAGCCTCTTAATATGAGCGGATTTCCTTTTGATTTAAGCTTATATCTGATTGAATCAAGAGTATTTTTTCTTGTCAATGTTTCCAAGAGTCTGGATTCAAGATCCAATGTGTTTTTTTTTCCAGTGTGAAAACTTACTCACCTTACTCTAGCAAGTCGACTATCAAGATGCAAGGCAAACAAAAACTGGCCATCACCGGTGTTTTTCTCTCCTTTTTTTTCTTTATTTTTTTTCAATTTAGAACTGAACGAACTGGTTCCATCGCTTCCAATGAAACACCGAAAATCTGTACCTTCGAAATTCGTACTTTCTTGAATGCAGATCCATTCACTCTAAATGAGCGAACATGGATAACTTTTCTTGATTTTCTCTGAAAATATATTTTATCTAGAGAAACGAGGCAACGTTTGAATGCTCATACGGTTTCGAAACAAAATATGGGCTTTTTAAGCCCCATTATTTGTTCACTGAAAAAAATAATCGGTGGGATTTACCAGAGTTTGGGTGTTATTTACCATACTGTCTACTTGATTTTTTACACAGTGAAGCTGCAGCATAGTTACCAATATACCGGTATGGTAAATAACACGATACGGCTGACACTATGCGACACAGTGCCAGTGTGGCGTTCCCGACTGACTAGTATGGTAATTTCAAGCATCCAGATGCGTGCTCAGAATCTTTGCTGACGTCTCATACATGAAATTTTAAACAAATGCATGGAATTTCTTGAAACTCATTCTGGATTTTCTTTATGATTTTACGACGCTAAAAACTAAAAATTTCAGAAACTTTCGCCGAATACACTGGGAAAAAAAACACATTTGATCTAGAGTCCAGACTCTTAAAAACATCGACAAGAAAACATACTCTTGATTCAATCGGATTTTTGCTTAAATCAAGAACCAAGCCTCTTAATTTGAGCGGATTTCCTTTTGATTGAAGCAAATATCTGATTGAACCAAGAGTATTTTTTCTTGTAAATGTTTTCAAGAGTCTGGATTCAAGATCCAATGTGTTTTTTTCCAGTGTAAAAACTTACTTACCTTACTCTCGTAAGTCGACCATCAAGATGCAAGGCGAACAAAAACTGGCCATCACCGGTGTTTTTTTTCTTTTTTTCTTTCTTCCTTTTTTTCAATTTAGAACTGAACGAACGGTATTCAGAACCGACTTTTGGTACGCTTCCCGCGCCCCTCGGCCAGGGTGAACTCGCTCGTGTAATCAACAATGATCATTCCTTTTTCCTGGCGATTTGTCGCGCCCTCTGTTCTTGTCGTTTCAATCTCTCCCCCGCTCGCCTTTTTCCTTTTTCCCGTTTCACCTTCTCATTTCCTCGTCAGGGGTCCACCGCTTCCGGCCGCGTCCCCCCGATGGAAGAACCTCCCATGTGCCCTGAAAAATATGTTAGAAGATACGCGGTTTTAGCAGCTTCACCTTGCTTCTCCGCCGACGCGTTACCGTTCATCAGTCACATGAACGCCAAGCGCCTTCGGCCTGGCACTGATGCCTGCCGTGAGAGCCGTGTTGAAGAAAATCACGGATCTACATACTGTTGTGCTCTCGGAAAACGTCGTACGAATATTTAGTAGTCGCCAAATTTCCTCAAATGAAACATCTATTTTCCCAAGTAGCATGGGGATCTATTTTCGGTCTAGCTTTAATTTAGAAAGTGTCTATTTTCTAGACAGAAAAATAAAATAGAAAGAAAATGGATGTATCAAAAAGAAATAAGAAAATTATAAAAAAACGTCTATTTTCTGTCTATGTTCCGGACAGTAAATACAAGGAAAATAGACAATTTTGTTGTCTACATTCTGTGTTTTTTCAATCTGTTTTCTGAATTTTAAATTTCGTTGTTCTGAATTTTGTAAAGTGAGAATTCATCTAACAACGAACTGTCGCATGGTATTTTCCTTTTCAAAATGCTCCTCATATACGTCCAGCGGCTGAAATTGTAGGAAAACTACATTTTAATATAAATGCTGAATCTTTTGAAATGAGGTTCTTTTCTGAGGTGAATATAATTACACCAACCTCAGAATGATGCAAATTGGGAAAAATTCTTGTATATAGAGAGAAATAAATAATTATTCCAAAATAGCAGAAGAGAATGATTTTCAATCTGAATGAAAATGCATGACACTTTGTCTAGGCATCTTACAAAATTGCTGATTCCGTTTTTTGCTTGCGATATATACAACACCATCTATGTAAATTTGGCAGCGTCTTGGGGCATTTTTTGGGGCGTTCTTGCTTAGCACAGCAGTAAAAAGGTTGTCATTACAGATTTTTCATCACGGTTTCTGTACAAAACGGCCGATAAGCTTGAGAAAATGCAGACGTCTTCACTGGGAAAAGAACACGTTGGATCTAGAGTCCAGACTCTTAAAAACATCGACAAGAAAAAATACTCTTGATTCAATCAGATTTAAGCTTAAATCAAGAAAATGGCAGTGCGCCAATTTTCGTGCGAATTTCAGTGAATTTTTCATTTATTACGAAGCAAATTACTTAACATTTTCAAAGGAATCCGCACAAACGCTGTCTTGTACAAAATTGAACTTCCCAGTTAAATCTGGCAATAGTTGATGTGCCTTGGTTCCTTTCTGCTAAACGCGGTCCAATCTGGTTTTGGTTCTTAGCCCTTCTAAAGTGTTTTGTGATACATTTAACTGGGGAACAGGGAATGACCGTCTTCTGCGAAGGTAAAACCTCTGCTGGAATTAAATTTTGTATTTATAAGAGGAATGCTAATTTTGATCTTGGTTGTTCTATAGCATGCCAAGCGTTTTAACTTGGAGAAATATGAAGGCTAATTTTCACCTGTGCGAGCTTTGGTTTAAAAAAAAAAGTATATTTTGTGCTGGAAGTAAGTGAACAGTGATTAACGTGATCGACCCGTTCGTGTTTTTATTTGTTGACCGATTTCTGTCAATTATGTCCTTACCGTTTTTCAAAATGTTTTTGATTGAATCGGTGTCGACCAAGTTACGTTTTTACTTTTCGATCTATTTGTGTCGATCAAATCCATACCCTATACGCTTCGAACGGGTTTATCGATCAAATGAACTTCATTCTGCAATTAGGAACCACAATCTCTGGCTTTGTTTAGGAACAACGTATATACTCTTAGTTTCCTTACCCACACAAGATTTTTTGCAGTTGAGCCAGAAATTGTAGCGCCGAATAGCAAAGTAAAGTCCAAACGATCACTCCATTAAATCGCTGAGCAACGAGGGAGCCTACAAGTAAAATTCGTTTCATTTGCATGCGTCTACATATTTAAACTTATTCACAAAAATATGTCAATGAGGAGAAAAAAGTTGGGTTCTATGTAATATTATATGATTTGAAATTACAATAATTCCAATAAAATGCACGAAAACTTCAATATCATAATTTGAAAACTGCTAGCGTCGCAATTTTGAATAATCGCGTCTAACACAGAGCGGCCGGCGCGGGGCTGGCGCCCACGGCGCAAAACGCATAGTAGCTCCTTACAAGACCGTAGGATACTTCATGCAATACTCGTACAGCACGGTTCACGCAACGCATAGTATAGCGCCTTACAAGTCTCCTGGATACTTCATGCATTGCGCGTATACCACGGTGCATGAGTCGTTGAAAAGTCGTATTTTCTTGGTGTCAAACCTTCCACGGTGGACACCATTTTCGAACAGTGCACTCCGCGAGCTAGCCAACCTACGATCACACACGGTTCGTTTTAAAAGGATTAAATTTTTTTGCAGACCGCCCGCGATTTTTTTTTGATGAAAGCGTCAAAGAAGGTCTTTTGACTGAAAAATTGAAAACCGCGAAATCATCAAATATAGTATACATCGATTATATTCATTATATATACAGATATAAAAAAGTTAATTAACCAAATAAAGTAAATAAATTGATAAATTTAGAGGGTTCTAGAGATTTTGTTTTATTTGTAACGGTAAAGTGGCGGCAGCAGCCAATGTGTGACCCTCAGAACCCACCTACCTCTGGTCAAATTAAGTTAAAGTTTATGTAAGTTAAACGTCCATGATATGTAAATGGGTGTCCTCAAAAGTTTCAAAACCTCATTTAAAGAATTGACCCCCTTAAGCAGTGTTGCCAAGTTACGAACACGATAATGATGTGACTGACGGGGCAATGTAGGTTTTGAGTTGCGATTATCACCGAAAAGTCTACCTCCAGAATCTACGGAAGGGCCGGTTAAAGCCAAGATAGACAGATAATGGGTCAAATAATATTCCATACGTGAAATACTATCCACTATTTTTGCAACAACATGTATAACAACGTATGATTCGCAAGTTTTGCACCGATGCCCGAAGGAATCAACCTCCTAAATAGTACATCGACGGTGAAACTCCTAAACCTTGCATCTCGATCTGGACGTGCCATATTTCCTGTCGTACTTTATATTTTAAATTTGAAACCGTGCAATGTCAATTCTTATACCTTTCCGTGATTTTTCTTCTCTGTGTGATGCAAATTCTGAGAAAATTTCAAGAAATGCTGTTTTTTTGTTCAACCTTATGAAATTAAACAAGATCGGAGATTTTTAAACCCAGTTAATGAGGCACTTGGTTTGGTAGTTTTACCACCGATGTAGTAATTTAGCCGGCGCCTAATTCGTCATCATTGCGTTTAATATGTAGAGAAATATAGCTTCTATACACTGGGGAAAAAAATTGAATCTAGACTCTTGAAAACATTGACAAGAAAAAATACTCTTCATTCAGTCAAATTTAAGCCTAAATCGAAAGAAAATCCGCTCAAAGTAAGAGGCTTGGTTCTTGATTTAGGTAAAAATCCGATTGAATCAAGAGTATTTTTTCTTTTCGATGTTTTCAAGAGTCTGGACCATAGATCCAGTGTGTTTTTTTCTAGTGTAGCCTTTAAATATAGCTTTTTCGCTTCTCATCATTGAAATATTGCAGGGACCCAGGATCGCAGGGAGATGAAAAGGAAAGAAAGTGGATTCCGGTCGGAAAAGAAGTTTATATATTTATTTTTTTCGGCAACAACTTGCACGAGTGACTTTTTTCCTCCTCCGTCTGAAGTAAGTCTCGTCGGCTCGAATTGGGTAGGCCGACAAGAACCGGTCGGCGCACGGTAGAACAATCCTCACAGAGAGGAGGATTTGAGCAGCGCTATGCAGAATAGAACCGAGCCACATCAGCACTTGTCAAATTTATTTGGATAATTGTTTATAATATTTAACTGCTTACATGAAAACGGTTGTGCGAATTCTTTTTAAAATTTCAGTGAATTTTCTGCATAGTACGAAGCAAATTCCTTAAAAGTTTCCAAGGAATCTTCGCCAAAGTTAGCTCGTGAAAAAATTCATTCCCCCGTTAATTTTGGCAATAGCTGATGTGGCTTGGTTCCTTTTTGCTAAACGCGGTCCAATTGGGTATCTAAAAACTTATATCTTAGTTAAGCTTAAGCCCCAAAAGCTTAGTGTTAATTCCATTACCTCTCTCGTAAAAAATTAATTTGCCTTTGTATATTTGGCAAAAGCTGATGTGGCCTGGTTCCTTTTCGCTGAACACGGTCGATTTGGGAACCTAAAAGCTTATATCATTGTTAGTATAAGCTTTAAAAGTTTAAAATTGATTCCATTGGCTCTCTCTCGTAAACTATCCTTTAAGTAGTACCCCTTGATTTCTACAGCGAGACAAAATAAAAATAAAAATTTACGATTTAATTACGTAGAAAATGTCTAATCCGATTTTTCTGAAAGGATTTTTCCTCTGTGTTGCGTTGGCACTCGATAGCTGAGCTTTTTGCCTCACAATGCAATTGATACCCCTTGATTTCTGTTAATCGACAAAATTAACATAATAATTCGCAATTTACACAGAAAATATCATATCCGATTTCTCTGAAAGTTGCTCCCTTTGCGGCGGTTTCTCTTGATAGCCGAGCTTTCAGCTTTCGTAGCTTTTCGCTCCTCAATGTAATTGATACCCCTCTCTTTAATGTGACAGAATGAACATCAAAATTCGGAATTTACGCAAAAAAAATTTCATCCGATTCGCCTGTAAGGTGTTTTCTTTGTGCGTCGATGGCTCTCGATAGCCGAGCTTTGAGCTTTCGAAGCTTTTCGCCATTTAATATAACTGATATCCCTTTCTTTGGGATTCCACTCTTTAATGTGACAGAATAAACATCAAAATTTGGAATTTACGAAAAAAAAAAATGTTGTCCGATTTCTCTCTAAAGTGTTTCCTCCGTACGACGATGGCTCTCGATAGCCGAGCTTTGAGCTTTCGGAGCTTTTCGCTTCATAATGTAATTGATAGCTGCGACGCGGCGAACATTCATCACTGACAAAAGTTCCTCCGGAGTCGGAACATCAAAGAATCAGCCGCGATTTAGATTCTTAAGTGTTTTCCTCGGCCGGCCTCCGTACCACTTTACTCGACTTTCGCCTTTATCTGATCCCTTTCTTTGGGATTCCACTCTTTAATGTGACAGAATAAACATCAAAATTTGGAATTTACGAAAAAAAAAAATGTTGTCCGATTTCTCTCTAAAGTGTTTCCTCCGTACGACGATGGCTCTCGATAGCCGAGCTTTGAGCTTTCGGAGCTTTTCGCTTCATAATGTAATTGATAGCTGCGACGCGGCGAACATTCATCACTGACAAAAGTTCCTCCGGAGTCGGACGAGTCGAAAGAAAGCGCCGCCGGTATTTAAATTTTTAATTTTTTCCCCCTCCGGCCGGCCCCTCCCCCCCCCCCCCCCCCGGTCCCTTTCATCTCGACTTGTCGTCGCGGTTTCCTCGAAAACACGCTCCCGCAATCCCTGCGGACGCGTTGTCGAATCGACGCCGTATTCCGGGGACCTCTCGACGGCTGCGTTGGTGATTTTTAGGGGTGTTGTCACATTCAAAAATGGGCCACGAGGCAGGGGAAGAAATGAATCAAGGGCAGTACTGCCGTGATAGCGAAGAGAGCCGTAAGTGCAAAATTTTCGAAATCGAGTTTTCTTCAAAATTCGTCTAAACTCTTTTAGATGAATATACTGAGACAGCTAAACAGCAAAATTCATCCTAATTTAATGGAAGCAAGACGTATGAGAAAGCCGTAAGTGCACTAAAAATGACATAGTTTTTTTCAAGACAGCCGCAGGTGCATGAGAGCCAATGAAAACAGTGCTTTCCAGTAAGGTGCCGCCCTCTTCTGCCAATTTCGGACCAGAAAATGTGTTTGTTTTGCATTCAAAACGCAACCACGAAAGCATGCAGAAGATATCACTTACGGCTGTCTTGCCTAACAATAACCTAGCATGAAAATGAAAAATACCCTTTTTATGTAATGGAAATAAAATCAGTCGATTTTTAATCATCCATACGATTTCTAGGAGTCATCCGGACGATTAGTGGCAATTTGACAAAGAACGGAGGCTTCTTTCAATAAAATGTTCTTGTCAGAAGCTTCTGAGCCCGTTTTCTCAAAACTTCATTTTTGCACTTACGGCTCTCTTCGCTATCACGGCAGAGTAGGTCTACGAGAAGAAGGTCCACTCAAAAAATGTCTTCGTTTTTTGGTCTTCATTCAAAATGTCTGAAATCAAGAAGTCTCCTTAAAATGCCTAAGAAAGCGAATATCTACTTATAACGCGTCTATTAAAGGAAAATGATTACATACGATGATTCTTCTCCAAACATACAACTAAAGAAGTAACTGGTGTGAGTTCACTCTACCTATTCCATTCAGAAGTGAACTTTTTGAGTATGGAGTTTTTTTTAGAAGACTTTATTATTTGTAGATATTCTTGCAGTGGGCTTTTTAGTACTAGACATTGTAAATGTACACCAAAAAATGTAGACTTTCTGCTTTTGGACATTTTTGCTGTAGACTTTCTGTCTGCGTACCCTAAGGATACGTATATACGCGACTATTAGGTCGAACGCATCATGTGATCCGAGATCTTTCACTTGTGAGTTTAAAACACAAAGTGCAAACATTGTGTGTTTAAGTGCTTTTGGAGGATCTTACGGGTGAAAGCACGACTATTAGGTCGAAAGCATCATGCGATCCGAGATATTTCACTTGTGAGTTCAAAACACACAAAGTGCAGAAATTGTTTGTTTAAGTGCTTTTGGAGGATCTTACGGGTGCAAGCACGACTATTAGGTCGCATCATGTGATCCGAGATCTTTCATTTGTGAGTTTAAAACTCACAAAGCGCAGATGTGCATTTACGTGTTTTTGAAGATTCCTAGAGGGAGAAACACGACTATTAGGTCGAACGCATTGTGCGATTTGAGATCTTCCACTTGTAAGTTTAAAACACACAAAGTGCAGAAATTGTGTGTTTAAGCGCTTTTGGAGAGTCTTACGGGTGTAAACACGACTATTAGGTCGCATCATGTGATCCGAGATCTTTCATTCGTGAGTTTAAAACTCACAAAGCGCAGATGTGCATTTACGTGTTTTTGAAGATTCCTAGAGGGAGAAACACGGCTATTAGGTCGAACGCATTGTGCGATTTTAGATCTTCCACTTGTGAGTTTAAAACACACAAAGTGCAGAAATTGTGTGTTTAAGCGCTTTTGGAGAGTCTTACGGGTGTAAACACGACTATTAGGTCGCATCATGTGATCCGAGATCTTTCATTCGTGAGTTTAAAACTCACAAAGCGCAGATGTGCATTTACGTGTTTTTGAAGATTCCTGGAGGGAGAAACACGACTATTAGGTCGAACGCATTGTGCGATTTTAGATCTTCCACTTGTGAGTTTAAAACACACAAAGTGCAGAAATTGTGTGTTTAAGCGCTTTTGGAGAGTCTTACGGGTGTAAACACGACTATTAGGTCGCATCATGTAATCCGAGATCTTTCATTCGTGAGTTTAAAACTCACAAAGCGCAGATGTGCATTTTCGTGTTTTTGAAGATTTCTAGAGGCAGAAACACGACTATTAGGTCGAACGCATTGTGCGATTTGAGATCTTCCACTTGTGAGTTTAAAACTCACAAAGCGCCGACGATGTAACTTTACGTGCTTTTGAAGACTCCGAGGAGTAGAGACACGATTATTAGGTCGAACGCATTGTGCGATTATAGATCCTTCACTTGTGAGGATAAAACTCACGAGGGGCGGCAGATGTGCGTTTACATGCTTTTGGGGATTCCTAGGGGTGCAAACACGGCTGTTCGGTCGAACTCATTGTGCGGTTCGGGATCTCTCACTTGTGTGTTTGAAACTCACAAAGCGCAGAAGATGTAACTTTACGTGCTTTTCGGGATTCCTAAGCGTGCAAACACGGCCATTCAGTCGAACGCATTGTGCGGTTCGAGATCTTTCACTTGTGAGTTCAAAACTCACGAAGCGCCGGATATGGGTTTACGTGCTTTTGGAAATTCCTAGGGGTAGAAACACGACTATTAGGTCCAACGTATTGTGCGGTTCGGGATCTCTCACTTGTGTGTTTAAAACTCTCAAAGCGCAGAGGATGTAACTTTACGTGCTTTTAGGGATTCTTAAGGGTGCAAACACGGCTTTTTGGTCGATCGCATCCCACGATTCGAGATCTTTCACTCGTGAGTTTAAAACTCACGAAACGCGGAAGATGTGCGTTTACGTGCTTTTGATCCTCCCGACAAACAAAATTTCAATAATCGGCCTGCAGGTCGGCTAAAGAGAAAGAGACGAAGAAAGAAACTGGAGGGAGAAAGAAACTGGTTTGGCATCCATAGACGAATTTAAAGGATTAATAATAATACTAATAAAAATTAAAAATCGATCGTAGTACTCATCCACATAAGGAGTGTGCGGGGTCCTTTGGTTGTCACTGCTTTTCACAGTAACTCGGCCGCACTTCAAGGCGGAGAGGGCTTGATCTGCTACTTAGCAGTTCTTGAGTTACGCGGCACCGGGGAGTTTCCGCAAGGGATGGGCTTTTCGCCCGGGATCACGTCCACCTTGATTTGCGCTAAACCTCGCCGGACGGAGATTTGCAACGTGCGGCTTTAAGTCGACCAACGACCCCACCCCCTTAGTTCTCCCTCTCGGGCCTTATCCCCGGTGACGCGCTGAAACCGGGGGATACGAAGGGTAATATCGTTCCAATCCAATGGATATGTACGTGTGGGTGTCTACAAGTCCGGAAACGGTGCTGATTTTTTAAGGGCGGCCCGGAAGTACTGAAAAAGTGCGGAAATTCCGCAAGAGGGTCCGGAATTTTCTAAATTGTTTCGTAATTTTTGTCGCAGTTTGAGCGAAAAATTCAAATTTTTGGAATTTTTCGAATTTGATTGATTAGAAGTGCTGGAAAAGCACGCACTGGAAAAAAAAAAAAAAAAAAAAAAAAACACATTGGATCTACAGTCCAAACTCTTAAAAACATCGACAAGAAAAAACACTCTTGATTCAATCGGATTTTTACTTTAATCAAGAACCAAGCCTCTTAACTTGAGCGGATTTCCTGTCGATTTAAGCAAAAATCTGATTGAATCAAGAGTATTTTTTCTTGTCAATATTTTCAAGAGTCTGGACTCTAGATCCAATGTGTTTTTTTTTCCAGTGTACGGAATTTTTCTGTTCGGGAGTTACTACATTAATTGAAAATGTACTGAAAAAGTACTGTAAAAGCACTGACTTTTGGTCAGCCTGTTCTAATAGACACCCTGGTACGCACTACGTTTCACTTACAATTCATTCCTGCCTGCGTAAAAATTATGTTAAGAAAAATTGATGTTACTTAAACGATCCAATATTTTTTTCCTCTGTCCATTCCAGTTCATAATCTTTGCAATTGGTGAACCTGTAATCTTCATTCCCGTTTGTAACACTCTGAAGGCCTAAAATACGGGAACCAATTAGAAATGGATTCACATTGTCTTTACTCAGTATGAAGGGACTCTACTGCGCACTAAGGAGTGGATTTTAGACTTTTATGATGTGTCTAACGTGATTTTCGAGCGAATTTTCCTCTTAAAAAATGTGCTCAGTCGACTTTAACACTTGCGTGCCACCGATCCATTAGAAAATATTTGTCTAAAAGAACTTTTATCAAATTTTGGAATCCTACTTGCGAAGGTTCTACGTTCAATTTTAGGGTCGTGGCAGGTTCATTCTTCCCTGGCTGTGACTTGCGTCAAACACACAAGCAACGCTACTCGTCAGCCGTCACACTCTCATCTTTTTGCCAACGGTTGACAATTTTAAAAAAAGGTAAAAAAACCAGCGGGTAAAAAAAACAACTTTTTGTGGCAGCACGCATAGTTGCAGTTTGGATGATAGCTACTCCACGCGACCTTTCAAAGGAACAGTTCCATTTTTACTCAAAATATAAGGCTAATTGGTATGATAGATAGGTACTGGTGATTTGTTCGAAGTTTTGAGCAAGGACTTTTTATATTTTATTCATATTTTTTTTCTGTCTATAGCTCCCTTTCTGAAAATACCTTTGGAGTGCGTTTAGCATGGATAGAGTGATTGCACTAAAACTGAACTTGAGGTGCGTAATACTTTAAACTTGGAGAGTAGAACTTTCGATTCCGGAGTAATTCACACTGGTAAAATGTACACAGGGGTCATGCACCAACATCTTTAATCTCTAACCAAACTTTTATTTTGATGTTTAATATTTCAAACGAAATTATTTTTTATACCCCACCAAAGTAGTTTCAAAGTGTATGTAGCGAGAACAGCTACTTCAACAATACTAGTCAGCTTTTTTTTTAAAACAGAAGTAACGAATGCAATGATTTTGATAGTTTTGCCTTGATACAATTATTCGTGTTGCATGATCATGCGTGTTGCCTATGGGAAAGTAGAAGGCGCTCCGGGGACTATATATCCCGTGAAGCAGTGCACACCGCAGCGTGTGGCACACCGTCACCAATATTTGGCAATATGAAATTATCTGATGGCAACTAAAGAGAAAGGACAGGAAAAGATTTTTTTGGATCAATTTCACATATCAAGATATTATATTCTACCGCCCGATCAAGTCGTGAAAGCGCGTTGCTGCGAACACTGCTTAATAGAACTATCGGAGCGCCTTCAATTTTTAGATGCAGCACGGAAGTCCGTAGTGATTCATAACAATGAAATAGTAATAGCCAAAGATGCATAGTTTTCATTCTATTTCTGAAACAAGTGCTAATGCATTTCGGGTACCTCGCCCCATCTTCAGCATTACCTACAGTTCAGTTGGTGGATACAATTTTGAAAAGAAGGCTACAATTTTAAGGCGTTATTGCCGATATCAACGTGTAGCACACGGATATAAATACCGAAGCGTCATGAAAAAATGTTATATGAACACTCTAGAGTTACAAAATTTCCTGAAAAATGTGGAAGCTCTTATTTTTTAACTATTCAGAAAATTGTCCGAACTACTGATGCCGAAACTTTCATTGTTCGATACAATTTTGCAA
Source organism: Bemisia tabaci (assembly GCF_918797505.1). NCBI lineage: Eukaryota > Metazoa > Arthropoda > Insecta > Hemiptera > Aleyrodidae > Bemisia > Bemisia tabaci. The sequence goes on along the minus strand of NC_092802.1, from coordinate 20,423,445 downwards.
TGACTGATGTAAGATGCAGTTGCCGCCTCCATTGGCGGATCCAGCAACTTGGCAACACCGGATTTCGTCCATTTAAACCTATGGAAATGTATCGATTCTTAGAGAGGCCAGGTGCTCCAACAAGAATCGATTACTTAGCACAGGTTTAAATGGACGAAATCCGGTGTTGCCAAATTGCTCTGGCCGCCTCTCTGCTTACATCTATCGTATTATACAGGGTTATTCAAAAGTCACGCACCACTGGCCATAACTTTAGTTCTAATTAAGATATCGATTTGCGGTTTGTGACGTTTTTCCTCATATTGAGAGGGAAACTTTTTTAGGTTCTTTCCACTTTTTGACCCCCTCAGGGGGGGGGGGGGTGCAAATCAAACATTTCAAATACCTCCCTCATGGCCAAAGGTGCGTGACTTTTGAATAACCTTGTGTTTCAGATGAAGAAAAATAATGAGTCCGATCTGACATAGATGGAAACTGTTAATGGTACATGAATTCCTTCTTTTTTTTTTCGGACGGATTACGAGGCTACCCGGCAGCACACTCCATTTCATCAACATCATGAACATCCGAAATTAAAGCCGGATGATGTGACGGAGAAACACATTAATTTTTTTGCTTTTTAGCATTACTTTCATTTCAAGAAAAAAATTGCTGAAAGTACGATCCAGTAATGGATCCGGCGGTGGGTTCTAGATGATAGTAGGTAGTCCTAGTAAAATTGAGAATTCTCGTAAACCAATCTAACAATTTTTGAAATCCTAAACTTGTTAAAAGCTAAGAATATATCAGTTACATCCCTCACAGCGACTTAATACTTTTACATATCTTTTTTAGCCCGGAATAGAATGGGACTTCTTGGATTGCCATATATTTTCAAGAATACTATCACGTCCTGCCCATTCCAATTTTTCCAGTAAATTCGCTGCTTTTACAATTGTTGGTAAGAGGAACAACTAACTTCAGCCCAAAAGGCAAGTAAGCAGCGATCGTTTGAGGGATTATCGATTGAAATCCCTAATTTTTCTTTCATAAAATAGAGGCTGATACTGCGGTGCTTAGAAAGAACGCCGTATAAACATTCGAGAGTAGCCAAATTGCTTCTCGGAAAATATTCACTTTTGATGAAAGTTATCAATATTTTTTTTTTTTTTTTGAAATTTTCAGACTTTTTCGATCAAATTGCAAACTAAATTACCTGAGAAATCAGAAGACAAATATTTACATAAGATCTTGAAAATTATTGATTTTTCAAAGGAAATTTGGCAACTCCTGAAGGTTTTTACGGCGATTTTCCTTAGCACGGCAGAATACAGCCCCTCTTTCCAGAACCTTTACCTAAGCTTTTCCGCATTCCCGTCCGTTCAAAGTCTCTCAATTTCTCATCACACTGCAGTTCTTCATAGAATCGATTTTTTCTCTACCGGAAAAGCCAGCTCATTTCCCTTTATTTACTGATGCAGAACCCAAATTTTTTATAATCGAACGAGCCTCTTGTACATTTTGGGATTGTTTCCTAAAACCTCGAATAACGATCAAGCCACCTATCGAAGCAAAACATATCACAGAATTCTAATTGTTGCTTCGCCGAAAACTTGGCGTCTCCTCACGGAGACAGAAATTTCATACCAAACAACAAAGCTTTTGGTTGGAGACACCTTGGTTTCATCGCACTCAGAATGCATTGCTTTGAGCTGAAGATGTACCAGCAGAAGGGGATCCGGGAATGGAGATGTTGCATGTGTGAGGAATTTGCGATTTCACTGTTGATTCTTATGTAAAAGTTCGCAAGAAACACGATGGTGCGTGCGCGAAGCGTCCTTTAAATTTTTACCCTCGTAGTGCCCCGGCGTTTTTAATGGTGCAATTTCAATTTTTGACGTGCTCGTAAAACAAGCGAAATTTTTAATTCATGACATGCACTGCTAATGAGTATGAAGAAATTTTGACGCCTGTTTCCTCATCTTACCTCAGGTAATTTTATTGTATATTTTCCAATTTGACTTGATAGTATTTTGACTCAGGTACGCGGTGTTGCCAATCATGGTGGCAGCTCAAATTCGGATTTGAGCGCGGGACGCAAGTCGTTTTCGAGATTTTTGGACCCTGGACGGAAGTCGTTCCTTTTTTGACCGCGGGACGCAAGTTGTATGATGCCATGGTGCCACTGGTTTTCTCTAAAATCAACTCCCAAGCTCAAAAAAAAACTCTCAGGTTGAGGCCAAAATGGAGGGGATATCCCATGCTATCCTGAGAGTACTCCTCTACATCAAAACAAACTCTATATGCAAAGATAGAGAGCAAATACATTGACAGGGCTGCCACTTTATTTGGAGACTCCACAACTGAAAACACGGCAACCCTACTAATGTATTTGCTCCCTATCTTTGCATGGAGAGTTTGCCTTGATGTAGAGCAGTGGCGTGGCGTGACTATATCCGGTAGGCGTTCGGTAGGAGTGTTAACTTTAGGGGGGGGTCAGAAAGGTTCACTCCCCTTCCTTAATGGGGGGTTCGGGGAGCCTCCCCCGGAAAATTTTTAAAAAATGAAGCCGCAAGAACACGATTTTAACCCTTTCTGGTGAAAATTGTGCCGGTAAATTGTCATTGAAATGTTGTTCTTTTTACCGATCGTTTTCCTGTAATTTATTTTGTTAAATGATAACGTATTTTCGCAACACGCACCTGCAGGGAGAGGTAGGAGAGGGAGACTGGGAAACTGGGAGATGCGGCCCGCAGGCGCAGGGGGGGGGGGAGCGGAGGGCGAATCGCGGCCTAGAGGAAATTCGGCGGTTCGCAAACCCCTGCGGACCACTGCTATAGAAAACAGCTGGACTGATGAGCGGCTCTCCTCTCTCGTTCTTTTCCCCTCCATTTTCTCTCTGCTGTGTTCCCTCCGCGAGCGCGGTCCGCACTCGTCTCCGAGCCCAATGCTCACGCTCCGCTCTGCGCCGCGCGCCAGTGCCTCTCCTGCTCTCTCATGTACCCTTTGCCCCTTCATCATTGCACCCAGGTTCTCTCTCCTCACCGTACGCAGATCATCCAGGTTCGGTAGCCGGTGCGGACCACGCGTCACAGGATTTTCTCTCTCCGCCGCGCCACATGCCGCTGTCGGAAGCCAAGCGCCCGATACTTATTTGCGATCTACTATTCTGTATTCTGTATTGCTTCCCACATTCTTAGCCATAATTTATTAATTGTTTCAAAATATTTTAGGGTGTTCGGCGAACACTGCGAACCTATGGACGCCACGCCACTGATGTAGAGGTGGACTCTCAGGATAGCGTGGGATATCTCTTCCATTTTGGCTTCAACTTGAGAGCTTTTTTTGAGCTTGGGAGTTGATTCCAGAGAAAACCAGTGACATCATCGTGTTTCTCACGAACTTTTACGTAAGAATAGTAGTCAAATCGCAAATTCCTCACACATACAACATCTCCAATTGCTGGATCCGCCAATGTGCACCAGGCACCTGAACTGGCATCCACCGCAGTTTCATGAGAGTGGAGAGTGAACTTTCACAACACAATCGGCGTCACTGCTCGGATACCTCGGAACAAGGCGATAGAAAGGCTTCGATACCCAAGTTTTACACGCCCAATCGAACCCAGTTAATCCCGGCGATAATTGACACTTTGACTTGGGTTCAATTTGTGTCGCTCCGTGTTCCGGCTACCTTTGAATTAGTCGTGTGAATACATGTCGGGCTTGTTCGCTCGGGCCCATCGCTGCCGGACGGTCCTCGTGTCATTTGCAAGAAAGTTCGCTCAAAAGTTCTGGATTGGACCACTAGACAAGGTACAAATTTAAGCAATCTGATACATTTTTCTTAACCAGAATTTCACGTAAAACACGATTCGCGCAACGAATCTTACTGAAACTTACTCCTAACAAAGATATTAACGTTTTTATTTCACATTGAGTATGAGGAATTTGAACTGCCCGCTCACAAGAAACTCAAAGCTCTACGTGAGTCAAATCGCGCACTACAACGGTTTCAGCAAGCTTCTCAATCGAGCTATGTTCAATTCCCACCTTGTGTTTTTCAAACTATAAGCAATTTGCTATAGCTCAGCCAAAGCGTCAAAATCGAGGTTGCCAGATTTTTAAATCGTGGAGACTGTCATGATAACGTTTAGCGCGCGATGTGAATCACGTAGAGCTTTGAGTTTTCGTGAGCGGGTGATTTGAATTCACGCATCAAGAATCATTAAATAGCTTCGTACGGAGTTGATTTCGGTCATTTTCGGTGTGCGCAGCGTGTTCTATGTGAAATTTTAGGTTAAGACGCATGTATCAGAATGCTGAAATTTGTACCTTTTCTAGTGGTCCTTTAATTGTTGTTTTCGCTCCATTTTTCCGTTATCTTCTTCATCTTTCGCTTTGACTATCCTATCAAGAATCAGTATGTTAAAGTTTGTGTATCACGAATCAACCCACAGGAGAAAGGGTGGCAAGGCGTGAATGATCGATCATCGATAATCCCGATTTCCAGCTATGGTAAAGAATCGATTGTTAATATGTTCGTTGCGAACACCCTGTTTATCGATCCCTTTTCATAGGTTTCAATGGCAGATCAATCGATATATCGCAAACCACGCCACGCCTCCTTTTCGTATTAGCAGCCAAAAATGCCTAGGTTCCGTGATCCGGCTGTCCTTAAATTAGTCATCGTCAGATCTTCATCTTTTGTCATTTAATTTTTAAACATTGTTATACGCGTTTATAGGAATTTGACTGTGCAAAAATTATGACTAGTATCGACGTAATCAGACCATCGTGCATGACATTATGACAAAACAACTCATTTGGTATGGTCATGTCCAGAGAATGGCAGGAGACAGGTTGCCGAAGAAGGTCCTTGACTGGGTTCCTCCTGGGAGAAGACGCAGAGGGCGCCCAATGAAAGGTTGGAGGGAAGGGATTGAAGCGGAAATGTTAAGGTGCTCAATCCCCCAAGATTTGTGGTTTGAAAGAGAGCAGTGGAGGTTAGGGGATATATATATATAATTTACCTTATTTATTCAGCTTGCAGTCATAAAAAATCGAAACATTAGTTCCTACGCATCCGCAACGTTTCGCCCCGCATGGGGGGCATCCTCAGGCAGGCACACATTATAACTTAAAAACTATTCATAAAACTGATCGATTGTCCACGCGAAATGTTAAAATCGTCGAATGTCTACAAAAGGAATGTGTATGACAAAAAGGAGAAAACTGTTTTGCACCAACACAGCCAAGAACAACAGCACAGTTTTAACTTCAAAAATCCGGAAGTACTTGTCAGGGAACCCAATTTCAGGGCAAGGCTGTATCATGAAGCCATACAGATTAAACGGTGCTCAAACTCCATTAATTTCAGAACTGACACCGATGTACTGGGCACGGCGTACAGTGCTTTCTTCTGATTGTTTACGTGTGCTATCTATTTACTCCTCGCGGTGACGGGCTCTCTTTGTTTATAGTCAGTTTTCAAGTAGTTATACGAGTCGGAGTTTCGTGGTGGCCACCGTTGTAGTTTTAGTTCTCGTGTTTTTAAAAGTTTTTATTTTTTCGCGTAGACATTCGACGATTTTAACATTTCGCGTGGACAATCGATCAGTTTTATGAATAGTTTTTAAGTTATAATGTGTGCCTGCCTGAGGATGCCCCCCATGCGGGGCGAAACGTTGCGGATGCGTAGGAACTAATGTTTCGATTTTTTATGGCTGCAAGCTGAATAAATAAGGTAAATTTCCTATAAATATTACAGCCATTTTATCTTGATATATATATATATATATATCTCGACGTCATAAAGTGTGGAAAATGGGATACGCAAGGGATCGGTCCGTATGGCGCTCAACGAGACGAGTCAATCAGAGAGGTCGGACATACAATTTTTGACTAAAACTGCAAAATGGACGTATTTCTATCAAACGGACCTAAGCGCCATAGAGCGAGGAAGGTAGAGGGGGGCTTGGATTGGCGGGGGAGTCGGGCGTCCGGCTTATTTCGTCCTATACTCGCAATGCTTTTCCACGGCGCTTAGGTCCGTTTGACAGAACGCGCTACCCGGGATTCTAAATCCCTCAAAAGGAACTCAAATTGGCGCATGGTTCCGTTTGATAGAAATACGTCCAATTTTGATGTTAAACTGCAAATTTTGATGTTTTTTTTGTCCCAAAAAATTTTAAGGGTTGCTTCCAGTGGAAAATTTCGCGAGGAAATCGACGGAATCACTTTTAGAACCTCAAAGTTTTGTATTAACGCAGTGATAAGCTGTTTAAGTTTCCACATTTTGTCCGACCTCCTCTATTGACTCAATCCACTGTGTGGCGTCAAATAATCGACCAATTCAATTATGCCATCAACGTCAAAACCCATTTCACGTGAATGCCTATTCTTACTTTCTGTACTTTTCCTCAGCAAAGTGTTGTTCTTAGGTACTCCACTGCAACGATTTTCTCGAAAATGACAGTAATTATTAACAGAAATTTGTAGCGACTATGCCAGAAACGTGATGTTCTTACCTGTCATAGTAGTACTCCCTGAAACAGAAAGAACGAACAGTGCATTAGTCAAATGGGAATTCAAATTGAAACGTAGCACCAACCTCTTCCAGGAAGTACAGAAAATGATTAAAGTCAACTCTACCAGGAAAGTAGTGTGGTGTGGTATGGTAATGCGCTACTCTTGGTAATGGATAAAAAAACGCACAATACGTGTGATCAAATCATATTCGAGGAATGTGATTACAATATCACCTTGGAAAAAGTCCAATGAGGTATGTATCGGGTGTTTTCGAAAGAGAACAGGTCCAGTCTTCGATGAGTCTTAGTTCCATGCCCTTTTATGCAAGCTAAGGCTCATGCAAGGATGGACGTGTTCCGTTTTGAAAACAACTGACTCGTATATTTTCGGCCGATTTTGGATATTGGCACGAAGGAGCGTGATAAAAAGTCACCTTTTTCGGAAACATTTTTTAATTTTAAACGCGACAGTAAAAAACAAGTAGGAATGGTAGGAACCCTGTTTTCCATTTCCCCTCTTTATAATTCCTGCTTCAGTTGTTACATGACACACCTAACATTGTCGAACGAAATGGAGCCTGCAGCCAAAATTATCTTCAATCAGACGTTGTCTAATTGTCTTTCACGTGCTATCTTTTCTACAAATAGCTAACCAACATTCTGACTTGTGTTATGTAAGTAAACCTTTCGAAATTAGGGGAAAAAATCTATGAGAGTTTGAAGGTGGTATGCTGTATGAGAAAAATATTTTTGCTCTCGAGTTACTTTCGGTTAATGTAAGAAGGGAAACTCAGACTGCCCTTTAGTGTGGATTTTACTATTGCCCTAGACTCAACTGAAGGTTGGATTACTTGCCGGTCCTTTCTCTCATTTTGACCAAACTTTGGTGACAATTTTTCTCTCTGTGTGTTAATTGAAAATCAAGGACGCATCGTGAGCAGTCATGCTATCTTAGGCCTACTGCATTCATTTAGTCTTCAAGCACATTAAAATTAATTCTGTGAATAACTTGAGTCAATTAGCTTTTGGTATGTCGGCAGGTGGGTAATTTAAACAGATGCAAGTACAATTGTACTAAACGATGATCTCTCACCCGCGAGTAAAATTTGCAAATTTTTTATGCGCCTCTCATGAACTATGTGAAATTTTGACAAAGAGGAATGAATTTTGATGATAGGCTTACCCTCCCTAAAATCTCATTAATGCATGGAAAAGTTCTGAAAGCTTCTACACCGTGGGTTCTAGGAACCTCTTTACTCACTACTTCAGACAAGGTCGACAGAGCAAAAGCAGTTCCAGAAAAAGGAATAAAGACGTCCCGCGGCTATTGTGTCTAGAAGGTACTTCGAGATTGCTAAATTTCACGAGAAAGTTGACTTTTTTTCTCACCAAACCCCACTGGGATAAAATTTGGATAGGTCGCTTGAAATTTGACAACGGAGACTAAATGATTTCGGCTTTTTATCTTCGGTGTTCGTTCTGTCACGTTTGTGGTGGTGGCGGGACTGAAAAAAAAAAAACATTTCACAGCAGCATCATCTCTTTCATACGTTGTTTCTCTCGTACGAACGCGAGAAGTAAATCAGTCCTGCTTCATACGTAAGTCGAAATTCCTGAGCACCCACATTTTCCTCTCCGCTAAAAAAAAAATCTCACTCTAAATTAACAGCGCAAAAACGTCATAGACTAATGTGTTTTGGTGTGTTTCGAAGTGAACTTTCAAAATCTAGTAAAACCGTGAGCTTGAGAGCAGCATTTTGTTGAATTAGTGTGCTCTAAGTAAAAGTTGGCTAGTTTTTCTTCGATTTTCCCCCTTAATTTATCACCAATTTCACTAGGACAAAAGGATAAGAAGGCCTAGACTTTTAAGTCCAATTTCGTGATTAAAACAGATAGGACCGTGGTACAAGCAACGGAATTTTCAACGTGATATCTGCATTTTTGACACGGTAAGACGATCATATGTTCCTTATTTGGACTACATTTTGCAATTTGTAACTTTAAATCCTAGCCCGGTTTAGAAACAACGTATGTGCCTTTAGTTTTCCTATATGCACATAAGTGTTTTTTTCAGATGAGCCAGAATATATAGTTCCAAATTGCAAAATGCAGTCCATTTATATATATAGACGGTATAGCGATTTAAAGACTTTCCATTGCCGTTATCATCGGTGCAACAACTCCTACCTAGGATTCTGATGTCCCCCTTTGAAAACAATGTTCAAATATCCCTTCAAAATGTTTCTCAAAGGCGTGACATTTAATCCGTAACCGTATCGGTTTTGTGCAAAGGGGCATTTTCTTTGCATCGAATTCAACAATTTACGTCCATATTCGTTGTACTCGTCGTCTCAATAGCTTATCTCCTCAGGAGGTATCTCCCATAAGCTTATTGTACTAAGAGGAGGTTCACGACGATCCTTAATATATGAGCAGACTCATAACATGCGAAATTTTGAAAATCCAGTGCAAAATTAAATTTCTTGATTTGGTAATAGAGCCTAAGCATGGATTAATGATTTTTCACCGCAAAAATTAATGAAATACGGAAAAAACCCTCGTATGTTTACAAAGTTGAAGGCAGGCACATACCCGCTTTGAAATGTTTAGTCCTCGAAGTTTTCTCGTTTGTACTTTTCATTTTTGCAGAGTCCATGAAAACTTCTCCTAAGAGTTTCTTCCAAATTTAAACCCTCCTATTTGAGATATGTTAAAATTGTTATGCAGGCACAAACCAGCTTTAAAATTTTGAAAATCCCCAAAGTTTTCTCTTCTATACTATTAATTTTTTTTCGTGACTAACCGTTGAAACTCCTCGTAAAAGTTTGTTTCCGAAGTTACACTCATATACTTGAGATTTTTCATACTTTTCCATGATTTTTTGTGCTAGAATCTCTTAAACCCCCTTTAATCATAATTCAACCACACGCGGCCTTCTAAGGAAACGAGGTATTTCAGGAGCGACCAAGAATACAGCTCTTATAGCCATGTTGCGCAATTATTTCGGACGCGCATTGCATTTGAACGGAACACATAATCACACAGCTTTCACCAGTTTGCTTTAAACGTATAAAAGATCATCCACTAATATGAGTGATCCAGTGTAAAACTCCAGAATATTTCTTGGGAAACAAAGCCCAAATAAATGACAATCATCTGGATTGCATTTTGCAAAAAGGAACCAAGAGCATTATTCAATGTCGCTAAGATTGTGCAACTTTTTTTTACCTCGCAAGTATAAACTGATCATCTAAACAAGTTTCATCTTTACTCCCAATAAACTATAAATTCAAGACGCAAATTACCTTTGTAAATTTAATTTTTTGCATTATTTCAGTAATTTTATTGCAGATGATGCAAGTTGCACAATTCTAGCAACATTGGAATGCTCTGGTTCCTTTTTGCAAAATGAAATCCATGTGAGGTTGAACTGATAGCTCTCTTTTTGTCAAGAAGAACTTTACACTGAAAAAAAAGTAGTTAGCGTTGAGAACTAATTTGGTAAGTTCTCGCCAAGTAGAATCAAAATTAGGCTTCAGAACTAATTTATTGTACTGAAGCACCAATCAATTCGCTTCATACGCTGACTTGACTTTACTAGAGCGCGAACCAGAATTGGAAAACAGCACTAGCTGTAAAATTAGCGCTGTGGTAAGACGAATTCACCTTCGGGTCAAACTAATTCGCCCTCAACACTAACTGCCACATTGTCCGTTACATTTATTTAGTTTCGAAAAAGTGGCGTCGGTACAACAGCCTCAATCGCGTCAGCTCGTGAAAATCAATTAAAATGTGAAATTTCGGGCTCGTTTCGACAATGTAAATACTCCCGGTATGATTTATAGTGTCCTCTCTTTCTTGAAAACGTTCGAAAGCAACATAATTAAACCTGTTAAGGTTAGAAATCGTCTGTTCGATTCAAAACGTAAACAAGCATGATATTCGTTTGAGTCGTCAATCTTCTGTATTAAATTGCGATTAAAGCGTTCCGCGTTCAGTTTATATTTTACGAAAATCTGTGAACTTACTGCTTACTTCTATAGTTCGTGTTCTCCCGTAATTTCAAAAGAATATCTCAAGTGTTTGGACGAGATATGTTTATTCAGTGTGAACATTCGCTACCGTTTCATGTGTGAGTGTGTGTCTCTCTAAAGGATAATTCTGTCTACTTGCACATACCTATGGGATATTCCTTTCCTCTGTCGTTCATTTGGAACCGGTCAGTTGATTTTTACCTCTCATCTTTTAAGAAATCTTCTTTTCCTGAAAGTATTGTCCAGTTATCATTCACTAAGCCGTTTTCTCCTTTCTCAGTTTTGAGGTTAGGTTGACCCAACCCTACCGAATGCGAATTAGAGTAGCGGAATTAGTTTCCAGCACTAATAGTGGTTAGTGTACAGAAACCAAAAATCATGTGTGTCCAAATCACACAATTTGAGTTAGTGTATAGAAACCATTTTTAGTCATCTGACGCTAACTCATTTTTTTCAGTGTACGGTTTTTTTGTGCCTTGGAAAAGCGCTGTATTTACATCCGAGCTTCGAAAAATTTCCACAGGAAAAAATTGCGGTGGCAGCTTTCGATTCGTTCACGCCGTGACGCACTGACGTCAGTGCCGTATACTGGTAACATTTTTGCAGAATTCGGAAATGAACGTATCGCATTGAGCCGTAACGTCCGTTTCTTTTGCCTCACCTAATACTTAACATAATTTTAAAATAAGCATTTTATCCCTGTAAATCACACCATTTCCAAGGAAATCCATACCTAAAAATGTCAGTATGCTTTTGTGCGTCAACAACCTTATTTTTTGTTGTCTAGAGTGCTTTTTTGTCCATGCAAAAGTTCTCCCGGTGAAGTAATCATTTTTTTAATGAGTTTTGAACACAACCACGCGATGCTCCAGCCATGAACCACTAGACATCGTGCGAATTTAAGGTATGTACTTTCTCATCCGAATTTCACTTAGCTCAATTTCTTTCAAAGAAAATTCGGTAGTGTCAAGGACGGTATTTAAATTATTTCCAAACGGTTTAGTATTGCTTCGAATATATATTTATATTAGGGAGTGTCCCCCTGGCCGCTAGGCGGCCCAACCCCGAGAGGGCGCTTCGCCCTCTCTTAGGCCCGCTTCGACAAAAGAACGACCAAATATTATTTACATCAACAGTTTTGTGCGTTGAATTCATCGGAAAGGTGTTCAAAACACATTTGAAAAAAGTGACTTGATTAGTGTACCGTAAAGAAAATATCCTCCTGAAGCAATGGAGATGTTGCATGTGTGAGGAATTTGCGATTTGACTATTGATTCTTACGTAAAAGTTCGCGAGAAACACGACGGTGCTACTGGTTTTCTCTGAAATCAACTCCCAAGCTCAAAAAAAGTTCTCAAGTTGAGGGCGTAATGGAGGGGATAATCCACGCTATCCTGAGAGTCCCCCTCTACATCAAGACAAACTCTCCCTGCAAAGATAGGGAGCATATATACATTGACAGGGTTGCTGTGATTTCAGTTTTAGAGTCCCAAAATAAAGTGGCAGACCTGTAAATGTATTTGATCCCTATCTTTGCTTGGAGAGTTTGTTTTGATGTAGAGGTGGACTCGCAGGATAGCGCGTGATATCCCCTCCATTTTGGCCTCAACTTGAGAGCTTTTTTTGAGCTTGAGAGTTAATTTCAGAGAAAACCAGTGGCACCATCGTGTTTCTCGCGAACTTTTACGTAAGAACCCATAGTCAAATCGCAAATTCCTCACATATGCAACATCTCCATTAATGCCTTCCCTTGAATCAAGGAGATATTTGCTCGGTATAATCCGCGCTCTGTCCATTATATTGACGGTGTGAGTCCGCAACCACGTATTTTGTTTGCGGTGTTTGAAAATCTCCTTTCCTAGTTTATTTTTTCAAGGAAGAACAAATCGACACCATTCCTTGAAGTTCACGAAGGATTTTCTTGGAACAGAGAGGAAAAACGGCTGTTTTCAAGAATTGCCGTTGCGCAGTTTTCCATTTAAAAAATGAACGAAAACGGGAAGTCTGCAACCTCACAAACCGAAGTACTTGGTTGCTGACTTACCCCGTCGATATCAATCTTCTCTCATCATACCTAGAGCACATCGAGTCATGATAGGAATGGAGGAGCTGGCGCCATTTTTAAGCATTTTCCAGTCACCGAGCGGCGCCGGCTCATCATTTCGATACACAATCGATTGTTTTCGATAAGCGGGTACCCGGCCGGCGATAGGACATCCGATGTAAACAAGGAGGTTATCAATTATTATGTATTTTGCATCGCATTTGCATTAGTGCGTTCGAAAACACACCAACTCGGTAACTCGAAATTGCTCAATTTTCATAAGAGACGGTCAATATTTATAAAAGTCATTGAAGTAGGTGCATATCGACGGTGAAACTACCAAACCACGTATCTCGTTTGCGGTGTTTAAAAATCTACGCTCGCATTTTATTTTTTTGAAGTAGACCAAATCAATATCATTCCTTGAAATTTTCACAGAATTTTCTCCGCACGAAGAGGAAAAATCACAGAAATTTTCAAGACTGGACGTTAAGTAGTTTTTCATTTAAAAAATGAAGTATGACAGGAAGTCTGCGACGTCGCAAACCGAGATACGTGGTTTGGTAGTTTCACCGTCGATATGTTCCAACTTGGACCTTTAAAATGCCCTTAAGTGCTTGGATTTCGACACCAAAAATCACTTTCTTAGACTAATTTTTTCATTTACTGTTCGGTTTCGTGTGTGTCTTGGTTCTGTTCATTTTTCCGAGTTGGTGTGTTTTCGTTCTCACCGATTCATTTTGGATCGAACATTTATCGAAAAGGTAACCAGATCTCGGCGTATACCGGGATTGGAATACTCGTCGAACAAAACATGACCCCAGTTCACGTCATTTTATTACGACTTTTCACAGTTTGGTTGATACGAGAAGTAAAACACAAAATAACCCTAACTTTTGGTTGAGAATTTCAAGAGAAAATGCCTGCTAGTTTTCTTGGAGGAATTTAATATAAAAACGAGTGGTAAATACCAACGTCGCAATCGGAGGAGTACGTTTTTCCAGTTCCTTTACTGTTTCCTGCGCTAAATTCTCCGCAAACGATACCAAAATCACTTGTTTGTGTTTCACTTCTTATATTACCAAAAGTAACTCAAGAACACAAATATTGTTATCAGTGTACACGGAGAAAAAAACTTCGTGCATAGGGCCCGAAGTTGAGGTCATATGGATCTCTGAAGTTTTCGGATCACGCATCCGAAAATTTGAAGTCCAACTGCCGAAGTTCGGGTTAGACTTCTGAAGTACTTCGGTATATACCGAAGGGCTCAGGTCACACATCTGAAGTACTCCGGTACATACCGAGAGCTTCAGATGCGTGATCCGAAAACTTTAGAGATCCATATGACCTCAACTTCGGGTCCCATGCACGAAGTTTTTATCTCCGTGGTTTCTTATTGATACAATCGTCGTCTCCTGGACGAAAGAAAGTAACTCCATTTCAATGTTGCCAAATTTCCCCTCGCAAATTGCCTATTAATCAAGAGAATCTTGGGCATCTCTGACTGAAAATTTCCCTGATTTTTCTCTAGTTTCCAAGCAAAAAACAGACCAATTTTGGATGAAAATTGCTTACGTACATTTTTGTAAAATAAATTAATTTTTGAGTCAATTTGGCAACATTGGAATAGAGTGACGTTCCTTCGTGCTGAATACGACGAATTATAAGCGTTTTTTTTTATTTTTTTTTTCAGGGCAACATTTCCTTGGCTGCAAATTAAGAAATACCCTGTTCCTGAAATAAGTCCCAGAAATTCTAATCCCAGAAATAATTCTGTTCCTGCTGAATCCAGCCTCTTTCCTCCAGCATATTCTTCAAACATTCTTGTAAAACTATTTCACCTCGGAAATGTTATGAAATATTTCGAACATTTGACAAGAATATTGCCATAGAGAACATCTTTATCATGTCGAGAACATCTTCAAAATACCACTACAACATCGCCAACTAACAGGGATCATCATGTTCATCCGGCCAGCGCTCTTTCTCGTGCTCTCCTCGCTCGCCGCACCCATCGTCTCCATGCACTTCTTCTCCCGATGGCTCGGCAGATCACCCACCTCAACACCGGAGATAATCCCACCTTTCTCGCCACCATACTCTCCTACCTCCTCACACTCCTCGGATATCCCACCTTTCTCGCAATCATACTCTCCTACCTCCTCACACTCCTCGGATATCCCACCTTTCTCGCAATCATACTCTCCCACCTCCTCACACTCCTCGTATTCCTCCGAGGGCTTTTTACCCCTGCCCTCGCCGGGCAGCTCAACGAGATCCACCCCGGCTCATCTCTTCGCACCGCAAAATTCACTAGACTCCGATTACACGCCCAAAGAAAGATCTTCAAAGAGGTCTCCGAAGAAACCTTCGCCGGAAAGAAGGTCTCCTTCGAAACCTTTGCCCGGTGACGCGCCCAGAGACTCATCACCACGTAGACCGCGAAAGAGAACCTTGGCCGATAACGCGTCGCCCACCATGCATGTAGCGTCCTTCGCCCACTCTTTCAGCAGCGCCTCGTCGGGTTCATCGACCTCCAGGAGCTCGTCTTCGTCTAGCTCCTCGAGCAGTTCAGGGAGCTCCTCGAGCAGTTCAGGGAGCTCCCCTCCGCGGAGATCGCGGCGGAAGAAGACCCCGAACATCCCGCAGCCCTACTCGACGTACTGGACGACTCTCACACCGACGGGGAAGATGGGTAATTTGAAGTTCGAGGCGGGCGACCACATCTACGTCTCGGCGATGTCGTCGTTGGGGCCGTTCAACAGGAAGAGGCTGAGGTCGTGGCTGAACACGGACAAGCTCTGGAGGCCGTACTACGTGTACCTGGCGCTGGACGATCAGCGGCTCCTCAAGATCATCCCTGATTTCAGGAAGAGGTATTTCGAGGTCGAGCCGACGATCTTCCACTGGCAGCAGGACGGCTGGCCCCACACTGAGCAGCAGCTTGAGGTCGCGGTCGTCAAGCCGGACCCTAAGAAGGGCCTTCTTGGAGTTGAGAAAAGTAAGTTCCTATCGATGAGAATTTATTAAAAATGTTCTCCTCCTCTTCTTCCTCAATTCCTCCTGACTCATCCTATTCTTCATTTTATTTCTCTCCTTTTCCTCCTCTTGTCCTTCGTCTTCCTTTTCTTCCTCTTCTCCTTCTTCCTCTTCTCCCTCTCTTCCTCTTCTCCTTCACTTCTTCTCCTCCCTCTCTTCTCCTTCTCCTTCTTCTCCTTCTTCCTCTTCTTTTTCCCTTCCTTTTCTCTGTCTCCTTCCTCTTCTTCTCCTTCCTCTTTCTTCTTCTTTCCTCCTCTTCCTACTTCCTCTCCTCCCTCTCCTTCTCCTTCATCTCCTTTCTCTCCTTCCACTCTTTCCTCACCCTCATCCTCTTCCTCTTCTCCTTCTTCTTTTTCTCCTTCTTCTTCTTCTTCCTCTTCTCTTTCCTCCTCTATTGAAGACAAGGATACAGTCTTGTTTGTCACTCTGCAAGTACCGAGCACATACCGACGGTGTAAGTCCGCAACCACGTGTCTCGGTTTGCGACCTTTTTTATTTCAACTTGCCTCTGGAAGTTCAGTGTATTAGTGGCAATGCGGTCAAACGCACACCAGTTTAACGATGCTCAAATAGAAATCAGCCGAGAGCTGACCTAATACGAACTTAAGGATCGTATTCAATACATCAAATAGGTCAGATAGTATCGACATCGATGATTGGTTCAACAAAAAAGCATAGCTTCCAAAGTCAATTGAGTAATCGGAAGGAACGGGTTTTTTGTGGAAGATTGTTTATACTCATAAGTACAGAATGGCAATAAAGAGAGGAATTCTGCCGTGCTAAAGAAGAACGCCGTATGAACATTCGAGAGTTGCCAAATTTCCTCGGATGAAATGTTTATTTTTTAGAAAACTTATGAATATTTTTCCTTGCAATTTTCAGACACTTTAGATCAAATTAAAAACAAGATTATCTGAGAAATTGGCAGAAAAAAATTCAATAAATTTTCTGAAAATTAGTGATTTGCCGGAGGAAATTTGGCAACGCCTGAAGGCTCATACGGCGTTTCTCCTTAGCACGGCAGAATTGTGCTTGAGGTTATGTTCTATTGTTTTGAACCAAACGATACATCAAACCACCATCGAATACCGTCTAATAGAGCTTTCTTGCTTGTTTCTCCTAATCCGTTAAATCCGTGCCTTACAGCGACGGCGCTGGCCTACAGGCTGTACTCGAGGACGTTTCCGTTCAATGTGTTCAACTGCAACTCGCACCACTGGGTGGACTATCTGACGTACGGTAAAACCTTCGGACGAAAATACACTCCGTACTTGCCGATGGGTGCGGCGTGCCCCCTGTACACGCTCCTCACGCCAGAGATGGACGTATACTCAGAAGAACTGGTCTTCACTGACGACCTCGGCAACTCCTTCAAGCTCACCGACCATCCCAGACCCAGACCGCCACGCCCTAAAGAGAGTTAAACTAGTCTTGGAGAACTTTGCTGTCAATGCATCATTATCAAAGAGAAAACTAAAGGCGCAATATGAATGGTTCAGTTGCGCTGGTCACAGCGCCTACACGACTGCGTGAATACTTCACGCATTGCGCTAAACACGATTCGGTCGCCGGTCGGCGCGGGACACTTACGAGTGCCTACAAGACTGGAAGAATACCTCACGCACTGCGCCAAACACTGGAAAAGAAATTGAAGAAACAGACGGATTCGCGCTTAAAGGATCTTCTGATCAGGAGAGAACGCATTCGACGCGAAGAGGTTTCGGCAGCCAGTCAGTTGGACTGCATTTTGCAATTTGGAACCATAAATTGGACGTATTTCTACCAATCAGACCTATGTGGAGGTGAGAAATATGGTGTGTGCTCGTTAGTTCTCTGGCCGTAAGAGTGATTGAGAATAATAAAGCGCCAGTGACGTCAGCGGCAATGATCGAGAGCACGCGCGAGGGGGAGATCGTCGTCGGGGCGCTGTAACTCATGAGCCCTGTCCACAACGCTCTCTTACCATGCCCGCGGCTCATGAATCTTGCATTCAGTTGGCACATAGGTCTGTTTGATAGAATGTAAAATCCCACTTTTCCAATTCTTCAAAAAGAATCACGCCCACTTTTACATTGCTTTTTATGCAGCTTTCTAGAGCACACCCCATATTTCTCACCTCCACATAGGTCTGTTTGGTAGAAATACGTCCAATTCTGGCTCTTCTAGAAAAACACTTATGTGCCGGGAAAATAATGGCACATGCGTTGTTTTTAAACCGGACTAGAATTTATAGTTCCCAATTGCAAAATGTAGTCTAGTTCATCACAGTTCTTTTATGCTTAAAGCCGTTGAAGTTTCGCGTTGCGCCCTCTGCATCGTTGGTCGAACGAAAGAGGAAGAAACCAAAAGTGCCACTACCGCGGTGGATATGACGTCAATAACCCGACTTTTCAAAGCACGAAATATCTGTCAATACGAAACGTAGGAAATCTAGATCTAGAGCTGGGATAGATCTTATTATTTTTAGTTAATCTAGAAGAATCAAGCATCAAAACACGATTATGTGACAAGCGCAACTGACCCACTCCGGGCCGAGTGGCATCCCCTACTTTTTATGAATCGTCCCTGATTGGCTGATTTGCCCGGGTGCCCACTCTCTGGCGTCCTTTTGGAAAAAAACACAGAGTTCATTTTTCATCGAAAATATCTCGAAAACAAGGAGAAATTTACGCGTCAGAGATTACAGATATCCATTTGTCAGATTTTTATGAAAAAATTGATAAGTCATACGTGACACTTTCCCCCCAAAAAGCACTGAAAATTTCGACCTGGAATTGTACCTTTTCGTGACATCAATTGTCATATTTCAAATTGGAAAAAAAAAAAATAATCAAGGTCGAACTGTTCGGTGCGTTTGAGACAAAAAAGTCATGTGTTACTCATTAATTTTTTCAAAACAATCTGGAGAATTGATTTCTGCAATCTCTGACTTTCAAATTTTCCCTTGCTTTTGAGACATTTTCCATGAAAAATGAACCCTGTGTTATCCACCACAAGGGCACCAGTCGAATTAACCAATCAGAGATGACTTGTTCAGGCGAATCAGCCAATTAGAGACGACTCGTTCAGGTGAATCAGCCAATCAGAGATGACTCGTCCAGGCGAATCAGCCAATCACAGAAGACTCGTTAATGTAGCGGGCGAATCAGCCAATTAGAGACGACTCGTTCAGGTGAATCAGCCAATCAGAGATGACTCGTCCAGGCGAATCAGCCAATCACAGAAGACTCGTTAATGTAGCGGGTGCCACTCGGCCCGCAATCCTTATTATAGCTCTTGTTTTCTCTTTGATCATTATCGAATGCAAAGAGACCGTTGCAAATTTCTGCATTGTGACGTCATGAACGCGGAAAATGACAAGTGACGTCAGCATGTCCTTTTTGTCAAATGAAGCAAAAGACACATTCCGTCTTTTTAAAAACTCTTGGATCAACGAGTCGTTAAAGGCTATAAATGTCTTAGTCCATCTTTGGAAAACTGGAAAGGATTTAAGAGAGAAGTAAGTTGGAAAGTAAAGGAAGTTTTCAGATTTATAGTAATTGCTGTGTAGTCTAGTGGTGTGGCGTGCTTTGCGATATATCGATTGATCTGTCATTGAAATCGATGCTGCCCGACTAAAGAAGAACGCCGCATGAGCCCTCAAACATTGCCAAATTTCCTCTGACAAAAACCGACTTCACCGGGAAAATTGCGAATATTATTTTCCAAAATTTTCAGACAATTTTGTACGGAATTCAATCAAAAATATCTGCAAATTTCAAGAAAAAATGTGCATGAATGTTGTCAAAAGTACACGTTTTATCAAGGGCAAATTTGGCAACTCTTGAACGCAAGTACGGCGTTCTTCCTTAGTACGGCGTGCCGTGGTAAAGAGCATCTTTCCAGCAGTATGTATAACTGGATCGAGAAACAAGGTGTTCGCAACGAACACATTAATAATCGATTCTTCACCATTGTTTCAAGTGGGGAAATATCGGTAATCGATCATTAACGTCTCGCCACTGTTGCAAGTTTGTTTCCAAGTAAAAGGTTGCTGTACGAGTTGCGAGACTACACTGACTCGTCTGCAGCAAAAAAATATTTTTGGAAGCAAAAAATTTGAATCTGCGTCATATACTTTTGTAGATTGTGAAGTTAGGAAGATTCACAGACTTTCCTATTGTGCTCCTCGTGATTCAGACTCATTTGCCGTAAGAAGCGATGGACACTTGAAGCGGGTTCGTCGAAATTGCCAAAATGAATGTGGTTTGTTCAAATGTCTGCGACATGGAAGCGCTTTTGATCTCGTTTTGACGTAGATTATAGACTCAGTCCTATTTTCCGTTTAAGGCATATGAATAATTGTAAATAAACGACTTCGAAAATAACAGCCTTGATTGCATTCCGATTTTCTCCCGAAAAAGGGTCTGATCACCAACAATTCCAGGGGCGATTCTTGAGAGTTGGAAAAAGTGTTTTCCCTCCATTTTAATGTTGGTAAAGAAATAACTATCAATTTTGAATTTCCCAAACCACGTATCACGGTTGGCGACGTTGCAGATTTCCAGTCACTTTTTATTTTTCGAAGGGAGAACTACTTTCGTAAAAACTTCCACTATTTTTCCTCTCTGCCGGAAGCTAATTCTGAGCAAACTTCAAGGAATGGTGTTTTTTTGTTCCTCTGTTAAAAACTACATCAGGAACGGAGATTTTTTAACACTGAATTCGAGTTACGTTTTGGTAGTCCCACCGTCCATGTAGATTTCGTGTTTCAGTCCTTCCCAGAGTGGTCTATTTCTAAGCTTGCACTTACAGGTGTCAGAATATGGTATATTAGATTTTGTTGAACAACACGAAAACTTTATTGGCACAAAACGACGTAGTATAAACTTCAAGCTTGACTTGGAATCAAGACCATTTCAGTGAGAAACCATAGATGGAAACAATGGCGCGGCGTGCTTTGCGATATATCGATTGTTATGCCATTTCAACCCATGGAGAAGGATCGATAAACAAGGTGTTCGCAGCGAACACCTTAATAATCGATTCTTTACCATAGGTTTAAATGGCATAACAATCGATATATCGCAATTCACGCCACGCCACTGGATGGAAACGTTTAGACCCCAGTGTAGCATTTGTCGATGGAACAATCGCGGTATTTTGAAATTAATTTGCGATTTCTTGGCGATAAAATCGCTATAGGATCATCAACGGATCTGGGTGTTCATTTTAAAACCACTTAGTGCAACAAAAACAAAAAAAAAAAAAAAATCTCTACAAAATCGCGTTGATTAAATTAAAAATTATCACTATTTTTTGTTCTATGATATTGCGATAAATAGCCGACGGTAAAATCGCAATTTACCGCAATTTTTCCCCGGAAAATATTGCAACAAATTTACGTCTACAAAATAGTGATACATTCTCCGATCAGATCGCTATTTATCGCGATCACAATCACTTAGAGAGGGCACGAAACTCCCTTATCAAACCCGATAAAACAAAAAGCGTTAATTATGAGGTGCCCCCCATTTTTGCGAGGGGCAAAACCGACTTGCCCCTCATAACTATGATGATCTGAAAGTGTCTCACTTTTACGTGTTTTCACGGCAAAATATTTTGGATGTCACCTTGCCGTGTGACTCACTGATGTCCTCCGCGACACGAAGCCCTTTGACGTTCTGTAATGCATAGAATGTTTTGCGAGACCATGACGTCAGCGTGAGGTATTGTGTGCGTGATTGCGATTTCGCAACGTCCGAGAATCAATGAGAATCACGCATGCTACGCAGTCTAGCGAGGGCAACACAAGGGTAAACGGTCGACGTATCGTGCCGATGGATTTCAGTTCATTTTTTTTCCGAAATTCAGTGCATACAACTTCTGTCGCTCTAGATTTTCCGATACGTGGATACGCGCTCATAGTGATTTTTCAGTGTTCTTATTTTCTGGATTTGAAACAGGTACATTTTCTTTTACACTGAAAAAAAATTCTCGGCGTTTTTACCAAGGTCCGTTGGTATCTGTACCATCTCATTTTTTTACCAATTATTGGTAATTTTACCAAGACAGACAGGTTAGCTTACTTAAAAACCGGCATTTTTACTGTTTTTTTCAGGTAAGAATACCACTTTTATTGGTAATCAATTCCCGGTAACTTTGCAATCTTATCTCGGTAATTCTACAACAGTCGACAAAAAATATTGGCGTTTTTACCAAGGTCCAGTAAAATTATTGAGAAAGTTCAATAATTTTACCGAGATTTCTCGGTAAAATTACCAATTCCATAAATGGTAATTTTACCAAGAAAAAACTGGGATCAAATAGAACCCTGAATTCTTGGTAATTTTACCCTTTTCTTAGTGTATACACCGAGATTTTTCTCTCAGTGAACGAAATGGGCTATCAGGCAAGGTCTGCACTCGAAAGACATGTGGATTGCATTTTGCAAAAAGGAACCAGAAGATTGCAATGATGCTAAGATTGTGCATTTTCATCCTTTGCAATGAGAATACTGAAACCATCAAAAAAGATGAAATTTACAGGGTAATTTTGCCTTAAATTTACAGTTTTTAGCGAGTAAAATAGAGACTGTTAATAGATAAGCAGGTATTTCTTCCAAGCCAAAAGAAGTTGCTTAATCTTAGCAACGTTGCAATGTTCCTGGTTCCTTTTTGCAAAATGCAATCCATGTCATGTCATGTTTTCTCTAAAGTCTGATACATCAAACGGCTCGTTCAATAGGCTGCTTTGAAATGCCAAACAAACACTTTTAGGCAGAAACATGTATAACCGAAATCGAATGGAAATTAGATGGATTAAATCTTGCAGTAAGGAACCACTATCTCTGGCTCTCCCATAAATGCACATATCTTTACAAGGAAACTAACGGCATGTATGTTGTTTCTAAAATGGGCCAGAAATGGTGGTTCCTCATTGCAAAACGTAATCCAGATTATACAAGTGTGGAATTACGAGAGGACTGATCGGACATACACGAGGAATCGAACCGGGAACTTTGTAACTGGATTACGCTAGGATATTGCATACTCCCAAGGCTACTTTTCAGATTTCATCACCAAAATCTCGAATTCCCGTATCTTTCCCGTGCCGACCTTTCAAAATCTGTGCTCTCCTTGTGTATCCATACTATTTTCGTATAGTAGACATCAAGGATTATGATTGTAGTTATCGATTTACGCTCTTCTTAAATGCGAAAAAAAAAACACATTGGATCTAGAGTCAGACTCTAGAAAACATTGACAGTAATTATTCCTCCTTATTCAATCGGTTTGCTAAAGTCTAGTACCAAGCACTCTAATCTGAGCGTAAGTCCATGCTAGTGCGTATGACTGCAAAGCAAGCCAAGATCTTGGATTGAGATGCAAGAGATCTGATGTATGTTTTCATGTCGATGTTTTTAAGAGTCTAGACTCTAGATCCAATGTGTTTTTTTCCCCAGTGTTTTTCTTATGAAATGCGAAAAAAAAAAATTCGATTTCTGGATTAATTGTGGGAATTTGAGACCTACGACATTATTCCTCCCTTTCAAATCGGTGCAAAGCTCAGTAACAAACACGAAACAACTGAGCGTCAGTCCTATAGCGAGTGTGAAGAATGCAAAAGGTAGGTCGTTCAGGGTGAACGGTCTCAAGGATTGCTCCTCGCTAACAACACACGATTCTCGAAAATCAATGTTGCCCCTCGCGAAATATTGATCCATCAATTGTCTTATCAGTCCCGACTCCAACATTTGGACAATTCTCTGGTTCACGGCGTCATGAAAAAAAAAATTGTTCTTCGGGAAACGAAAAGCAAGCGAATACGTGTTCAGACACTCCTCAACGGTTTTAGCGTTTGGCCCAGATATTCCAGACCAAATTTTCATCAAAAACCAAAGTCTGTCATCGTTGTCAAACTCGCTCCTAATGTAAACAAACGAACGGCGACATAGTCCGGACATGAACAAAGCGTACCCAGAGCGGACTTCCTCTAGGAGATGTTCCAGACTCAATTTCTCAGCGTTAGCGTTTCTTCACCTCGACAAAAGAACTTTCGTCCGCGTCTAACATTTATCCCTTTCGTAAAATCAAATATCAGTTACCCCGTTGATCTGTTCATGGTGATTTCAAGTGAAATTGCGGCGAGATACTCCAGACTCCTAATGTAAACACAGCGGCCTGTACCTGGTCGAGATGTTCCGGACTCATTTCTTCATTTACGTTTCTTCATCTCGACCAAAGAAGTTTCTCGCGCATTCAAAGTAACATTTTCTGGTTCCATTGTTAGAGAAGAAACAAGTCATTTTGTTGTAAGTTAGGATAATATTTGTGTTGATTAAGTGGCTTGAGCATTGGACTACCTGGCTGCGCCTTGCATAGCTGCCTCTATATCAAGATGATTGGGAGAAAAGCTTACTGGTTGATGTGCGAATCTGAATCCTAAATCCCTAGGAACGGTAGTTGTGAAAACCAGACGTATGTACAATGCTAGGTACCTTGCTCCTCACTCACTTTCTCATGGATGTTCACTGGTCTCTCCAAGGTTCTGGTTTTGCGATGCGTTGAAGCCAATGCTTTAAGTTTAGCTATAACAACCAGGCTTCGGAGATACTAATTAACAATCCTAGCAGTCACCAAATTCTCCAGCAAACCCGCATAGTTGTCTATTAACAGCTGAAGAAGCAATGGAAACCGTATTTACCTATGACAACAAGATTTTTTCCGTTGGAACTCTGATAGTAAGTATGAGGGGGAACTATCACCTTATTAAGGTGAGATTATTAAGAACGTGCTTTAAGGCACGTTTCTCCATGAATTTTCTTGTTTTTTGGCATCAAACTAAGTAGAACTCAAGGAAAATGAGGCAAAACTTTACAAGTTACCATGTAAGGTTCATCTGCTGAAAAAATAGAATAAAGTCTAAAATTCCTAATGAACATCACCAAGATGGTTCTGCCACCAGCAGTTCAGTTTTTAAGGCACGGATCAAATACGGTTATCTATTATTCTCACGGTGCCCATCAAATTATAGGTAAGAAACCTAGTCCTGTAATAATAATGGCATGGAATGACGGGCTCTAATTGGTGACTTGACCATCCCCAATAAGTTATCGAAAGAATTTACTTCTTAAAAGATCCTTTGCGAATAAAGCCAAGTAAATATGCAGATAAAAGTCCCGTGTGATATGTGAAGTGTACTTATTCAAAGTAATTTCAAAGGGAAGGGATGAAATGTTCAAAAGGTAACGTCCAAATTTGCAAAGTTGTAGAGGCGCTCGGCACAAATTGGACAAGGTGCCGCTAAGTAATGATTAAATGAATTTTTTATTGTTATTAATTACGGAAAAGAGGAAAAGAGAATCAGGCCGAATGCCAAAATCCAAAATTCGAAAAGTGTAGGGTGGTGTAGGAGCCGAACCTTCTTCGAGATTACGGGCGGCGAGCGGCAACCTGATTGGCTACGAAGATTGCCGAGCATGGCCGAAGGCCTACTCGCCGCTTGGTAGGTGTTGACGGCGGTTTGACAAACAGCAGTTTTTGGTGAAATGTGGTCCGGAATATCTGGGCCAATCTGTTCACTCCTATTCAACTAGGTGGACTTTGAACCACGAGTTGACGATTAAAAAACTCTGAAGCTCGAGATCTCCTTTGAATTTGAAACCTACGGCATTATTCTTCCCTTTAAAATCGGTGCAAAACTTAGTGACAAACAACAACTTTTACTTTTTCTGTTACCAGCGCAACTGTCCCATTCTGCGGCAACCCTAGCTCGGTGATCCATCACACAGACTATGCATCAAACGCCTTGCGCTTCCTGTGTTTCTGTCTTCGCCGACCCAAGTAGCATTTCTCGACGGAAAAATCGCTATATATTGCGGTTTTATCGGCAATAAAATTGCCAGGATCATCATCATCTGAGCGAATATCCTCGATCTTATCGCGATAAAATCGCGCTTTTATCGCCCGACAAATAATCGCGATATTTTCGATATAAAAATCTCGATAAATGGCGATTTAATCTTGATTTAATCGAAGAAAATCGATCACGATTGTTTCGAACCAAAAACTGCGATGTGTAGCGATTTAAATTCCATCTATCGCAATTTTTAATGCGATAATATCTCGATATATTGCCAGCGATACAATCGCGATAATCGACCGATAAAATCGCTATTTATCGCCCGACGAACTATCGCGATATTTTCGAAACAAAAATCTCGATAAATGGCGATTTAATGTCAATTTAATCGAAGAAAATCGATCACGATTGTTTCGAACCAAAAACTGCGATGTGTAGCGATTTAAATTCCATCTATCGCAATTTTTAATGCGGTAGTATCTCGATATATTGCCAGCGATACAATCGTGATAATCGACCGATAAAATCGTTATATATCGTCCGACAGATTATCGCGATATTTTCGAAATAAATATCTCGATAAATGCCGATTTAATCTCGATTTTATCGATGAAAATCGATCACGATTGTTTCGAACCAAAAACTGCGATGTGTAGCGATTTAAATTCCATGTATCGCAATTTTTAATGCGGTAGTATCTCGATATATTGCCAGCGATACAATCGCGATAATCGACCGATAAAATCGTTATATATCGTCCGACAGATTATCGCGATATTTTCGAAATAAATATCTCGATAAATGCCGATTTAATCTCGATTTTATCGATGAAAATCGATCACGATTGTTTCGAACCAAAAACTGCGATGTGTAGCGATTTAAATTCCATGTATCGCAATTTTTAATGCGATAATATCTCGATATAACCGTGATAACCAACCGATAAAATCGCTATTTATCGCGATCGCTGCTACTCGGGGACTGGAAACAACGGCGATGCTAGCACGAGTCCTCGGCCTCCTCATCCTGTCCAACTGGATGCCGGTCTTCAGCGTGCCCACCAAGCCCAAATCGCTCTTGGTCGAGTACACCAAGCCCCCTCACATCCTCAGGTCCCCCGTGGGGAAGATCTCGATCCCTTCGGAGATACAACCATTCGGGTCGGTGGAGATCAAGAAGGGCGACCAGCTCTTCACGGCCGCCTTCCCGCTCGGCAGCCGCAAGCTCAAGGCCCCGTACCACGTGTCCCTGGCAGTGAACGAGAGCCACCTTCTCCAGATCCAGATGGAGCCCCTCTTCGCTCTGCGCTACGTCAAGCCGACCATCCTCCCGGCCACCGAGATGTGGTCCGACCTCCGTACCAGGGTGATCCCGTACAATAAGCTCGGCTTCGCTATCGGACTCGAGAAAAGTAAGCCACTTTACGCACCCCTCTAAGAATGGACCACTAGACAAGGTACGCATTTAAGCATTCTGATACATGTTTCTTAACCAGAATTTCACGTAGAGCACTATTCGCGCAACGAAAACTAATGAAACAAACTCCAAACGAAGATATTAACGTTTTTATTTCACATTGGTTAAGAGGAATTTGAACTGCCCGCTCACAAGAAACTCAAAGCTCTACGTGAATTAAATCGCGCACTGCACCGGTTTCAGTAAGCTTCTCAATCGAGCAATTTTCATTTCCCACCTTGTGTTTTTCAAACTATAAGTAATTTGCTATAGCTGAGCCAAAGCGTCAAGATTGAGTTTGCCAGATTTTTTTATCGCAGAAACGTTCATGATAACGTTTAGCGCGCGATGTGAGTCACGTAGAACATTGAGTTTTCATGAGCGGGTGGTTTGAATTCACGCACCAAGGATCATTAAATATCTTCGTAAGGAGTTGATTTCGGTAATTTTCGTTGAGCGCATCGTGCTCTACGTAAAATTTTAGTTAAGAAATATGTATCAGAATGTTGAAATCTGTACCTTGTCTAGTGGTCCATTGTGAGCACAGATCATTGAGTACATAGAGTAGTAATGTACGTGGGAGAGCTTGCGCCATGTTCTGCTCGACGAGTTCCGAGCCCGGTGTGCGGGATCACTTTTTCGATACATATTCGATCCAAAATGGCGGTGTGGAATATGGTCGGGTCCTCGTGTATCGCAAACAATCGATTATGTATCGAAGAAGGGACCCGGCGTCGCACAGGAATCTCGGGATTCGGGACCTGGAAAATGCTTAAAAGTGGCGCCAGCTCTCGCACTTGCATTACGATTCTATGTACTCTATGGCACAAATGAATCAGTGAGTTCGAAAACACACCAACTCGGGTTTTTTTCGATTTTCACTTTTTTACGGTTTGGCAACACTTATGGATAGGAGCATCTGCACGCAAATGGAAATTTCGAAATTACAATCGGAAGTGCTCGAAACAGCGACGGGGAAAGGGAAAAATCGAAGTATTTCATTGGAAATACTAATTTTTGGCCATTTCAAGGGAAACGGGTGACCATCCGAGTTTGCCGTTTTCTTTTTTCGATTCAGTATACCTTGTACCAACAAGTTATAAAATATTCAAGCGTTATTCAGGTCGAAAAATATAAATTTTTCTGTGCTGACTATGAATCGGTGAGAACGAAAACACACCAACTCGGAAATTTTTAAACGCTTAATTCTGTGTCATCAAACATGGTGTATCGATTTCAACCTGGTGCCTTACAAAGTCTCTAAGTACGTATTTTTTGGCTCCAAAAAGGATTTTCTTAAACTAACTTCTTTGCCCGCTGCGCAGTTTTAGGTGTTTCCTGAAAATTTATTTTTTTCCGAGTTGCTGCGTTTTCGAACTCACTGATTCAAATGAGTAGAAAATCAAAGTCGTATGAATAGAATTTCAATTCATATAAATAGAATTTCAACTCGTATGGATAGAATTTCAACTTATCTGAATAGAATTTAACTCATATGAGCAGAATTTCTCTATCCAGTTTTCGCCAAATCATATGACTAGAGATTTCAACTCACATGAGTTCAGCGTTTAATCTACCGTGACCAAAATCTCCAAGAGCTCCATATTCCGAAAAGTCCGTTCTCCCCCTAAACCGGTATTTTATCGGGAAGTTTAAGTTGCTCTGTATATCGTCCATTCCACCTGATAAAGGCACGATGAGGCAGTGATAAGACATATCCGACCAATCACGCTTCGCCTTTTAACATATATGTCTACCCGACGAACACATAATTTCAACAATCAGGCTGCTGGAATATTTCATTTTATCGAGTTCTTTGACGGGATATTTTCAGCTCTATCCCTGGCCAGGCGAATCAACGGAGTGGTCCTGCCGTACAACCTCCTCACCTGCAACTGCCGTCATTATGCCGACTATCTGACCTACGGGAAGACGTTCGGGGAGAGGTGGAAGTGGTCATACTGGGCGATGAGCGACAGGTGCCCCTTGTACGCCCGGATCGGAAAGCATACGGTGGTCAGCTCGTCTAATTTCGTTTTCCGCGACAAGCATAACAACACGTATCATCTCAACGACGACCCGAGCGTGTGGAACTATGTCCAACGCAAAGCTCAAGTACTCTGGCGTGGAACCAAAAGAGGGGTGGCCGCAGTAACGAAACAAGTTAAGAAACCTTTCAAGAAGAAAAAACCGCAGGAGCGCCCCTGGGCCGATTCAGTAGATGTACCTACGCCTGTTAGTTCTGTTAGCCAGACCAGTACAGTTAAAAAAGGAGGATTGTAAATTTGTTTTCTGTTTAAGTTTATGTGCTTCTGTAAAAAAGTGCCCGGTTTCAAAAATACAATTTTTTTTTTTTTAAAAAAAAGTCAGAAATTGGGAAAAATTGATCTCGGTTGAGAATTTTCGGAGAATGGAAAATGTTTAAGACTCATCATGTTCTGTTCTCAGAAAGAGCTCTGAAACCAATAATACGAAACTTTTTAGTTCTTCCAGAAGAAAAAGCAATTAAGGTGATTTGATGAACGCCATATTTTGTGCCGAAACGGCATGCGATGTATCGCATCAAGTGGTTCCATTTTTTCAGCTACTCGTCATTTTTCTCCAATTTTGAGATCGCAATACTGTTGTCAGGAGACTAAAGCACTCGCTTCAATTTTAACAAAGAAATTCAACGTAATAAAGGCGTGGTTTTCCAGAGAGAAAACATCGCATTCGGTACTGATATCGAAACTGCACTCGAATGCGATATTTTCTCTCTAAAAAAACCACGCCTTTATTGCGTTGAATTGCTTTGTTAAAGCTGGTAAGTGAGTACTTTAGTCTCCTGACAACAGAATTGTGATCTCAAAATTGGAGAAAAATGACGAGTAGCTGAAAAATTGGAACCAATTGATGCAATATATCGCATGCCGCTCTGACACAAAAAATGGCGCCCTTTAAATCACCTTAACGTTCAAAAACTCGAATTACCTCAATAAAACAAAACGTGGTATTACACGCATTTGGAGGCTGTCGCAGCCTCTGCATCAGTAGCATTGGTATTAAATACGAAGGAACTTCTTCGAAGCTTCTCTCTGATTGTACCCGGTGTCCAGAGTTTACAAGAAAACGTTTCGCAGTCTTTGAAGACCCTCGTTCATAAGTGTATCCTTATTCTTATACATGCTGATATTTTCGGCAATATTTAGGTTCTGATTTTCAACTGAGCAGCAGGCTGATTATTTACTCTCCTCCTCTATTGACCTTGATAGATGCGAGCTGCGTATCGGTGATACAGTGATTCCGAACTAAACTCAATAGATCCGGCTGTAGATCCATTGATAGATGGGGATCTCCTGGCCCTAATGGAGATGTTGCATGTGTGAGGAATTTGCAATTTGACTGTTGATTCTTACGTAAAAGTTTGCGAGAAACACGATCGATGGTGCCACTGGTTTTCTCTGAAATCATCTCCCAAGCTCAAAAAAAGCTCTCAAGTTGAGGCCAAAATGGAGGTGATATCCCACGCTATCCTGAGAGTCCACCTCTACATCAATACAAACTCTCCATGCGGAGATAGAGAGCAAATACATTGACAGGGCTGCCCCTTTATTTGGGGACTCTAAAACTGAAAACACGGCATTACTGCTAATGTATTTGCTCCCTATCTTTGCATGGAGAGTTCGTCTTGATGTAGAGGTGGACTCCCAGGATAGCGTGGGATATCCCCTCCATTTTGGCTTCAATTTGAGAGCTTGTTTTGAGCTTGTGAGTTAATTTCAGAGAAAACCAGTGGCACCATCGTGTTTCTCGCGAACTTTTACATAAAAACCAGTAGTCAAATCGCAAATTCCTCTCACATGCAACATCTCCATTGGTCGATCGGCAGTGCCGCGGCGGGATTCGAACCCATCATCGCACGGATTGGTTACAATACGACTGAATATCGACACCGCTATCCACTACGCCACGGAGAGTGATTAGGTGGAGTTGAGTCAAACACAATACATTTTTTCTTTGGAAGTTAGGTTTCCTAAGCGCTTCGTCTTCTTCACTCGGTGAATCAAGTTTTCTAATTGGTTAGAACGAATATTTTTCTCTCAAAGCATGCAATATTTTTCAACACTGTATTCCAATTCTGCTGATGTACCGCTCATCCATCGGATAGAATCACAGTGTATAGTCACGGGTAGTTAGATCATATATGCGCCATTGATGAGATTTGCAGATCTACATCCGGGATCGATGAAAATAAGAAATCAGCCTGCAGATGAGATTAATCTCATGGAAAAATACGGGGTTTTTCCGCTACATGCTTGGGTGCTCAAAGTTTCTCATTTTCAGCTTTTACAACTGAAATCCTAAAATTTTCCGTTGAGTTTATGTTACACTGGGAAAAAAACCTCTTGGTTCCAGAGTGCAGTTTCTTGTCACCGGATTTAAGAGTCTGGACTCCTGTTTCAAGCGGATTTTGAATTGAATCAATGCAAAATTCGCTTGAAACAAGAGTTCAAGACTTAAATCCGGCGACAAGAAACTGCACTCTTAAGTCAATGCATCGCGGCATTGGTCCAAGAGGTTTTTTATTACCAGTGTATATCGTTTTGAACCAAACGATACACCGAATCACTATCGAATACGATCAACAAAGTGACGTCATACTGTTAGCTTCTGTAGGCACGAGCATTCAACCGCTCTTCCCGTGATAAACCCACATGTAAAATGAATCCTAACGAACAGTAGTGAATGAAAAACAAACCGTGACCAACGCGCAAGAGATGACTCCTCTCATCATCATCTTGACGTTTTGACGGCTAACAGTGATAAAATGAGTGCGACAGAACCCATTTACATTCTAGTTATTCGAGACCATCATATATTTTTTTGGGATGGGAGTTTTTAATCGAACCATCGTTGGAATCGCGAGGATGAGGTCATCTTCGGAAAAGGGTCGTGTTTGCGCGCGTGTCAAGCGCACGCCATGACTGAGTCATTTCCATGTGGGAGGGTCATTGACGTGAAAGGGTCAAGTATACCGTCATCGGTCACAATCAATGGCAACATTTCAGAGTATACGGAATGGGCTTCTTATTGGAGTACATCTTGCAATTAGGAGCTAAAATTTCTGGCTGGGTTTAGGTACAACATATATTCTATTATTCTCCTTAAGCTCGTAAGTGTTTTTGCGGATGAGCCAGAAATTGTAGTACCTGATTGCTAAATGCTGTACAAATAGGGTAATCGTTTAAAACGCGAGGATGAGGTCATTTTGGGAAATGGGTCTTTCGTGCGCATGTCAAGCGCAAGCCACGACTGAGTCACTCCCAAGTGGGAGGGACGTCACAAAAAAACTTGCTAAGTCCAAGTATCTGATCCAGTAACGTTTAGCATGCTTTTTGAACTTAATGAAAGGAAAAAGTGACTTGATTCAAGCAGAAACATGCTCCAATTCACCGCCGAGAAGATATCCTTATAAATCAATAAAGAAAATAATGCCTGTTTAGAGAAAAAAGGATGCTAAAATAAAAAGAAAAGTCACTTAGATCAAGCAGAAACCCGCTTTCATTCAGCTGTTTTATTTTTGATTCAAAATAAAATCTTCTTGACGGCACACTCAATAATGTTTCTGCCTAAATCGAGTCACATTGTTCTCTAATGAAATTCAAAAATTATGCTAGCTAAATTTTATTAAAAACGGATGCTAGGACTGAGTGAGTTTTTTTAGATTACCACCCTCTTTTTGTAACGTAGTATCTTGATTTATTTGTCAAGGAAAGCTCTGTACCCTTAAAGGAAACTTGTCATTCTTGATGCGTTGGAGCGCCTATGCTACTGTGCAACACCTATGTCGCGAAATAGTTGCTTGAAACGCCGTAGCACTCAACGACGCGGCGGGCGACCAGCTGCAGCGTGACACGCGCATAGGCGCCTTCAAACCTAACAGGGATACTTCATTCATTGCGCAACGCGTGAAGTATCCCGTTAGCTTTCTAGGCGCCAGTGCGCATATTGCTCTGTGTTAGGCTCAAATATGTAAACTTGCGGAGTCAACGTTTTACAACTCATGATTTTGAAATATTTGCACGCGCCGCACGGATTAGTCTCATTTAAATTGATGAAAAGAAAAGAATATGTATTAAAGGAAAATATGACGTGTGTTTTGAAAATATTAAGGTGGCTCCGTGTCTAATTTAATGATTTCCAAAGCTTTTTAATTTTTATTTTATATTTTGTGCTTTTACAGCGCTGCAGCGTGGTGTATTCGCGACCAAACGCTCAAAATTGGACGTGTTTGACTGTAAAAGATCGATGTAAAAGTGGGTTAAAACCAAAGATTGCGTCCTTCTTTGTTTTTTCTCTCTCTTTTTCATTTTTGTGTAGTTCCTTTCAACACAAGTACGGCTCATTGAGATTAATATCGATGCCATCGCTTGGAAAATGTTTTACAAATATTTGCCACGTTTTAAAAATATAATGTTTTTTAAAATGAAGTAACATTATCATTTAAAAAAAGTTTTATATGTACGGTATACATATTTTAAATCAACAATTTTATAGATAGAGATAAAACCAAATATTCACCAATGAAAATTTGAAAGATCAATCAAGTAACATTTCATTTAAAAAATGAGTTACCATAACAACACCTTCTTCTCTCTCAATTTTCTAATTCGATATTTTCAATATAATTTTACATACGGACTGAAATGTAATCTTTGGACCAAGTCACTGTTTCTTATTTTACGCGTGGACGTAAATTACTGGACCAAACAGGCGCCCGGACAAAAAATCGGTGACGGAATGTCCTGAAACCTCTTCTTCAGAGTAGCATTACGAATGCTACTGTGAAGCGGATCTCTTGTTTCCGGTTATGGACTAGAGCCAGTCGATAGTTCTTCCTCCTCGGAAAGGACCGATTCAACGTAACGCAAATCCAAGAGGACACTTGCACAACGGGTGGCCTATCCCCTACCGCTCAGGGGCCCAAAACTTGGAAACCCATTGCCAACGCGAACAGTCAACCGCTCGAATTTCACACTTCGAAACTCGATGATTTCCCTCCAACCCGACGCAAGCGGCATCTAGTCCGAGGCAACTCGCTCTGCGCTGTACAAACAATTGTGAGTCCTAATTGATAAGCCCGTTAAACAATTTGTTTGTGCCGCGGGGGAACAAACCCGCGGAGTCTAAGAGGCGCCGAAGACACAAGTTTTGAAGTGGCTCCGCTACGGAGCTCCCGGAATATCAGTCTAATTTGGTTAGCGGATCCCCTTATTGACCCTCGTGTATTGGTGGTGGTATTTTGATAGTGTAACGGAGGGAAAGCGTTTTGTTTTCGAAGTGACGAGTTCTTCATACGGTAACTTGGTAATATGTTTCTATAGTTCTTCTTAATAGTGACAACCCCCATGTATGTGACTCAGGGTTGCCGCAGAATTTAGAAAATAAAATTCTCTGACATTTCCTTCACACATTTTGGTGCAATTCTCTGACAATTGAAGATGTGACGAATGGTCAAGAAGGTAATAATTGAAAATGGTTTTTAGCCAAACTTTGTTGTTAGAAACCTCAAACCCATTCTAGAAAGCAAATGAAGGTGATTTAACAAATTGTCCCTAACAAGTATTCGTTATTTTTCCTGAAATTTCCCGAGTTCCCTGACTTTTGAAAATCCCCTGACATTTCCCGGTTTTCCCTGACTGTGGCAACCCCCGCAACCGTGACTTTACTAGATTCCGGACGAAAAGGACATTTTTAAAGAGTTCGCCAAAAGGCTTTACTACGAAAAAAAGAAAACCAGCTTTGATCCCAAATGTCTATAACCGTATTGGGTGCTCAGAGGCTCCAGTGCTCATCGCCACCTTTCGTAAATAAAAATTTACCATCCGGACATCGTGTATAAAGAATTAAAAGGCCCGTCAGGACTTCAACACTTCCTCGGGAACTATATTACTCCCATCTCTAAACGCGCAGTTTTTATCGCGTCATCTATTTACTCTCCGAGTTCACTAAAAAACTCAACACGCCACGCGAGACCCAGTCCGAAGCAAACGTCTAGCGAGCGCAAATTGCCGACAATTCGTGGATGAAAAAGCATGACTATTTTTCAACGTTGCAAAATTGTTTCCCTCCAATCGTATTTTACGAGACAACGATTAGGTATTTCTAACTGAAAAGTTCTATGAGTTTTCCTTTGATTGCACACTAAAATCAGAAAACATTCGGGCAGAAGTTGTGTAGCTGTACTTGTGTATTTATCCGAATCGTTCGAGTCAATTTGGCAACTCCGGATTGGAGTTACGTTTTTAAGTCCAGGAGGGAAACTCTGCCGAACTAAGGAAGAACGCCGTATGAACATTCCAGAGTTGCCAAACTTCCTCTGGTAAAATGCTCATTGTTATGGAAAATTGTCAGTATTTTTCCTTGACACTTTCTGTCTTTTTAGATCAAATTACAAACAAAATAACCTGAGAAATTGAAAGAAAAATATTCACAAATTTTCCTGAAAATTATTGATTTGTGAAAGGAAATTTGGTAACGCCTGAAGGCTCATACGGCGTTTTCCTTAGCACGGCAGAACTCTCCTCCTTTTCATAATTCTTTGATTGCGACTCGCGAAAAGAGTGCATTCAACGGGGCGCGGAGAGGGCTGAATATCTTATTTCGGATGCAGATTGGAGTGAAAAGTGACTGCGTGAAAAACGCAGACCTGTATAAGTGCCCCCACATGAGCCCCGGGAAACATGGATTCATACGGATGGTGGGGCTCATCCTCAATTGCAGTTACGTTGTTATGCGAGGGGAGTGACGAGGGGGGGCCGAGAGGGAAAAGCCGCTTCCCGACTCATCCCCGGTGCCGCCCTTATCGTTCGTGTAAACAGTCGCGCCGCCCCCGCTGCCTAAATGTCTTCATTTCATTTTTTAATCATTGTCTCGCGCTATCCTACATCGTCGCCCGCTTTGTTACTCTTGTTCCCGGTATTTTTTTATAATTTATTTGTTTATTTTCCGTGCGGTCGGAAAATGGAAGTGGAGGTATCTCGAGATACATACACTGGAAAAAAAAGTTGCTTGGATCTAGAGTGCAGGGATCTAGAGAAAAGGGGGCACAATTTCTCTTTCCTGAGAGTACAGTACTTTCTAATTTTGTCGTATTTCGGTGATACAAGAGACAGCATCTTTAATTAGTCAAGTTAAGAGAGGATGTGGAACTAAACACGCAATTTGGCCTGAGTTAGCGCAGAGAGGAATGATGACGAGGACTTGAGATGAGAAGGACAAGCCTTCGGCGCGGCGGTCGGCATGTAACACATATTAGCGCCTACAAGACTGCATGAATACTTCCCCCATTGCGCCAAACACAGTGCGGTCAGGAGCGGTTGGCGAGAAACGCATAGCGCCTACAAGACTGCAGGCATACTTCACGCATTGCGTCAAACAGGGTGCGATCAGCGCGGCGCAGCGGCGGAAGTTAAAATTATTGTACAGTGGACTTTCGATAGTTCGAACCTCCATAATTCGAAAACCTCGTTAATTCGAAGGAAAGTCCGTTTCCCTTGAAAATCTCTCGATATTTCGAAGAAAATCAATGCATTTTTCTCCCCTCGTTATTTCGAAATTTTTAAGCTGGCGCGGCCCTCTCTAATTCGAAATTGCGACGAAAATTCTCTCTGTAATTCGAAGTGTGGGAAGTAAATATGGTCCTCCTTCTATAATTCGAAATAAGACGGTACATTCCCTCTACAATGCGAAGTCAACTGTTTATGTACCTGGGTGTCTGAAAGAGCTGATAGGATTGTCAAAATGTAAACATGTAATTAATAGCTTTAAAATTGAATATAAATAATTAATACTTAATGATAGCTTAGTGTAATTTTTACCTCCGTAAAGAAATAAACTGATATTTTTGGTTCCTTTTGACGTAAATCCGTCCATTTGCCTCTCTAATTCGAAATTTCTCCAAATGAATCTCTTTAATTCGAACTCTCTTCATTTCGAAACCTCGCTAATTCGAAGAAAAAGCCGATTCCCTTCAATTTCGAATTATAAAGAGTCCACTGTACAACATTTATGTTTGTTCTTTCATAATTTTTTGGTTCATTTCTTATAAATGGAGAAGCAAAGTTCCGTGAAATTTTCCTAGTAGTGTTGACAGGGATTTCGCAAACATGTATTCAACACGAGTAGGTAAACGCGTCTTATGCACCCCTCCCCCTCCGGCACGTTCACTTGATGACTCTAGATCCAAGCGACTTTTTTTTCCAGTGTATCGTGGAAACTTGCGGGACGCGGAGTTGCAATTTTTGATGAAACTTCAAATACAAACTGATTGCGGTAGACGCACGGGTCGTAAGACAGTAAGTTGCAATTTTTTAGTCAACTTGAGTCAGGAATCCAGAAAATTGGAATCTCATTACAGAGGCCAAAAAAATTTCATTTGAGCACAATTTTTCCGCGAAGATATATGCCGTTTGCCGCAACACGCAACCCGACTTAACGCACGTTGGCCATAAAATTCTAACTTACAAAATTTTATTTGTTTATTTTTCGTGCGGTCGGAGAATGGAAGTGGGGGTATTTCGAGATACATATCATGAAAACTTGAGGGACGCGGAGTTGCAATTTTTGATGAAACTCAAAAAACAAACTGATTGCGGTAGACGCACGAGTCGGAAGACAGTAAGCTGGAATTTTCTAGTCAAATTGCGTTAGGAATCCAGACAACTGGAAATCTCAATACAGAGGGAAAAAGCTCATTTGAGTACAATTTTTCCTCGAAGAGATATGCTGTTTGGTGCAACACGCAACCCGACTTAACGCACGTTGGCTACTAAATTCTAACTTACGAACTCAAAATCTTGAAATTTCATGTGAAATATTTCGTGGGCTTTCAGAAAATTGCGAAAAACATAGACAAATATTTCCCGGACCATAGAGCCAAATTAAATGAAAGACAAATGGTTTTGGTGTTTTTTAGTGCGTGTCGCAAACGCAGCCCCTGAAAATATGTTTCAAATCTTTCATTCCACTTGTGTAGCCCTGACGGAATGCCCCAGCGTTTAACCGCTCGACTGCAAGAGCCTGTTCTTTGGGTCAAAGTTAGATCTTTTTTCTTGTAGATAGAATTTGTTTTCCAAATTCTCCTCCCAGTTAAATCTGCCAGTTTTTTGGGAAAAGCATCGTTTTCATTTAACTTCGGTGTTGATTTTAAGTCGGAACTTCTAAAAAACGGTTTCTGTTATTGATTTTAGTGATTTTATTCACGGCTGCAAAAATACCAAAATCTTAAGTCCTAGGGTGATTTGTGGCGCCCTATGAGGATCAGGATTCCGCACTGTGCGCTGTATCGTCCGTTTCAAGTCATCATATACGAAAACACCTCCTCGGAGCTCTGTCTTAAAACACTCACCCCTTTTCTCCGCGATAATCCTTTGACCCAGCCTCAGCTGTGAGCTAACGTCCAAACCTCTCCCGTAGTCCTCGCACACGAATTAGAGAAAGCTACAGTGGGGGAGGAAGAACGAGAAGTGACGTTTAGCTCAGAACGACTGAGAATGATGGAGAAGTTGTGCAAATGCTGTTTCGGTGTTTTTACTTCTTGAAGATCCACACATGTGCAACCGTGTTGCCTTTTGAACGTATATCTTCTGTGTGCATGAATTCACGGAAGCTTGTGATATTTTATTCGTGGCATTTCATGTCGATAATCCAGGAGGTCTTGGATTCGATTCCCAGCTAGGCGACTCGAGTTTGATGGTCTTAAACAACGGTTGACCAAGCTGGTTGCATAGTTGGGTTTGAGGGGAGCTTACAGATGAGGATTACAGATGTTTATGTTCAATGGAGATTTTGCACGCATTTTTTATTGCTTCGTCTGAAAGTGCTTAAAGAGCGGATTTCACAGTATTCTTTATACTTTTTTCTGATATGGGAAATAGTATAAAAATATATTTAAAAGTGAGAAAATGCACCGCCTGGTGACGTCACCTCGCGGCATTTCCCTTTCAAACACATGAATTTTAGCAGATCTGATCATTTCGTCATATCTTCTCCAATAATTATTCAATTTATGAACCGAGGGTATCCTCGTGTTTAGTGCACTCAGGAGTTTCCACGTAAACACGAAATGCATCAAATTGTAGACCCCTGCATTCTCTATTCGGGTACTAGAGGAATTTTGAAAAACATCTCTTTCGAAGATACCTAAGTATTTCATTGTATACCGAAAAAATTGTGGATCCAACTGCCAACCGAACTGCAGAAGAACAATTATGCGTAAAGCTTTTCCATTCATCCAATTTCGGGTGCCAACTCTAGATTTTGGACACTCAAGTGCTAACGGAGACTGGTAAAAGGTGGTGCAGTGTATTTTCCGATGTGTGACCCACGGGGTTGTAGAAAATGACCCTGATAGTGACTGGTCCTTTACTTTAAAGTATTCTTTCTTGTTTCAACAATATTCTCTCAAAATCCCGCTCTAAAATATGACGCCGTACGCTGTGAGCATGCTGAAATATGAGCGGATTTTGTAAAGCAATGCAGTTGAGATTCGTGAAATTAACGGAATATTCTGACGATCCTCAAACCTGAATAAGTTGCCGGTTAGCGCAATGTTCAAAGAAAACTATTTGATGCAACTATTCGTGTCCGAATGTGGCCTGTGTTGCATATTCCGTAGATTGAAGGCGCGTAAGTTGTCCTCAACCTCAGAGGGACTTCCTGTCTGTTATTAAATCACTTATTTCGTCGCTTGGCTAACATAAGGGCGTAACCACACATTGAAATGAGTCCGAAAAAGCTTTGAAATGTATGGAAGACAGGGTTCATTGTAGAGTGTAATTACGCCCTCATGTCAGGTAGGTGACGATCAGTGGCGTGGCGTGCTTTGCGATATATCGAATGATCTGCCATTTAAACCTATGGAAAAGAATCGATTAACAGGGTCACCTTAACAATCGAATATTCACCATTGGTTTAAATGGCATAACAATCGATATATCGCAATTCACGCCACGTCACTGGTGACGATTTGTCTGCAAAGAAGACTTGCAGGTTTAATAATTATCGCATGAGACTCGCACACTTTTCGAGCGTATTTAGGGGTGCTTTTACGTACCATTGATAATGATTATTGGGCCGTGCAACGTTTCGAATATTAAAATGTACGCATTTTTACCAAAAATTAATATTATAGTATTAATGATTCTAACAAGGTGGTAAAATAGTGCGAGGTCCTCTTTATTCCCCCCCTCCCCTCCCCTCTCCATCATTCTTGTACTGGTACTCATTAGAGCTCAAAATTTTGACTATAATAATTGAAATATTTGAACTTTTTGGCCTTGTTTTCCCCGAAGAATACTTTATCTTTTATGAACCTTGAGAATATGATTATATTTTAATTTATATTCGTATTATCAAGTTGCTCTTATGCGCGTTCGATCGCTTTCGGTTTTTTTCAATCTAAATTTCCCGGAGCATCAGAGGTCGTAATGACCTGTCCAGGTATTCGTCGTGCGACGCGCGGGGCAATCAAGCCGTTTGAAAAGCTGTCGCTCCCTTATCGAAGCGTTCAGGCCTCGGCATCATTAAATACCCCGCGGCGGTTTGATTAAGAACCAAAATACCGCGATTACCACCCACGCAATAAAAACCCGACGCGAAGAGGAAGAACCCCGGTATCAGAGACACCGGAGGAAGTGGGTTTGAAAATAGCGAAACAACGCGGTGTTGCCATGTTGATTGATGTAAAGGCAATATAGACAATCGAATCAGTGAGTTCGAAAACACACCAACTCGGGTTTTTTTCGATTTTCACTTTTTTACGGTTTAGTAACACTTACGGATAGAAGCATCTGCACGCAAAAGGAAATTTCGAAATTGCAACCGGAAGTGCTTGAAACAGCGACAGGACAAGTGAAGAATCGAAGTATTTCATTGGAAATACCAATTTTTAGCCATTTCAAGGGAAACGGGTTACCAACCGATTTTGCGGTTCAGTATACCTTGTACCAGCAAGTTATATAAAGATGCAAGCGTTATTCAGGTCGAAAAATGTACATTTTTCAGGGCAGACTATGAAAAATCAGTATCTGAAAGTCGGTGAGAACGAAAACAGACCAACTCGGAAATTTTGAAACCCTTAATTCTCTGTCATCAAACATGGTGTATCGATTTCAACTTGGTGCTTTACAAAGTCTCTAAGTACTTGTTTTTGGCACCAAAAATTTTTTTTAAAACTGACTTCTCTGCCCGCTGCGCAGTTTTAGGTGTTTCCTGAAATTTTTTTTTTCCGAGTTGGTGTGTTTTCGAATTTACTGATTCAATATATTGAAGTTATCCTGTAAGTTAGTGCAAAATGGTCATGGTTCCTTTTCTGTACTTCTTCAGAATTGTATTTTTATTTTGTATTTATACTCCTACCAAGAAAAAAATCATGTAAAGAGAGTTGTAAATTTAGGTGAATATTCAATTATTTATCCCAATCAAAAGATATCAT
The DNA here is from genome assembly GCF_918797505.1 of Bemisia tabaci. Taxonomy (NCBI): domain Eukaryota; kingdom Metazoa; phylum Arthropoda; class Insecta; order Hemiptera; family Aleyrodidae; genus Bemisia; species Bemisia tabaci. The sequence goes on along the minus strand of NC_092802.1, from coordinate 20,382,046 downwards.
CAGTTGAAATCTCAAAGTATGAAAGTAATTAGGAAGTTTGTCTCTCGATTTACGTTAAATGAAGTAATACTTTTGGCAACATCGCAGTAAATTCAACGACGGCGCGGCATGGTGGTGCAAGCGTTGGTGCAGTCGTATCCATTGTTATTTATTTTAATAAACTTAACGATTTTTCAGGAGGTTTTTCTCTGGCGCGAACTCGCTTGCACCGTTGATCGAATTGCGCTTAATTGAGTTGCAAGTCCTTTCACTGCGGCATTGCCGAAACAGATTTTTCGCAGGCCGGCCTCTTCTTTTCGCCGCACAGTGGATCGAGTCAATTAGAGACGTCGGACATGAAATTTTCAACTAATACTGCAATTCTTACTACAATGACGCAATGCAAGAGTGCGTCAGATTATGGGAATTGAAAATGACATCATATTTGACGTCATGACCAGACAGCTTGTCTGGTATGGTCATGTCAATAGAATGACGGACGAAAGGCTGCCAAAGATGTTGCTTGATAGGGTTCCTCCTGGGAAGAGACGAAGGGGACGCCCAGTGAAAGGGTGGCGACAGGGGATTTTAGAAGAAATGAGGGTTTGCCAACTCCCTGAAGGGCTTCGGGAGGATAGGGGACTTTGGCGGCTAGGTGTCGCAGAGTGCCAAAGAGCGTTATAAAAGCGGCATATACATACATACTGCAATTCTTAATTTTTAAATCGTCACATTTTAAATTTTAAATGAAGTTTTTGGAAGAAAACTCCACGAGGAAACCAACGGAAGCGCTTTCAAAACCTCAAAGTTTTGTGTGAACAGAGTTATGAGCTTTTAAAGTTTATAAATTTTGTCCGACCTCTCTCATTGAGACGATCTACTTTGCGCTGCACGGTTTTTCAGCATGAAATGCGTAATTCACAGGGGAAAAAATATCGTTGATATTACAGTGTCCATAGTGGATTTTAGCCCCCTCCTCCCCCACTTTTTCTAGTCCCAGTCACAATGTTACCTTTATGGTAGTAAAGTATGGTTGTAGCGCTGGCCCTCTAACCAAGAAGTCCCGGCCAGGCGACCTGAGTTTGATGATCTCAGACAATAGTCACCTGATGGGACTGGTGGTAAGCGTGGGATAAGCTAATAGGGGCTTTTTGAAACTTGTAAGAAAAAAAAAAAAAAAAAAAACCACCGTCCAGTTGAAGCACCGCGATACAGGGTTTTCTCATAAAAATTCCGCGTGGAACACAAATCATAAAACGGAGTGGAGTCGTGAAAACTTGAAATCAACGCGCCTAAGTACGAAACAAGTGTTTCTTCTATCGACGTGTATTTTTGAAAAAAAATGCATATTCTCCGACAGAGTAATTTCAAAGTTAAAAATTGATTTAATCGTAATAGAACATCTTAAGTTGGCAACAGCACTGACTGTATCAATCCATTTTCTCAGAGTTGCCAGGAACACTAGACGATTATTTCCCCAGAGCATTAATTGAGCCTTCGGTTTCTTCTCTCTTAGATTTTGAAATAACTGCCTCGCCAAATTTTGTAGTAAACGTGTGAGTTCTTGCACAGTTGGCCCACATTTTGCAAGAAGGAATTACTATTTCTGGCTCACAGAAACAATATATGTGCCATTGGTTCCCCTATTCAGATAGGTGTTTTTGTGGAAGAGCCTGAGATAGTGGTTCCTTATTGTAAATAAATGTAATCCAGTTATTAATCATGAACCCAAACCATTTAAACTCGATTCGAAACTACCCGCTAGCTATGAAACCTACTTTGAATCTAAGTATTTATACCTTTCACATAATTGTTTATCAGCACTTATTCAAGGCGTCCTAGGGCTAAACGTCTTTTCTGCAGAGGCACGCTCCATGAATCAAAATGCTGTTAGTCTCCTCTGTAATGCGCTTTCCAAATTTTGCCAAGTATAGGCCTTGCTAAAGGAGGGGTATCGATAACGGCATTTTTTGGATGGAAACATGGGGAACAGGAAATTTGATGCAATACACTCTGAAACCACTTATGTTTGTGTTTTCGTTCTGATACTACTTTCCTTTATTTACATCTTTAAAATGTTGTTTTCCTGTCGTAGTCGTCTCATGCTCTTAAAATTGACGAAGCATGTGCCCGCTTGTGAACGATATGTTTGTTTAAACCCTGATTTTATCGAGCCAAAATATTATTTCCTAGCATTCAATCCCCGAGAAACTACAACGTATTCACATAGCCCGGATTCTAAGGGCCTGAAACTTACGTTTTCAATGTCAACTTAACGATTGTGAAGAAAAGTTTCCCTCAAAACATCATATCACAACAAGAACTATCTAAACAAGGTAATCTAATACACTCTCTTCTTCTCACTTGCCATATTTTCCGATTTTTTACCACATGTATATTTGCTTCTTATGTTGAGGATGGCGGAATATCCTCTCACACACCCTCCACGTGAATTGACATTAAGGTCATGGTCATACTTTTCATAATCGAAATTCAGCCGTTTAAAACGTGACACTATTTTATGTTATCTCGCTTCGTTACCTGTGTGTATCTTAAACCCATCCACATGCAGCGCAGAAACTTGTAAGCACCTTGAATTTTTAACAAAGTGTCAGGATTCAGCCATTACGAAATTTTCTATAAAGGAAAAATAGTTAGTTCTAGTCGAATGGAACGGTCTACACCAAGTTCAGTCTGGAGTTTAAACCTTGTTTCCATGTCTCACTCTCTCGTGTTAATCGTGGTAAGTAAATCAGCTTTTGTTCTTAATTTATGTTGCAAGTGTACTTGCAAAAATGTTTTTTTTAAAGTCATTAATCCGGTGCTGGTAGGTTGCACTTTCATAAAATAAGTAAAGTAAAGTAAGGCACCTTTCCATAACAACATTGTCCGATTATGATAGTCTTTGATCAGTTTGTAAGAGTAACGCGCATGCGGTTGAGTCATCGATTATCTTTGACTTAAAGTCTAATTTTAAAGTATAAAAGAACAGCGAGGATCCAAATACATTTCTTGAATTTGTCGTCCAAGATAGTGACTTCGAAGCACAAAGCACACATTATGATCCATCTATGCGATCTCAAGCGCTCCAGCAACCAAACAATCCCGAACCTTTCGGCATTTGAAAAGATTCCTGTGTTCAGTGTTTAACCTGATCCAGGTTGTGTCTGGAATATACCTCTTGGAATCTCCCAACGCAAAGGCGTATTGAGGAAAAAAACTCAGCAGGTTCAAGAGAACCGAAGGTGATCTCTCCTGAAACTGGAACAATACGAGTTCACGCCTTGCTTCATCGCGCCTTCTATTTTGCAGACGCAACCCGCTCATCCATCAAGCTCGAATAGTTGTATCTCTGTGCCGTCATCAACGCGCGTCCATTCCATTGTTCTGTTCACGTATTGTGTTGTTTCCGATTGTCTTATTTGTAGAAAAACCGGTCATGCGGGATTTGTAAATCGAATTTGCATCTCTGTACCTTTGCAGGTAGTGATTTATTAAACGAATGCATTTCAACATGGTATTCTACCAGTAGCGTTAACTTACCGTAAATTATAAAACGATCGAAATGGTGAGATATTTTGACTATGCTCTTCTAATTTCAACTACGTTAGTAATACAAGGGCGTCAGAATATGTGTGATGTATGGACAAAAAATGTATTCCTCATAAAATTGTTTGTAATAAATTATATCTCGTGTTGAATTCCGCCATAGAGTACATGAGTCGTAATGTAAGTGGGAGAGCTGGCGCCACTTTTTAGTATTTTCCAGGTCCCAAATTCCGAGACTCCTGTGTGACGCCAGGTCCCTTTTTCGATTCATAATCGGACGTATTTCTATCAAACGGAACTATTTGCATTAAGACATGAGCCCTGAGACCCATAAGAATATGTACATAGCAGGGCTCACGTCATAATGCACATAGTCCCGTTTGATAGAAATACGTCCAATCGATTGTTTGCGATACACGGGGACCCACGGACCCAGCCATCCGATGTAAACAAAGGAGATAGGAATTACCACGTATTCCAAACCGCCATTTTGGATCGAAAAAGTGACCCGAACTCGGCGCACACCGGGCTCGGAACTCGTCGAGCAGAACATGGCGCCAGCTCTTCCATTTACATACGACTCTATGTACTCTATGAATTCTGCCAAAACAACGGATGTTGCGGTCCATTTTTCTGAAGTTGAATTTCTGATTTTACAGGAATATTGAAGCCTTGTTTTACGCACCTACGTTACGGTGTAAACGACTTGGGAACTACTATCACCTTCTTGTTTCCTCTCTCTACGAAATCATCTCACATATTTCGTGACAATTCACTGTTCGGCACTAATGCTCCGTCTGCTTTTGATCAGGAATCCGGATTGTCGTTAATCGAGGTATTTACGTGCGTTTTGTGGCTAAACCACCAATCAATTGTGAATCGTAATTTGGCAGTACTGTGTTCAGAATGTCTACAACTTGGTAAAACTGGATATAGTCCGATAACTTCATTAGGTTTTGGAAATCAGGTAAAAGTTGGAAAACTTCCTGAAAAAAGCTGAAAATATGATAAACTTTGAATTTTGAAATCTGATAAGGAAAAACGCTGTTCACACAGAATGGTTCGGGGTTCAATGCTCTGAGTTACTCTCTAAATAGTTAATGAAAAAGTAATCTTAATTTTTTTAATAATTTATATATATTATCTTAATTATATAATATAATATTAGATTATAGGTATTAGATAATATTTGAATTATAGTCAGTTGAATGATCAATGCTTGTAGATAAAATTCTAGCATGTTTCTAATAATTCCGGTGAAATTAATGCACAAAACTCCTCATTTTCAGTTTCACGCGTGAATATTATAGGTCTGCACAGAGAATAGCGCAAATTTTAGTCCGGGAAAATCTGAAATAGCCAAGGAACTTTTTTCACTGAGACTGCAGACACCGTGTGTACATTGAAATCTATAAAAATTGGACTTTTGCAATATTCATTCACCATATTTGGCTCATGCAAGAAAAGCACCGATTGATGTGAGGGGATGAAAGCCTATCATATTGTTCATTTTGTCCAACGCGTGAGAAATAGTGGTTTCCGTTTTGCCGCGTATAGTACAATCCAGCTCTTGTTGGTAAGACGTTCTTTGTCCATGGGTGTCCATCTATTCACAAATCTCGAGTTGGATGAAATACAGTGTCTCCCGGTCAAAAGATTCACTACTACCGTCGATATGAACAATCTTTTCTAAAACACTTTATACATAACTCTCAAGAAATATCAGTTAAGTTACAGTGATTTATGTTGTTCTCGCGAAATATTTCATATTCATTTAACTTTGAATACATAATTCTCAAGAAAAAAAGAGAAAGAAGAAAGAAAACAAACAAGAAATCAGTGAAATTACACAGTAATTTATAATGACAATCACACCGATAGTCACTGTATACTACCATCGATATGAGCAATTTTTTTTTAAAACACTAAAAACATAACTCTCAAGAAAAATCAGTGAAGTTACGCAGGGATATATATTTTTCTCGCAAAATACTGCTCATTTTATTAACTTTTTCAGCCGCCATAGGTTTATTGAGTCATTTTCCAAGATGAATTCTCGGATGTGGTGGCAATTTTACCTCTATTGTAGTTGCTCGGCACTACGATGAGACACTGCAGCATTATTTTGATAACGGCCATGGAAGGTTAAGTTCAATTTACCTGAAAGTTTGCGAGAATACCTACAAGGCCTCGAAACAACCATTGTTCTATGTATTTAACTATGATCCGGGCTTGCAAGTCTCTCCTCTCATAGAAAATTTGCACGATCTTTCAATGCAAACCATTATAGGCAACCCTCACAGTCTGAAGTATCATATTGAAAACTCCCATCCGAAGAATATGGTTTTCTTTGTGGAAAGCTTATCTGATATTCTAAGTATAATTTTGAATTCTGTGATAGAGTCTAATTCTGATGCTGAGAAATATATACTTTACTGTTCGAACTCTACAAGAAGTGCCAATGATATAGGAGCCGAGAGGATTTCCCGATTAAACACATCCGAAAGTTGCGTCAAAATAGGGAGCGTGAACGTTCGATCAAACGATTTTAATTCGTCCTCTGGTCCACCATTGTTGATCGAAGATTTTGAACTAGAACATGGCTCGATAATATCGGATGACCTTTACGAAGCTACCCGTCAATTGTACTCACACAATATTTGGAGCACTAGGAACTACCTTGTATTTTTTGTCTCCGATTTCAAGGCTAAGCACAACCACGACCGAGTCAATACCTGCTTCGATAAGAATACCCTCTCTGCCATGAATCAAAATAGCTGCGGCCATTTCGATGATTTGCGCGTTGTGTTCAAATTTTTCTGGCGTTTTTTCAAAGGGTTGAAATCAGTCGTCTGCTCCGCCGAAATTTGCTTCTCCTACAACTCATTCGCAGACGAAATCGTTCATTACACAGGTCTGCGCGGTGAACGGTATTTCAACTTCTCGTGGCTAAACTACGAAGAGAGAATGTTTCAAATTGTCATACCGCGCAACAGACTCACAAAAAAGCATGATCTTTTCCTATATTGGGACGTTCTCTGGTATCACATCTTAATGGAAATTATTGAATCGATCGCTACACAGAGGAACTGCCGTATTATGCCTCCTGCAGACAATGTCATCGACGAGAGTATTCAGGAAATCGGTGAATTTCCGATAGCTCAAAAATTTGGCGTGGATGTCGTGATAACCATCCGGGGTATAGGAGTAGCGGAACTTGACTTCTCCCAGTACGAGTTCACAACAAGTATGGAATCCTACCAGTTGTGTTTGGTAGTGCCTCCCGCAAAATTTGTACCCCAGAGCCTCGTAGTTTTCTACAGCTTTTCAATCACTATTTGGACTCTTATTCTGGTAGTGGTATTGGCTTTTATATGCGTTCTGTTTGCGTTCCTGAAAATGCAAGTACTTGCTTTCTCGAGTTTTTACAATGAAGTCACCTTACGATCTTTTGACACAGAATCAGCGGTTTTTACAGTATACGCCTATTTTCTCTGCGGCAACCCACCGCGCTTACTACTCGGTGCATTTTTGACCGGGAAATTTATTTTCCTTTTATTTTCTTTCGCTACCATCATACTCGTTACGGCGTTTCAGAGCAGCATGTACACGATGTTGAGTAACTACGTGAATTATCCTGAAGTTGACACTTTGGAAGACTTCGCCCGGACCGACCTCGTCATTCAGGTTCCCGACACGGATTCCTACTCGAAATTATTCGAAGCGGTGCCGCTTCTACAGAACGAGAGGAGACTTAGCGATACGTATTTTTTCCTCATTTCTAATATTATGCACGTAGTTTACGAGGATTGGGACAAGTGGGTGGACTTGTTCAACATCGACTTTCAAAATCCGGCATCGGCGTCGGACATAGATCCAAACATTTTGAACAAATCTGTAGAAATTGACAAGTTCATCGCCGCTACTGTCGGAAGTGATGCGTTTCTGGTAAATATCCCACCGAAGATCTTTGCGAGTAGAGATCTTGAGCTTCAGAGTTTTTTAAGAGTCAACTCGTGGTTCAAAGTCCACCTAGTTGAGGAGTGTCTGAACACGTATTCGCTTGCTTTTCGTTTCCCGATGAACAATTTTTTCTATGACGCCGTGAACCAGAGAATTGTCCAGATGTTGGAGTCGGGACTCATAAGACGATGGATGGATGAATATTTCGCGAGGGGCAGCATTGATTTCAGAGAATCTCGTGTTGTTAGCGATGCACAATCCTTGAGACCCTTCACCCTGAACGACCTAGCTTTTGCATTTTTCGCACTCGCTATTGGACTGACGCTCAGTTGTTTCGTGTTTGTTACTGAGCTTTGCACCGATTTGAAAGGGAGGAATTATGTCGTAGGTCTCAAATTCCCACAGTTAATCCAGAAATTAAAAACTTTTTTTCCGCATTTCATAAGAAAGCGCTTGAATTGCTAACTTTAATCATAATGATTATGTAGCATCGCGTCCAAGATATTGAACCCCATGCTCATCCTTGATATATTTGCCTGCTCATCTCGTCCAAGATCCTGGGACTCCATGCTCATCGCTAAACTTGTCACTTCTTTGTTTGAGCATGGATTCCACAAGTAAGCAAACCTCTCTTAGTTTTAAAGTTCATCATAATAGAAAATCGCACACTTCCCTTATCTAATCTAACTTGAACTAACTTAACCTTACCTAACAACCTAACCTGACCTAAGCAATCCACAATTTTTTTCGAGGACACATTTTTTCGCCTTTATTTCACAGAAATCGTCATAAGTTTTTGGACCCTATGCTCGTGTATTGTTAGAAAATACCTGCATTCCACAATTTTGGACGCTATGCTCACTTCAATTTTTCGAAAAAAATAATCCCTAAAAAACCTAAAAGCCTTTCACAGGATTTCCTTGAACAGGATTTGTGCCTCAATCTCTCGTAATTTTGCACAGTTTTTCTTTTTCTATCTGGGCATTTGTCCTGGTAACGATATCAATCTTCGTGTTCGTTTTCTATCTGTTTCTACGCGTGCACGCCAATGAATTTCGGAGTCTCTACAGCGAGGTAACGTTGCGATCTTTTGAGGCCGAATCGGCTTTTTTCACGGTATATGCATACTTTCTCTGCGGCAGCCCAGCACGCTTACTCCTCGGTAAATTTCTGACCGGAAAAATTCTGTTCGTTATATTTTCCTTCGCTTCGATCATTCTCGTTGCAGCGTTTCAGGACAGCATGTTCAGAATGTTGAGTAACTACGTGAGGTATCCGGAAATTGATACTCTGGAAGAACTTGCACAAACTGCACACGTCATCCAAACTCCCAAGGCGTCTGAAACAGAATCCTATTCGAAATTCCTCCAAAACGTTCCCTCTTTAGAGAATGAAATAGGGAGACTCAGCGAATCCTATGTTTTTCTCGAATCTGTTTTGTATGCTCCGATTGGCAAGGGTGAAGAGCTTTGGATACAAATCATCAACATCTCTAAATCAGAAGGGTTAGAAGAATCGCCAAGGTCAGAACAAAATCCTTTTGTGACAAGAAAGACAGCTGAATTCAAAAATTTATATCTGCTGCCTTCGAAAATGATGCATTTCTTGTGAATATACCCCATGCATATTTGTCTGCGAAAAACATCGAGGTTCACAGTTTTCAGGATTTCGGTTTGTGGTTCGAAATGCACCGGCCCGAGAGTGCCTGAGCTCCTATTCGCTCGTTTATCGTATTCCAAGGAATAATTTCCTCTTTGAAATTGTGAATAAGGAAATTGTCCAAATTTTAGAGGCAGGCATCTCTGAACGGGTGGTGCTTGACGCGTTGGGTATAATGGATATTAGAGCATCTCATGTCGGCAGCGAAGAACAACAACCCCTGAGACCTTTCTCCCTAAACGACTTGGCCTCCGCATTCATCGCGCTTGCAGTTGGACTCACGCTAAGTTTTTTCGTGTTTATTGGTGAGCTTTGCATCGATTTAAAAGGGGGAAAGGTTGTCGTAGCTCCCAAATTCTTGACATTTTTCGACGGATTAAGAACTATTTTTTGTCATCAATAAAGAGGCACCTAATTTTGACATCAAAATAACGTTCTTGTGATATCGGATTGAAACTGCTCTTTTAAGTACGAAACAGTTCAGGAATGAAAATCATCCACAGGCAGAACTAACATTCGTATTTAAACCCGAGGAACGACAAAACTTGTAACAAACGTATTAAAATGAAAACGTTTTATCAGAGGTATCATATACATATGTATTCTAATTATATTTTATAATGTATCAACAAATTGACTTGTATTTTTGCGTATGTTGTAGTAAGCACGAGCTTTACAGAAATTCAGAAGCGGATCCAGCAATTTGGCAACACCGGATTCCGTCCATTTAAACCTATCATGAATAATCGATTCTTGTAGGAGCACCTTGCCCCTCCCAGAATCTATACATTTCCATAAATCGCTGATCGCGAACAGGTTATGACCTGGCCTGAGGGACCCTGCTTCTGTCAATGGTAGATTTAATATGTGACAAGTCGTAAAAATTGTTATTGTAGTATTTGTTAATCTTTCTTTGCTTTCTCTTGAGCTATCTTTGCTGTTTGTAAAATAAAATTACTTTCCCATCATTTAATTTTATTATTTTACAATCAATGACTCAATTAAAACTGAAACACGCGCGTAGCTCAGTTTGAATCGGATCGCCACGGGAATATCTCTTATTCGGTAATCGCACGTGTGGACCCTCAAATTTTAGCACATATTAAAACTTCTAATCTCAGTGTAGGTTCAAAATGGCGCTTTAGGCCAAGATAAGCATGGAATAAAACTGAAATGAAAGTCCAACAAATAATTAATCGTCAACTTACCAGTCGTTTCCAGTCTTAGTCAAATTTTGTCGTTTTCTGCCAGTCTGATGGGCTTTTGGCTCCGCAACTAGATTTACATCTGCAAAATCCAAATACAAACCAAGCTCTAAAATAAATTCAAAACACAAAAAGTGGGAATAAGCATACTTAATCATCAATCACAATACTCAATCATCATTGTGATTTCAGGCTCTGCTCAAGATCCACTGAAAGTTGTATTGATGTTCCACTAGGACAAGAATAATAAAACTATAGATTCATCAGGAAGAAAACAAGATACAAATAAACTAGTCAGTTAGTTAATATATTTTAAGACATTCAGCGTCACAGGCGCGCGTTAAGAGCCTTGGTTCTTGATTTAAGCTAGATTCTGATTGAATCAAGAGTACTTTTCTTGTCGATGTTTTTAAGAGTCTGGACTCTAGATCCAATGCGTTTTTCCCCCGCAGTGTTTCTTAATGCGAGTGGATAGTCTCCAATTCATCATCGCTTGCTTAGTTTTAAAATGAAACTTGGCAGAAATGTTTCGTGCTGCGGGAAACGATGCATTGCTGCACTCCATTCTGATCAAAATTTGACGGTCCGTCCAACTTTGATCAAAGAGGACTGCACTGGAAAAAAAACTCATTGGATCTAGAGTCTAGACTCTCAAAAAACATCGACAATAAAAAGTACTCTTGATTCAATCAGAATCTAGCCTAAATCAAGAACCAAACCTCTTAATTTAAGCGGATTTCGTTTTGATTCAAGCAAAAATCCGATTGATTCAAGAGTATTTTTTTGGGTCGATGTTTTTAAGAGTCTGGACTCTAGATCCAATGTCTTTTTTTCCCCCAGTGTTTCTTAATGCGAAGTGGACAAGTCTCCAATTCCGCGAGCCATTCGGCAACACGGCACCCGGAGCGGTTGAGGTTTCACCCCCGAGGGCGCGAGCGGTCGGGGTCGGGGGTGGAGAAAAGTTGGCGATGATAAACGATTGGCGGAGCGCTGAATTTAGAGAAGGCAAACTCGGGGCCGTAATAAAGTCGGCGGATAGATTAGCGCCCTCCCGCATCCTCGGCGCCTTCACCTGCCCGCGCGTCCGGCGTCCGGCTGGTCAAACAAACGTAATGAAGTGGAAATGATAATACAGCGTTTTCCAACCCTCCCGCCCCCAGCGGGCGGCGGGGGCGTCTTTCGGCTCCTATTTATGGACCTCGGCGAGTCTTACGCAGCGTCTTTCGGACCCGCGCCGTGCGAGGGTGGTGGTCACCCTCTAAGTTGGCAAGACTGGGCTTCGCGCTATTTAGGGTAGGTAACAGGGTGTCTACAGCACGGAAAAAGTACTGTTACCTATACCGCCGTGGAATGGAGATGTTGTATGTGTGAGGAATTTGCGATTTGACTGTTAATTCTACGTAAAATTTCGCGAGAAACACGATGGTGCCACTGGTTTTCTCTGAAACCATCTCCGAAGCTCAAAAAAGAGCTCTCGAAGTGAGGCCAAAATGGAGGGGATATCCCACTCTACCCAGAGAGTCCACGTCTATATCAAGACAAACTCTTCATGGAAAGATAGGGAGCAAATACATTGACAGGGTTGCCACTTTATTTGGGGACTCCAAAACTGAAAAATGTATTTGCTCCCTATCTTTGCATGGAGAGTTTGTCTTATGTAGACGTGGACTCTCAGGGTAGGGTGGGATATCCCCTCCATTTTAGACTCACTTTGAGAGCTTTTTTAGAGCTTAGGAGATGATTTCAGAGAAAACCAGTGGCACCATCGTGTCTCTCGCGAACTTTTACACAAGAATCAATGGTCAAATCGCGAATCCCTCACACATGCAACATCATCTCCATTCTAAACGCGAGCTGATTTTTAAGTCCGTCCGGACACAATTGGGTAACCCCAAGTGTCGAGGGGAATCATTCTATCGCAGCATCGTAGTTCCCCTTAGCAGGCCATTCCAGCCGCCCCATCACCGGGGGAAAACAGAAAGGGCGAGAATTTCATTTGGATGTGGCCGACCCGAAAACGCCGCACCGAACCCGGACCAAGGGTAGATCCGGAGGGGAGGGGGAAGCATTCGGTCGGAGTCGGTCTCAAGACGATCGGAGCGTACAAGGCGAGAAAAAACAAGTACAACAGGGGTAATTTGTGTGAATAGAATATCAGAAAGTTGAAAGCACGCCTTCGCGCTCGCTGGGGAAATTCAAATCGAGTGAAATATGAATGAAATATGCGCCGCGCTCGGTAGGCAGCCCCCATAATTCAGGTTCTTTATTTCGACTCGGGGAACTTTAATCGCGGGAAGTTTCACCCAGTGGTCAATGAAGGAGGAGCCGGGAGTCTCATGCATTTTCCATAAAATTGACTCGCAAATACTTCTGTGCAAGTCGGGAAATGCTCAATCCGCCCGCCTCCCTTCTCCTTGCCCCGTCTGTGTGAGCCGAGATGATATCTCGACTTGCCTATTTGCGAATTAGATTCTTTTCTGCAGTGGCTCAGGTGTGAAACGAGCCCTCGACCCGTAGCTGCGAAGTGTATTCAGAATTCGTTGAATTCTCCGTAAATTTATGTCCTTCACTAGAAAAAAAAACACTGTATCTAGAGTCCAGACTCTTAAAAACATCGACAAGAAAAAAATACTCTTGATTCAATCGGATTTTTGCTCGAATCAAAACGAAATCCGCTTAAATTAAGAGGCTTGGTTCTTGATTTAAGCTAGATTCTGATTGAATCAAGAGTACTTTTTCTTGTCGATGTTTTAAGAGTCTGGACTCTAGATCCAATGTGTTTTTTTTCCAGTGTATGTCCATCCACATCAGGCTCATTGTTGAAATTGATGGGCAAACACGGAAAAAAAATTATGGAAACATCTAACATAGGTCTTTTTGATTTTTTACACCGTGATGATATTCAGTGAAAATAACTAGAGTTATAGCAGTATTCACCAGAACTCAGGAGATACTTACCATAATATGGTAAATTCTAGCATAGAGTCAAGTGTTCACTACCATACTCGGATCACTGTGTCAGAGTATGGTAAAATCTACCGTATTTGTTTTCCGGTGAAGCGATGGACAAAGAAGACATATGGAGTATGGAACGATCGTATAGGTTGAAGTGGTTGGTTTCTGTAGACTAAGGAAGAAAATAATGTACTAGCTATAGGGACTCACATGGGTTGCCAATAGTTAGTCTATTATCTACCCTGTTTGTTCATTACAACCACCCGCTGCCACCAGTAGTATCCCTTCGTATCCCTCGTGTCTCCTCTGCCTATAGCACTGTCTGAAAATTTCAATAATCAGCCCGCAAGTCAAAACCGTATGTGATACGGGGTTGGAAAACTCAAAGTCTTTCGGCTAATGTCAAAATCTGTCAAGAATACTCCGCTAATGTTGAAATTTTCCGAGGTGGTATTGGCTATTGTCGACCCCAGCCAAACCTTACTGGATTATGTGAAACTCTGCCCACATACTTTTCAGTCCCTTCACCACCCTTTCGCATGTTACCAGTCGTTATCACCTTGCAGAAGGTGATAACACCTCACCTCACACAAATCAAGGTTTAACGAACTTTTTGGATCTAAAACAGCCCAAAGTATCTCACTAGAAGAGATCCCGGCAAGACCCTCTATATTGCGCCCGACCAATTTCCCGCCTTCATCGGACAGTATAGGCAACCTGAGCTCCTAGGAGTTAATATAACTGCATCATCTAGGATGTCTAAGTTACCGATATGAATTGTCCTCGCACGCATATACCAATAAATTTACATTATGATGCCCAACTCAATCAACAACGGGAAAATTTCAGTTGACTACGCTGTCGTCTTTCAGTTGATAAAACTAAACGGAATACACAATTGTGTCTGAATGATTTGTAATTGCTACGATAATTTGAAAAAAGTCAATGGTAAAATGTAGGAAAAGTTTTGTATCTCCAAGAGTCTCTTCGAATTTGGGATCCTCAAAAATTGCGAAGAAATAATCAAACGTAAATCTTCAAGTCAATTCAATCGCGCGTTGTACTTGAGTGAAAAGGTTTAATGTATGCAAAAATATTCTTGAATTCGGCACCACGAATTATCAAGAAGGAAAATGATCTTAGGAAGCAGTAACCTGCTTGTTCCAAGCTATATTATTCGATACAATATGTATTACCTCAAGAATTCTGCTCATGCAAAGTCATTTACTTTCCTGGTGAACTAAGAGCGTAACTTTTAAAATTTCCAAGAACATGCGGCAGCAATGCACATAGAAGCACAGGCGGAACATTCCTTTAATCTTTTAATCTTTACTCGCTTCAGTTTTTGCGGTTGCGAGCTCAGATTCAATGCCTTTCAGTCGAGGATTGAGGATTTAAAGTTGGTTTTGGTGGTATGTTCCCGAAGGAAGACTCTGATGGCGTGCGTATTTTCGCGATCAACTCTCAGAGTTTTACCGTATCACAAATTACGTTGATTTAGCATGGCTCGATAACTGATCTCGGAAAATATGGGAATCGGTGGCGAGGCGTGAAGAATTGATTATCAATATTTCCCCATTTGAAGCTATGGTAAGAATCGATTATCAATGTGCTTGTTGCGAGCACCCTTTATATCGATTCTTTTTCATAGGTTTAAATGATAGATCCATCGATAAAGCGCAAAGCACGTCACGCCACTGAAGGGAATTGGACTGAGAGAAAGCGGCCTTTTTTAAAAATGGTAATAGCGCTTAAGAGTGAGTTGAATGACACACTATAAAATCTATCGAGTTGAATGACACACTTTGCAAATGCTATTGATTTGATGGTGACACACTTATTAATACTATTGTTAGGTTGGTTAAAACGCAAGCAGCTTAAGAGAGGCAGATAAATCAAACATGAGCTTGAAGTAGTATCGGTTTCTTCTTTATTTATCGCAGTCTAATCATTAGTTTTCATTCTTAAATTTTGGCCTCGACTTCAGAGCTTTTTTGAGCTTGGGAGTTGATTTCAGAGAAAACCATTGGCATCATCATGTTTCTCGCGAACTTTTACTTAAGAATCAACAGTCAAATCGAAAATTCCTCACACATGCAACATCTCCATCTAGCATTTTGCGAGTTCTCGCACACTTTTTTTACACCCAGAGTGTTAAATAAACTTCACTTCTTTTCAGTGTAACGTTCTTTCGTTCGGGAAACGACGAAACACTCAGGGATGGAGCAATACTCGTTCAACATCAAGCAATATCTCAGCGCACTGAAGTCAATCGTCAACCTTTCGAATGGCGCCCCCCACCCTTCGCCGAACAATTCGATTCGAAGACAAATGCCGCAGCTTCGATTGTTTAAGCCGACGCAAATCCGTCCCTAAAGCCAACGTATTCTTTTCAGCGAACACCCTCTCAAGCTCTCATTTCCGCCCGGCGTGCTCGCGACAACCTTTTCCGCCGAAAGAACGGGAAATCTTTTCTTCGATCCGACGAGAGCCCTCCTATCAGATAGCCCTCATCCGTCTCGTATTGATCTCGGTTAACATCTGGCCGGATTCGTTCCTAATGGCAATTCCTGCATAATTATGGCTCATTGGTTTAATTCTTAATTAGAGCTCCTTACTCAAGCTCCTGAAAGGTGATTTATGATATCCGTGGCTCTCAATGTTAAATGGAAACTTTCAGTTGCTTTCCGAGAATGAAGCGTCTCTGGGAAGCATGGAAACAAGAGCCTTTACCGTGAAGCCTGGTTTTTGTGACTGAATAGTGTATCACGGGTGATATATCCTCTTGCATTGTTATCAGCATCGGATTAAGTGAATTTCGGCTCTTTCGAAGGTTTTTAAGGTGATTCGATGGACGCCATATTTTGTGTCAGAACGACGTGCGATATATCGCATCGATTGGCTGTATTTTTTCAGCTACTAATCATTTTTCTCGAATTTTGAGATCGTAATTCTGTTGTCAGGAGACTAAGCACTCACTTGCCAATTTTTACAAACAAATTCAACGTAACGAAGGCGTGGTTTTCTTTGAGAGAAAACATCGCATTCGATACTGGTAGCGAAACTGCACTCGAATGCGATATTTTCTCTCTAAAAAAACCACGCCTTTATTACGTTGAATTTCTTCGTTAGAATTGGTAAGTGAGTGATTTAGTCTCCTGACAACAGAATTGCGATCTCAGAATTTGAGAAAAATGACGAGTAACTGAAAAAACGGAATCAATTGATGCGATATATCGCATATGTTGTTTTGACACAAAATATGGCTTCCATCGAATCACCTTAACCTGAAAAATTGCAGTAGCACAATGCCCGAATCTGGGCGGAACATTGCTATTGTGCTTTCGTGCCTCGCGCCATCGCGCCTTCAATTTTGCAGACGCAACACAGACATCCATCGAGTACGAATAGTTGTATCTCTGCGCCGTCATCAAGAAGAGACTCATCAAAAGAAACCAATGGAGACTCGCGTTGATGCTATGTTTTGTAGAAGCGACAATCATGTTTCCATTCAAATGAACATGAACATGAACATTTAAATCATGTTTCCTACTGAAGAGCGTTTCCCTGACGAACGGAAACACTTCTTTAAGTCAAAAATTTTAAAACACATCAAAATTTAAAAAGAACAAGCGCTCATTAAGTTTCAGGTTAGGCTTTTGTCTAGTGGAAAAAAAACACATTGTATCTAGAGTTCAGACTCTTAATAACATCGACCAGAAAAATTACCCTTGATTCAATCAGAATCTAGCTTAAATCAAGAACCAAGCCTCTTAATTTAAGCGGAATTTCGTTTTGATTCAAGTAAAAATCCGATTGAATCAAGAGTATTATTTCTTGTCAATGTTTTCAAGAGTCTGGACTCTAGATCCAATGTGTTTTTTTCCAGTGTCTATACAAGTGGCATCGGGTCTCCGTCAGTTTATCTGTCTCCGCAACCTCACCTATTTCATCGGATTTCAAGGCATCCAAAATATTTATCATGAACCTTTCCGATGCTCCTTTACAGAGAGTAGAATTTAAAATGTACATCAAAGTCACTTCACTCAGTCGTATGAAATGCATCTAAAGTCGAAGTAAGGAGCTGAACTACCGAGGAAACCGGCGCAAAATTAAAACTAACCAAACAGACGCAAGTTGGCCGTAAGCAGCAGTGGCGTGGCGTGCTTTGCGATGTATCGATTGTTACGCCATTTAAACCTATGGAAAAGGATCGATAAACAGTGTTTTCGCATTGAACACCTTAATAGTCGATTCTTTACCATAGGTTTAAATGGCATAACAATCGATAAATCGCAATTCACGCTACGCCACTGGTAAGCAGCGCGCAAAAAAATCCGCAGCGAAGGGCCCGGGAAACCTCCGGAGCGTTCGAATGTCTTCGGGTCCCCCTAATTAAAATGTCTCAGACTGTTTATCTCCGGCGACGTGCAAATACGCGCATTATAAAATAAATACTTCCATCCAATTACTTACCGCCGTTTAACCGCTCTCCACCCTCATTTGTACCTCGCTTTTTTAATCCGCCGCCGCGCCCACACTCCGGCTCCGCGGCGATATAATCTCTGTTCTCTGCCTTTGAAGATTCCCCTCCGCCGCCGAGTCCGTAAGTCGAGCCCGCGGAGGGATACGTTCACGAGCGGTTGCCTAATCGGGAGTTCACAGGGGCAATATCAGTTCTCCCCCCTTCCCCGGAAGTAGTTCCGAATTCCGGAACATTCCACTGGTAAAAAAAACCTCTTGGACCAATGCCGCGGTGCATTGACTTAAGAGTGCAGTTTCTTGTCGCCGGATTTAAGTGTCTTGAACTCATGTTTCAAGCGGATTTTGCATTGATTCAATTCAAAATCCGCTTGAAACATGAGTCCAGACTCTTGTTTCAAGCAACAATTCGGCGACAAGAAACTGCACTCTTGAACCAAGAAGTTTTTTTTTTTTTTTACCAGTGTCAAGATTTTCCTGAGTTTTTCCTGGAAATTTTTGAAATACCCTAAATGTTACGGATTTTGTCCTATTTACGGAACTTCGGAGAATAAAAATAATTCAGAATCGGGAGTTTACAAGGGCAATATCAGTTCCCCCTTCCCCGGAACTAGTTCCGAATTCCGGATTTTTGAGGTTTTCCTGAAGTTTTCCTGGAATTTTTGAAATTCCCGAAATGTTCCGGAACTTTTCAGAATATTAAGAATCCCGGAACTATTGACGGTCATAGAATGGGAGAAATTGTATCAGTGCTCCCATTTCTCGGAACAAGCTCGCCAAATTTTGGAACTTTTGAAATTTTCTCGAAGTTTTGAAATTCCCGAATTGTTCCGAAACTTAGAAGAATGTATAGATTCTCGGAACTGTTTAATATTCTTCTGAATTTTTCCTGGAAATTTTTGAAATCCCCGAAACCTTCCGAATTTTGTCCTTTTTCCGGAACCTTTGAGAATATAAAGAATCCCGGAACTACCGACGGTCATGGAATGGGAGAAATTGGAACAAGATAGTTCGGAATCCCGGAACTTTTAATAAATCCCATGAAACCTCCCGTGGAGACAAGGCCTCAGAAAAAACATTCTAGGTATTCCTGCTTCTTAAATTAAACATATTTCACCCACGCGCAGGAAAAGTCATGATTGCGCGATGAGCACATCTGTCAACCTGGCCAAAGGATGAGTTTATTTAATCTCTTTGTGCCGTGTAGGGGGGGCTGGGAGTTGTTCTTTCAACCCGTTTTTTCCCTCGAGATAAAGCTGCCGCGGCTGGTGGCTGCGTTTTGTCCCCTCTCGGTGTCATTACACGCGATGTCTCGTCTTTGATGTCTCAAGGCAGGGCAATCTTTGCCGAGAGAAACTCAGAGATACCGAAATCTGTGTATTTTTGTTTCCAAGATATTAACGAAGCTTAAGCTAAGTGGAAGTCTAAATCAGGACATGTCGATAGTTCCACTATCTACAACACGATCATACATGATGGACTTGTTATAGGTGGTAATTTTCGGAATTGACATCCGCGATCCCTCTGTGGGAATATTTTGACTGGAAAATGTGCACTATTTTGCAACGCTTCCGTATGATCCACTATCAGGGTGTCTGCAAGTCCGGATTTCCGGAAAGCCCGGAAATAGTACTGATTTTTTAAGGGCAGTCCGGAAGTATTGAAAAATTGCGGAAATTCCGCAAGAAGGTCCGGAATTTTTTCATCTCTTATCATTTTTGTTGCAACTATAGCGAAATATTCCAAATTTTGAAATTTTTTGAATTTCATCTATTGGAAGGTACTGAAAAAGTACTGAATTTTTCTCTTAAGGAAGTACTGAATTACTTGGGAATATACTGAAAAAGTACTGTAAAAGTCCTGATTTTCGTCCAGCCTGTTTTGATAGACACCCTGACTATCTACTATACGATCATACACAATGAAAATGTAATAGGTGGTAATTTGCGGGATTGACATTCGCGATCCCTCTGTGGGAATATTTTTGGTGAAAAATGTGCACTATTTGCAACGCTGCAGCATGTTTCACTATCCACTACACGATCATACACAACGGAAATGTTATAGGTGGTAATTTGCGGGATTGACATTCGCGATCCTTCTGCGGGAATATTATCGGTGGAAAATGTGCACTATTTTGCAACGCTATTATAGTCTATCTACTATACGATCATGAACAACGGAAATTTTAATAGGTGATAATTTGCGCGTACACCTCGCTGCAAGCACAGTTAAAGTACAAAATGTAATAATAAAAAAAAAAAAATTGCTTTGGAAATCATTAAATTTGACACGGAACCACCGATCTTTAAAAAAAAACACACATTGTATTTTTATTCTCCTTTGATAAATTGATACATTTTTTTTTTCATCAACTTAAATGAGAATAATCGATGCAGAGTGTGCAAAGATTTCAAAATCGGCATGAATTAAAAAACGCTGACTATGCGAGTAAAAATATTAGAGCCTAACAGAGTGGATCAGCGTGCTGCCAGCGTGAGCAACTCACTGGCGCCTACAAACCTAAGTGGATACTTCACGCATTGCACAATGCTTGAAGTATCCACTTAGGTTTGTAGGCACCAATGCGCGTTCCGCGCTGATATGACCACCCGCCCGCCGTGCGGCGGCGCCTGAAGCAACTATTTCACAACAGATGTGTTGCACAGTATTATACAAAATTGAACGTATTAAGAATGATAGGCATTCCGTAAAAGCACAGATCTTTCCTCGCAAAAAAATCAAGATACTTATCGTACACAGGAAAAATCTAAGAGAATTTTAGCTGAGGCAAATCATGAGGTTCATCGGGTTCAGGTATAACAAGGTGGGAATCTCTTGAAAGATAATTAAGTCCGGTAACTCCAAAGAGGTGTAGAGAGTTTTAGTGAATTTTGTCGCATGGAATTGACGCTCCTCCATTCTTACCAAAAATCTCAATTATATATTATTCTCCGTTGGACCAAAGAAACAAACAAAAAAAAAAACAAACAAGCAAACCCTCATTCTTCCAAGATATTATACATTTTCATCTAAAAACGTCGTGAGCAATCCTGCCGTGCCAAGGAACAACGCCGTATGAACCTTCAGGCGTTGCCAAATTTCCTTTGATAAAACATGAATTTCCTGGTAAACTTATGAATATTTTCCTTCCAATTTTTCAAATAATTTTGTTAGCAATTTCATCTGAAGTATCTGAAAATTCCGAGGAAAAATATTCATAACTTTTCTTTTAAACAAACATTTAATCGAAGGAAATTTGGCAACTCTCGAATGTTCACACGGCGTTCTTCCTTAGCACGGCAGAATTGTCTTTCGTATTTACATGTGGACCAATTAACGTTGGGTTACAACTGGCACGTGGACCAAATCTTCCGTGCCGAAAAAACGAGTGGACATAAATTACTGGAAAAAACAGGTGCGCGGACAAAAAATCGTTGACGAAACGTCCCATAACCAGAAATAATGTAACATTTTCTTTGAGAAAACTTACATTTTATTAATGAACTGTATGTTTTTTCAAAGAAAATGTTACATTAGCATTTGGCTACACTCTACATACCAATAATAATCTCGGGTAACCGCATATAACTATGATTTTCTTCCTTCTCTTTTTAAAAAAAAAAAAAAAAAAAAAAAAAAAAAAAAAAAAAAAAAAAAAATTGTTTCGAATGGTCACCGATCGCGAAGGGATTAACGATAATCTAAAAGTTCATTTTTGGAAAATGTCAGGGTTCAACTATCATGAAAAAAGTCTTAGTTTTATACAAAGAACACGTTCTTTCGTTACCGGTTGTTTAAGCTTTGAACACCCTGTATTTCGCTCTCTAAAAATCGGAGCATATCTCAGTATCATGCTCTTTCGACGCGACTGTAAAACTTGAAATTGGCCAATCGCAGCGATTTCCATCCGTCCGTTAATCGCTCATAGTGCGACCCCGTTTCATCGAGGGAAAACAACGTATGAGCTTTCGTCATTCGAAAGTCGCCAAGTTTTCCGTCGATGAAATAGAATATTTAATTTCAGAGAAGCCACGACCATATTTCTCGGATCGTGTCCTGCATTGTACGTAATATTTGTCCTTTTCAAAAGCACATATCTTTACAAGGAAACTAACGGCATGTATGTCGTTTCTAAAATGGACCAGAAATGGTGGTTCCTAATTGCAAAATCTAATCCAGTTCAAACATTGCGTAGTGGCCTGATCATCATCAAAACAATAAGTTTTCCCATTATGATGATCATTTTTAGTTTTGATAAGAATAACAAGTTCCTCCAGATTTTTCTTCCCTGTTAAAGCAAAAAATCATCATCCAGTTAGAAAACTTATTCTCAAGTTAATAGAGTCTTAGTGTGGGTGCTTTTTTCATTTAAATATCTTACGATACATATAATTTTCCTTGCGCTAGTAATCTATTTTCCCCCCGTGTTCTCCACTGGAAAAAAATACATTGGATCTAGAGTCCAGACTCTTAAAAACATTGACAAGACAAAATACTCTTGATTCAATCAGATTTAACCTTAAATCAAGAAACCAGCCTCTTAATTTGAGCGGATTTCCTTTTGATGTAAGCCTAAATCTGATTGAATCAAGAGTCCTTTTTCTTGTCAATGTTTTCAAGAGTCTGGACTCTAGGTCCAATGTGTTTTTTTTTTTTTTTCAGTGTGCGCTAGTGATCTATTTTTCTCTATATGTTCTCCGGCAGATTTATACGTTATTGGAAGAAAGTCGGCAACATCGGAATGACGATACGTCGTTTTTCCGAAGCCTGGTTCTGTGGATCTGTGTTTACTAAGCCGACGAAGTCGAGCCGCGGACAAGCTATTAAATAAACGGGGCTGCGAGTGTGTTGGTGCGGTTTACGGCTGTATAATCTCCTGTGTGTGAGTGCGGACGTGTATTGGCACGGCGCTCCGTCGAGGATGCACCGTGTTTGGATGCGGATGAGGGGGGTTGAATCATAACTATTTTGAATAAATATGGGGAGCGAGGGCGAGCGGCGCGCGGGGCGGTAATAAAGGGGTGTTGATTCGATTGGCGACAAATCGAGATTCGACGGCGGCCCGTTATTCAGTTCCCTGTTGTCACGCTCATTTCAATTTTAGTCTTTTCATTTCCATTTATGTGATTTTGTCCGGTGACCAGAGTTGGATTTATTTATGAAGATAAAGTAGAATCTCGATCATCCGACACGATTTTTCTCCTGCTGAAACGTGGTATTTTCGAACATGGAACCCGGTTTGGGGGAGGGGGTGATAAATTGAGTTTAAAGTATGCGGTTTTTTTTTTCTTTCTTTTCGGCAAACTCCAAATCGAAAAACGGCGTGGTTAAATTTTGATATATCCACGATGAGCACAACCGTGAATCGATCGACGAAAATGTGAATATTGAAACATTGTGTTTTAAAACGTGAGGACAAACAATAAATGTGTGGACAAAATGTTAATCGATCGACATCTCCGTGAATCGTGCGAAAAACCCGTAAATCGATCGACAAACCGGTCGATTGTTCCACAACTCCGTGCATCGTTCAATAAACCTGTGAATTGATCGACAAACTATGAATAGATCGGTTTATTTCGATCGAATAGACACCGGTTTTTTAATTATCTGTCTATCGAATCAGTGTCGATCGGTTCACGGGGATCGATTCACGTTTTTATTTGTCACTCGATTCACGTCAATTGAATCCATACCCTTCTGTTTTTTCTAATTTAATGACGGACTGTTTTACGAGTGTGATACAAATTTAGCCAAGCTCTTACTTTCTGGTCACAGACAGAGCCTAAAATGACATTTCTTTAGTCTGTTCCAGTCGGTTACGATTATACGACATTTTAGTTTTTCGACATTATCGACCGCCAAATTGTGCTGGATGATTAAAAGTCTATTTTAAACAGATTCTTCACATTCTGTCACCATTCGAATGCTGGATTTTCAAAACCCAATCTATCCAATCGGTGATAAACGTGTGCTGGATGGAGTTGCTCAGTTGGCAATCATGTAGCGACCTCGTCACTCTACGTCTCGTGTCGTCAGCTGAGATCGCAAAATAAGCAAATTTGCTCTTTTCAATGAAAGTGTTTCGTATCATTTTGGCGCGTATGCAACTTGAATAAACATACGCCTTTTGTTGATATGAAATGAAATTATTTCTCATAGACTCCATCATTGTCGAACCTCTTCAGGATTTTTGGGACGCTCTGTAGGCCCATTTTTGCATGGAAAACTTTCATCCGTATCCGGACAGAGGCAAACCTGATGTTAATTGGGAGGGATGAAAAGAGATTTCCGTGGGAATTTTTTTCCCCATCAGGTACACGTGTCCATCATAGAAACGTAATCTGATAAAACTTACATAGTTTAAAACTGAATTCCCACGTGCTGTTAAACGAACGAAGCAGTGGCGTGGCGTGCTTTGCGATGACAACGTACGAGGTCCGAGTGTATACGAGTAGTGGCTGTTAAACCACTGGGTGACTGCGCATGACTCGTGTTGTAGGGTTGTGCCGTTAATAGTCACTAAGACATTGCAGGCTGGGCATCGGTTGGTGGAGTCGCAAGATAAGGTTGCTCCATGAGAAAAGAACAAATGTAGTATTTCTTCTCTAGTTAGGAAGTGTTCTGCTATTGCAGTGGTCAACACTTTTTCTGGGTTGATCGCGACATCGGTACGCGCTTCAGGAGACAGGGAACTCAAAAGAGCGATCTTAGAGTCCAGGGTTTGTCTTGGGTCAGAACTGAAGCAGTACAGGATGAGGTACTGAATCTGTTGTAGACGTAGGTTATACACTACAGTGAGTGATGCAGCAACGGTAGCGGGCGAAATCATACTGGTGAGGCGTGCAGCTGGTTTGACGTGGTGGGTGTTCACTGCGATGAATGATCCATCGTCGCTGCTGGTGACGGTTGCTTGACTTTTGATTAGTACGCATCATGTTCATCGATGCCAAGATATTTATAAACTTCTTCTTGTTGTAGAGACTGGATGACCTCGTCCTCATTTACCTGGATGTTTTCTTGTACTTTAAGTTTCCCTATCGATTGTTATGCCATTTAAACCTATGGTAAAAGATCGATATACAGGGTGTTCGCAGCGAACACCTTAATATCGATTCTTTACCATAGGTTTAAATGACAGACCAATCGATAAATCGCAATTCACGCCACGCCACTGGAACGAAGAGCGACCAATTAATCAAGCTGATATATTACGAGTGCACATTATCAGATAATCAGTTAAAATGATGTGGCAGTGAGCCTTATGAAGCATTTTTTATTTTTTTATTCAGTCCTTTTTCCTGAAGTAAGAACATCATATTTATAAATTTTTTTAGATCCTTTATTAAGCCATACGAGGCCATCAAACTTCTTTTCGGTGACATTCTGAATCGTGTTCCTGTATACTTCAACACGTGGAGAAGCAATTTTCTCCCTGTAATAAATTGCGAATCTCTCGCTTGACCCAAATTCCTAATATTCTCACTGTGTTTACCTTCCGAGTAGTAATCATTGTGACAGGATGAGGATACCAATGTTCATCGGTTTCTTCACAGTGTTTCAAATTATGGGACTTCTTTTTTAGTAAGTATTTTGAACTTGCAGTATGAAAATTGCACATTACCTCTAATAATAAATTTGTCAGTGAAATAATAATTTAAAGTTTTTAACATCAAAATCTATCGGCAAAGGAAAGTGAAAATATTGTCAGAACAAAGTTGAAATCGATTGTGTATACTTGACAAACGTTTCGTAGTTGTCGTAACGTTTCGCCCAAAGTGAAACTCAACCTTCAGACAAGTGAATTTCAAGACAGATCGCAGAAGGCGGTTTTTCTCCTACTTCATTTTCTTATTTTACCGGAAACGAAATCCGAAAGTCTGATTCAGTTCAGATCATTTCCTAAATCCACAGTTTCATGTGCGACGCACCATCTGAAAATTCTGATTTATTTTTAAAAATTCCCCCTAGTGTGCGTAGCGGATTAACCACCCAAAAGCAATAAAAATTAGTGTTGAAACAACTGAGTGTTCTTGAACAGGAGCTTTTTCATAGTCTGTTTTAACAGTTAACGCATCTAATTTGTTCTTCTTTCAGTTTGGGACTGAAAAAGGTTCACGAACAGGATTAATCAGTCAGTTATTGCGGTGAACTAGAAGATCACCATGGATCAATCATTCTTAATGGTTTTATGTGAGTTCGCGCAGCTCTTTTTAAATGTGCATGCACCTCTTTGTCTCCGAGAATCCTTCAACGAGGCGATAACATAATGGGAAGGAATCAACAACAACAACAACAACAACAACAAAAACTATATAAGAACCTATTTTCATAATGTGGCCACCAGATAATTAGAAAAATGAATCAACATTATCTCCTATCATCAAATAAATCATCTTATAAACCATCATCAATGTTCTCATTCATTTTGTTCCATCATATAATCACCTTAAAAGTAGCTGGTTTGTTGCCTTGAAATTAAGTTCTACCGCGGCCGACCAACTCATGAGCTGTGTTCACAACGCTATAGATACATGCCCACGGCTCATGGGTGCCGCACTTAGTTGGCTCACAGTTCCGTTTGCTGAACTGGAGAAGCGGGATTTCACGTTCTGTCAAAACGGAACTATGTGCACAATATATGAGCCGTGGGCATGTATCTAGAGCCTTGTGGACAGGGCTCATGAGTTAGTCGGCCGCGAGAGATGCGCGACGACGGCATCGACACTAGTGCTTTATATTTCCCATTCAATCTTATGGCCCTACACTGGGGGAAAAAAACACATTGGAGCTAGAGTCCAGACTCTTGAAAACATTGACTAGAAAAAATACTCTTGATTCAATTGGATTTTTGCTTGAATCAAAACGAAATCCGCTTAAATTAAGAGGCTTGGTTCTTGATAGCTTAAATCTGATTGAATCAAGAGTTTTTTTTCTTGTCGATGTTTTTAAGAGTCTGGACTCTAGATCCAATGTGTTTTTTTTTTTCCAGCGTAGCATTAACGAGCACACCCCGTCTCTTCCCCCACACATAGTTCTGTTTGATTGAAATACGTCCAACTAAAGTTTCTAAACAAGTTTTAAGTATGAATAAACTTTTTATTTTTTTTATTTTTCATCTTCATGATAAAGAGCAGGTCCAAAACTCCAATTGCAGAAAATCTCTTGATCGAATGTCATTTTCCAATCGTACAATGCTTGATCCGGCCGTAAGAGATCAAACTAAAGCTTCTGATAAGGAATTGTAAGCGTGAAACTCTTTTTTAGTCTTGAAATGATCAAAATCCGCCAACAACAGTTTTAAAACACTGATTGCATAAATGCGTATCTCGTGTTAAAACGTCAATTCTTAGTGCTGAAGACGCAAATCTCGGCATTTCTGCCGTATGTTCCAACAGTTCGAGAAAATATTCAAACTACTGATGGAGTCTGAAAAACATCTTTTTCTTGCTACCGTCAAGAAATATTACCTACTCTTCTACTGGCAATAAAGAGGAATGTAGGTTAGGTTAGGTTTTTTACTCTCCTGGAAAAAAAAAAACACATTGGATCCAGAGTCCAGACTCTTGAAAACATTGAAAAGAAAAAATACTCTTGATTCAATCGGATTTTTGCTTGAATCAAAAGGAAATCCGCTTACATTAAGAGGCTTGGTTCTTGATTTAAGCTAGATTCTGATTGAATCAAGCGTACTTTTTCTTGTCGATGTTTTTAAGAGTCTGGACTCTAGATACAAAGTGTTTTTTTTTTTTTTTTTTTTGCCCAGTGTAGTTCTGCAGTCTACCCGTTCAGCCCAGGGAGACATCGCAGAACTAAGTTAGTTCCATGAAGACTTACGTAGAAAAGACCCGCCAATATTCAATGCCCTGCGACTTTTCTCCGTCGAATTTTGGCTGGTCGTATTTTAGGACCGCGATCAAATCCCGCTTCGCGAAAAGTTTCCCACCGGCTTCACCAGACGTCGCGTCTCAGGAGCACAAGGTCGCGAAGGTCGTAAATCGTGGGTGGAACGCTCGGGCGCACCGAAAAGTGGCAAATGAATTCGGGGGCGGCCCGGAAGGGAGCCCGGGGGCGGGGAAGTACACGAATAATGGGTTTCCGATCCCGATTTCGTCAGGAGTGAGTGACTGGAGTGCTACGTGCACCGTGCATACCTCCAGCACTGCCGTTTTGCGTGGGAATTTTGTATCTTTGCAATATGAGTAAAAGGGGGTTGAATGCTTTTTCGGGGCTGTTTGGTGGCGTTTTTCCAGTCCCGAAAAGTCCTACCGACGAAGTGCAGGGGAGCAATATAAGTTGGAATCGAGCCACTTGCCGCTTGGTCCGCATGAGGGACGGCTTGTGGAACGGCGGGGTGAGCGGTTTGGAATGGAGATGTTGCATGGGTGAGGAATTTGCGATTTGACTGTTGATTTTTATGCAAAAGTTCGCGAGAAACACGATGGTGCCACTGGTTTTTTCTGAAATCATCTCCCAAGCTCAAAAAAAGCTCTCAAGATGAGGCCAAAATGGAGGGGATATCCCACGCTATCCTGAGAATCCACCTCTACATCAAGACGAACTCTCCATGCAAAGATAGGGAGCAAATACATTGACAGGGCTGCCACTTTACTTGGGGACTCTAAAACTGAAAACATGGCATCACTGCTAATGTATTTGCTCTCTATCTTTGCATGGAGAGTTCGTCTTGATTTAGAGGTGGACTCTCAGGATAGCGTGGGATATCCCCTCCATTTTGGCCTCAACTTGAGAGCTTTTTGGGCGCTTCTGGGTACCAGATGCGCCCTTTCCAACCGTTCGACTCCCCCGATGTAACATGTACTATACTACATGCCCTTTTGCCTTATGGGTAATGACGCCATTCTGGTACACCCGGGAAAATTAGATTTTTTTCTGCATCTGGTATTCGTAAAAGTTTTCGTGAAATGTTTTGGTTTTAAGCATAACAATCTCGCACGGACGTATTACCTGGTTAAAGTATTTTAGGGCCGCCTTATGCTTTAAATACTTATATCCGAGGCAGTACTTTCAGATCGATTTGAAAATATTACGAACAGTCACGTGATCTCTTCATTTTAGTGACGTATTACTGTGCTACATTGTGATTGGTTCATTTTCTTGGCGCAGCATCGACACGTCAGCTGTTTGCGGCATTGAGCGGAAGGTTTAAGGTTATGTTATGGACCAAGAGAATGAATAAGGACCCCCAACTCCAGTTAGCGGAGACACCGGCCCCGCTCCCCCGCGACCTGCGCGCCCTACCTCGCGGCGTCGCGACGCCGCTGTCCGCTAGATCGCGTTGACGCACCAGCTTTAGAGGTTCCGCCGCTCTTTCCCGTCGTCTGATTTACAGTGCATCCTTTATGTTTCCATTCACCACCCACTTAATTTAATCACAAAGTGCCTGTGGAGAGCATCAGATCTTCGCGGTCGATTTGAAGTTTTGATGAGTTTTGCGGATAAAGAATCCCACTTTAAATTCCATCTTCGTCAGTCTTCGGGTACATACGAGGGGCGTTCAATAAGTAAGTATCCCCTCCTCTCTAAAATCCATAAGAATGGACCAATTTTAAAAAACTTGGGCTCAAAATCTTCCTTAGGATATTTTGAGTTCAACAAAACAAACCGCAACAAAATCGGACCATGTGCGGCCGAACGCGAGCCGTTTGAACGCGCCGAGGTGCTCGACGCTCCCGCCGAATCTGCGAGGATTTGAAGTCCGCTACAGGAGAAGAGCTTCTCTGCCAAAGCCTCAGTCGTTCATCACTGACGAAAAATCAAAGAAATTTTTGTAGAATAAGGGGCTTACCTCACTCTGCCTCACTTCTCCACATAACCAGCTCGATCCAAGCAAGTCTGATACTGAGACTAAGACTAAGAGAACAGCTTTTGGATGCCTCGTGCGTGGAAGTCTTTCAGCTGACCGCGGATGAAAGAGTGGACGGCTTGTTTGACCTCTTCCACTGATTCAAAATTAACTCCTCCGAGTTCAGATTTCAGATACGGTAATAAATGGCAAACCAGACCACCATTTATTCCCGTTCCTGAAATCTGAACTCGGAGGAGTTAATTTTGAATCAGTGGAAGAGGTCAAACAAGCCGTCCACTCTTTCATCCGCGGTCAGCTGAAAGACTTCCACGCACGAGGCATCCAAAAGCTGTTCTCTTAGTCTTAGTCTCAGTATCAGACTTGCTTGGATCGAGCTGGTTATGTGGAGAAGTGAGGTAAGCCCCTTATTCTACAAAAATTTCTTTGATTTTTCGTCAGTGATGAACGACTGAGGCTTTGGCAGAGAAGCTCTTCTCCTATAGCGGACTTCAAATCCTCGCAGATTCGGCGGGAGCGTCGAGCACCTCGGCGCGTTCAAACGGCTCGCGTTCGGCCGCACATGGTCCGATTTTGTTGCGGTTTGTTTTGTTGAACTCAAAATATCCTAAGGAAGATTTTGAGCCCAAGTTTTTTAAAATTGGTCCATTCTTATGGATTTTAGAGAGGGGGGGATACTTACTTATTGAACGCCCCTCGTAAGTTGGTAGTAATATGCTTTGTCAAAGAAGCGCCCTCCAACGCTTGGGCGTTAGAACTGCTTGTTTTGAGCTTGGGAGATGATTTCAGAGAAAACCAGTGGCACCATCGTGTTTCTCGCGAACTTTTACATAAGAATCAATAGTCAAATCGCAAATTCCTCACACATGCAACATGAACGACGGGGTGAGCGGTTTTGAATTGTTGAATTCGGAAGGAAGGAGCATATCAATGGCTAAAGTGCAAAACCACGTATCTTCGTTTGCGACGTTGCAGATTTCTTTTTCTTTGAAAAATTAAGATGGAAGCAGAAATTTTACAACTCCGGAATGAAGATACGTGATTTCGTACTTCAGTCATAGATATATTTTGGCCGGAGCGTCATTTCGTTTGAATCAGTTAAGGTTAATTTCGTCAATAACTCACAAAAATAGAGATGCAGATAGGATTCCATGCATGTTTTCTCACCTGAAACAGAAGAGAGAGAACATGTTGCTTAGAACAGGGGTACATTAATATTTATACAACTTAATTGAATATCGAAAAAGTGTTTAATTTAAATTAATTGCATCTTAATTGGACGTATTTATGCTAAAAGGAACTATGTGCATATGGTTTGCGTGCAACATAGTTCCTTTTAGCATAAATACGTCCAATTAAGATGCAGAACGGCTACGGTTAAGCCGAACCGCTGTACCACCTTCTTTGGAAATAAAGAACTACAATATTCAGGTCATTTTTGAAACAACGAACGTGTCATTAGTTTTTCAATTCAGTTAGGCACTTTTACGGATGGGTCGGAAATTTTTTAAAAATGAGGAACCATAATTTTTAGTTAATTATTGAAACAACGAATTGACCGTCTGTTTTCCAATGCAGATACGCGCTTTTACGGATTGGTCAGACATTTTTTATAAATGAGGAGCCATAATTTCTAGTTAGTTTCTGAAACAACGGATCGGCCGTCAGTCATCCAATGCAGATAGACGCTCTTACAGATGGGTCAGACATTTTTTAAAAATGTGGAACTATAATGTTTAGTTGTAGTTTTCGAAACAACGAATTTGCCTTTACTTTCTCAAAGCAGATAGGCGCTATTACGGATGGCTCAGAAATTTTAGTTCCTCATTGAAAAATGGCGTCTTAGTAAGATGCAGAGCGGCAACGGCTGAGCCGAACCGCGACGCGAGGTTAGAACTCGTAACTCGCAGGGCCGGATCGGGCCGATCGCCGCGCCGCGCCGGGGAAAAGTTTGTCGCACGGAAGACGCGCGCATTGTTAACGGCATGCACCGAATCCAATCATGCTTATTTATAAATATAGATTAGAAAGAAACCCGGGACCCAACTTTCTCCCCCGAAGTGTTCCCCGAGACGGAGGGAAAAAAACGGAATAAAGTGCGCTAACGTGATTTTCGAGTCCCCCCGCGGCATCACGTGACTTCGCTCGCATGCATTCGCTCCTCGATAAAGCACCGTCGCACCGTGGATCGAGTCAATTGGAGAGGTCGGACATGAAATTTTTGCAAGTCCGAAAAAAGGAAATTTGGACTAGTCAGTTTTTAAATTAACGAATTTTGGAAGAAATAAAATCTTAGCGTCTGGGTTACTATGGCAGCGCTTGACACCCCCCCCCCTCCCCTCCATCCGTGAGCCCCCTCCCCCATGTGCCTTACGTAATTTGTGGACGACCCCTCATAACTATGTTCGCATTTTTCTATATTGTAAGTGATATTCATTGTCATCTTCTGATAATGGATTGCATCCGAAAATGCGTTAAAATTTTTTAATTTTATATATTTTTCAACATCTTTGGTTTGTAAAACAAACTGTCCAATAATATATGGCTGCTGATATGGTGCCTAAACTTAGGTTCTTTCTGATCATGGAGATAGATTTTCACTTTGGACTACCAAAGCTTTTGTGAGTCACATCGATTAAATAAGATATAGTGTTAGGGAAGTTACCAGATTCCTGATCATGTATAATCGCGATGAAAGTTGATAACCAATACTAGATAATTGATGCTATTTATTCGCATCTGATTACTTCTACCACTCGCGCTATGATAGTCAAAGCGCGTGCAATCGAAGTGCACAGATGCCGCAGGAGCAGAGAAGAGGAAGGAAATAGGATGCGTTGACGACGGCGCAGAGATACAACTATTCGTACTCGATGGATGTCCGTGTGGCATCTGTGTAATTGAAGGCGCGTTGGCGCGAGGCGTGTACGCGCTATGCTCCGTTTTATGCTGCAAATGAGGTGTCAGTGCGGTCCCTGCTCCTCCCTGCGATGCGTTATAACGTGAGCCTCGACCCCTCAACCTCCTCGAGCGTAACGCATGTTGGTGTTACGTACGGCACGGCCTGAAATCACTTAGGAGTGGAACACGTTCAAACCATCCTAACTTACTATTTGGGAAACCCCTGGAACGTAACAAATTTTTGAAGACTCCACCCGACGCACAGTGGAACGAGTCAATCAGAGAGGTCCGATATAAGATTTTTAACTAAGTAAATCTGCAAATTTTGTTGTTTAATTCGTCACTTTTTACATGTGAAGGGGTGCTCATAAAAAAAAAATTCCAGAGAAAATCAATGGAGCCACTGTTAAACCTCAAAGTTTGGTATGGATGGAGTTGTAAGCTTTTAACAATTCCAAATTTTGTCCGACCTCTCCCTCCGACACGACCTATTGTGCGACGCACATTGGATCGAGCCAATATAAAAGGTCGGACAAAATTTGGAAACTTTAAACGCTTATAACTCCGTTTATACAAAACTTTGAGGTTCTAAAAGTGGTTCAATTGATTTTCTCGGGAAATTTTTATTCTATGAGTACCCCTTAAAATATAAAATGTGACGAAATAATCATCAAAGTTTGCGGATTTACTTAGTTAAAAATCTTACATCGGACCTCTCTGATTGACTCGTTCCACTGTGCGCCAGGTGGAGTCTTCAAAAATTTGTTACGTTCCAGGGGTTACCCATATAGCAAGTTAGGATGGTTTGAACTTGTTCCACTCCAAAGTGATTTCAAGCCGTGCCGTGCGTGACATCAACATACGTTACCCTCGAGGGGGTTGAGGGGTCGAGGCTCACGTTATAACGCATCGCAGGGAGGAGCAGGGACCGCATTGACAACTCATTTGCAGGATAAAACGGAGCATAGCGAGTACACGCCTCGCGCCATCGCGCCTTCAATTTTGCGGACGCAACACGGACATCCATCGAGTACGAATAGTTGTATCTCTGCGCCGTCGTCAACGCATCCTATTTCCTTCCTCTTCTCTGCTCCTACGGTATCTGTGCACTTCGATTGCACGCGCTTGCATATCATAACGCGACTGGTAGAAGTAATCAGATGCGAATCAATAGCATCAATTATCTAGTACTTGTTATCAACTTTCATCGCGATTATACAAGATCAGGAATTTTGTAATTGCTCTAACATTTTTTCTGATGTAATCAATGTGACCGCCAAAACCTTTGGTTGCTCAAAGTGAAAATCTATCTTCATGATCGGAAATTTATATTTGGAATATGGACCTAAGTTTATAAGCACCATATCAGCATCTATATGGTATTGGGCAACTTGTTTCACAAACCAAAGATGTTGAAAAATATATAATATTAAAAATGTTTAATGCATTTTCGGATACAATCCATTATCAGAAGATGACAATGAGTATCACTTACAATATAGAAAAATGCGAACATAGGGATGAGGGGTCGTCCAAAAATTACGTAAGGCACATGGGGGGGGGAGGGGTCAAGAGATGCCTTACGGGCGGAAGGAGGGTTCAAGCGCTGCCATACGTAAGCCAGACTCTAAGATTTTATTTCTTCCAAAATCCGTTAATTTAAAGACTGACTAGTCCAAATGTCCTTTTTTCGGACGTTTAATGTTTTTTTGTCAAAATATAAGTTTTTCCGAATTTTTTTAATTTAGATACTGTTTATTTTTTCAATAAAACTGTTATGCTTTATGATCTCCTACCAGCGATTGGTAATGTTTAAAAAAATACCGATTTGTTTCAACACCATTTTTTCATTAAATTATGCATTTGAATGATAGGAGGGGGGGGGGGGGGTTCTGGCTTGCCTTACGTAATTATTTAGGGGGGTCCAGGCTAGCCTTACGAGTGCCCTACGGGTAGAAAGAGGGTCTAAAAATCGGAAAAAGTACCTTACGTAATTTGTGGACGGCTCCTAAGGCACAAGAATTCAGAGACTGTAGTAAAACAGACGCGGTAACCCGATTCCCGGTCAACGCGGCGCTTATAGAGCGGTCAAAGGTGTGGCGGCATTGTGCAGTTTTTAAGCACTTCTTAATGAGCTTGGCACGCGATCGAATCGTAAATTATTGCGTCGTAAAGCTCATACATGAGTAACGCTGCTGCCACGGGGGCGTCACATTATGACTGTGCGTAAAAGTATTACCGCGGTCAAGTACACTACAGCCGTGTCGAGGAAGAACGCCGTATGAGACTTCTGACGCAGCCGAATTTCCATCTGTAAAATACGAATTTCCCGGGGAAATTCCGGAGTGCGTTTTTCCCGATTTCTCGGAGGATTATACTCGCAATTTAATCTTGAGTACCAAAAAATTTCAAAGATGAATATTTATGACTCCAAATTATATTGAATATTTTATTGGGAGAAATTTGACAATGTTTGAATGCACTTGCGGCCTTTTTCTTTACGCGGCAGAGTTTAACGTGGGGTCGTTCACCTTATGTTGCTCATTCTATGATGAAATTAATGCAGGATCTTGGTATTGACGAGGGAGAGACGTGCTTTTGCAAAACTTTCCGGGGCCCATGGCAACTTTGCAAGTCTAAGACAGAAAATTCAAGGTTTTCGGAGGATTTGTGATCATTTGCAGAGGTCATACGCTAGAGAAGGGTAAAATGGTTGGTATTTGCTCAAAAGAAGCAATTTAGTAGGTTTAAATTTTGTTTTTTTTCTGCCCAAATATTCTACATCACACGTTGTGGAACAATCCAAACAAACTGATCATCGCTGCATTCGCCCCATCCGTATCAATTTCAGAATTTTGTGACTCGGGTAAATTTTTGAGAGCCTCTTGGCAACAAACCGTCGTAGAAAAACAACCAAGTTTACAGTCATTTTCCTTTGAATTTCTGAGGGATCTTTCTGGATTTTTTTTCGACTTTTTTCTCTTCTCTTAGGTTCGTCCGAGGCGTACATTTGTAGAATGACAAGGCACAGAACTTTTTGTCCCAGCTTAAATTTGTCTTGCTTGGCTACCATTATTAATCCCTTGGAGGAAGTCATTGCTCCATTCTCGTCCAAATCGTGCTCTTCAAAAATCCCAACGTATCAAAATTTGTTCTTATTTCAACGTTTTTCAGGTAGTTTCTTTGTGAGGACAAATGACTCCAACTATAAGATTGTTAAATAACAACCTTCCGAGGTTTTTTTTTATGGCTTACACCTTTTTACCCTGTTTGGACTTGCATGCTTTTTTCCTTTTCAGCGGTATTTCTAGCACTCATAATTAATGAACCCTGCAGATGTTGATATTGATGATCTCTTGAATTACTTCTGAAAAGCCTCTGGTGAAAAGAAAGGGTGTTGCCTAGTCATTTTACGAATACAGACTCTCAGATTACTTAGTTCAGCATGTTTTATCTTCATGCCTCTCTCAGAACTAAAAAAAAATCTTCAAAAACAAATTGTACTTCATTTTCACAAGCACCGAGAGATATGAGAGGCCGACACTGGCCTTTGCTGCAGTCATGAGGGGAAAAAACGGCGTAAAGCATCGAAATGATGCCAAATGTCATTTCGTGTACACGAATTTTCTGGAAAATAACTCGTGAATATTTCTCTTCCAATTTGTTTGGAGAATTGTATCCGCAATTTTAGTTTAAAGGATCTGAATATTTCAAGGGAAGATATTCACAACTTTCTCCACACTGAAAACAAATTCTCTGCGTTTTTACCACGGCCGGTTGGCACCTTTACCATCTCACTTTTTTACCAATTATTGGTAATTTTACCAAGACAGACTGGTAAGCTTACCTAAAAACCGGCATTTTTACTGTTTTTTTAGGTAAGAATACCACTTTTATTGGTAATCAATTCTCGGTAACTTTGCCCTTTTATCTCGGTAACTCTACCACGGTCGATAAAAAATATTGGCGTTTTTACCAAGGTCCAGTAAAATTACCGAGAAAGTTCAATAATTTCACCGCGATTTCTCGGTAAAATTACCAATTCCATAAATGGTAATTTTACCAAGAAAAAACTGGGATCAAATAGAACCCTGAATTCTCGGTAATTTTACCCTTTTCTTAGTAAATACACTGAGATTTTTTTTTTAGTGAAGGATCTGAAAATTTCAAGGAAAGATTGTCACAACTTTTTCCGAGAATAAATACTCGATGGTGGAAATTTGGCAACTTTCGATAGTACATACGGTGTTCCTCCTGAGCACGGACAAGTGCAGGCTAATTAAGCTCGCGACTCCGAGTGCTGCGATTTGCAACTGTGAATACCGAGGCGTGGGCAGTTCCGCGCCGGGGGGGGGGGGGGGGGGGGGGTGTGGAGTTTTCAGAAAAATCCTCTCGGAGCATATGCGCCCGTTCCCATGACGAACCGCAGCGGAGCCTGGCGCGCCCTTTTTTGAAATTTTATCAGCATCATCAGTCATTGACCGCGCGGCGGCCTTTTCATCCGCTCCCGGTTTCCCTTTTAATTTCT
Source organism: Bemisia tabaci (assembly GCF_918797505.1). Lineage (NCBI taxonomy): Eukaryota > Metazoa > Arthropoda > Insecta > Hemiptera > Aleyrodidae > Bemisia > Bemisia tabaci. The sequence goes on along the minus strand of NC_092802.1, from coordinate 20,344,995 downwards.
CCTTTTTATCTCCCGGCTCTTTGAAACAATCGCGACCGCATCTCCCGGGTCTCGCCGACAGGCCAAGCCTCGTGAAAAATCGGGAGAATTTTGAACGGGCTCGTTGCAAACTTCAACTGCAGCGAAAAGTGGAGTTGTTCCTTATACACGGTAAAAAACTTCGTGCGTGGGACCCGAAGTTGAGATCATATTGATCTCTGAATTTTTCGGATCACGCATCCGAAAACTTGTGGTCCAGCTGCCGAAGTTCGGGTCAGACATTTGAAGTACTTCAGATATGCACCGAGTACTTCAGATGTGTGACCTGAACCCTTCGGTATATACTGAAGTACTTCAGATGTTTGACCCGAACTTCGGCAGCTGGACCTCAAGTTTTCGGAGGCGTGATCCGAAAACTTCAGAGATCCACTTGATCTCAACTTTGGGTCCCATGCACGAAGTTTTTTTCTCCGTGTAGAAAGTGGCTCAAGTATCACGAGCGGCCGTACAAGTATTACGTAACGCACTTTCTCCGATTTTTTGGACCCCTCTTCCCCATGTAACGCGCCCCTGCACCACACTTTTAAATTACGGAACGCTGGCCTGACTCCCCCTCCCCATTTTTTGAAAAATCACGAAAACGCTGAGAAAATAAACAGCTTGAAAAAGGTCAGGGTTTTTGGAGGTATTTTGCTGAAATACAGCGGTAGGAGATGCAGGGAGGTGTGAAAATACACTATTAGATTTGTTTTATTCATAATTTTACCAAAATAGGGCATTTGGACAATTTCGAGTTAGGTAACCATCGGACGCCAGCGTCGTCGGCTGGGTCACGCGCCGAAGACATTCATTCAGGAAGGGCGGTATTTTAAATTTTTTGCACGTTTTCCCCTAAGTTTGTTTTTTCCTCTAACTCGGATTTGTTTCGTAACGTTGGGCTTGACCAGTGACCTTGCCTTCCCCGCGAACCTCCCCTCCTCCCCTAAGTGCATTAACCCATACTTAAACGGCTCCTCAGCGCAACACATTGGATCTAGATTCCAGACTCTTAAAAACATCGACAAGAAAAAGTATTCTTGATTCAATCAGAATCTAGCTTAAATCAAGAACCAAGCCTCTTAATTCGAGCGGATTCGTTTTGATTCAAGCAAAAATCCAATTGAATCAAGAGTCTGGACTCTAGATTCATTGTTTTTTTTTTCCAGTGTAGCTGTAGTTTGCAAAAAGCCCAAGCCCATTTTAATTATATGCAAGAGTGAATTCGGTCTGTTTTTGTACGTACGTCTGGCAACCAAGCTCCGCCCTCAGACAGATATGACGGAGGGTCTCACCTCTTGATTTTAATTCATTATGCACAGTAAGCAGCGAGGATGTTAGATCGTCGTAATGATACGCGTCTGTTTTTTCTTCGTTTTGATTTGCAACTTGATAAATTGTGTTTTTCCCACGAAAAGTGTTTTTAATTAACTCGGTGTGTTGTTCGCACTCTCCGTAGGAGGTGAGCTATGAACTTGAGTTTGGGGGAGTACACTCAAATCATGCCAGGCATCTCGTTTTGTATCATAATGCCGTCTTTTATGAATCAAATATTTATTTTTGCACACAGAGTTGCGCATCTATGAACGTGAATTTCTTATCATAAGGCTTATAAGAATGTTAATTATTAAACGTATTAAAATGCGGTTTAATGACAATTTGTGTGTAAACCAAAACTTAAAGCACCTTTCGTTACCTGAACACACCCTTGGTAGTCAAAAACAAACTATAAGTCAAGACCCACGAAGTCACTTTCGTGTGCTTTCAGGGTATCTTCTAGGATCCCTAAGACACCTTTTCCAGCGAACAATTTAATGAAGGCAAATGATTCCTAGAGCACGGTGCGCACACTAAAAACGCTAAAGAGTAATTTAGAAACTGACAATTACGCACTTAATTTTCTGCAAATTTATAACACCCCGGTTTCGCGCCGATCCGAAATCAAGAATTCTTCATGATTGCAGATCGAGAATTTTTCCGGAAGATTTGCAGATCGAGAATTTTTCCGGAAGCTTTGCAGATCAAGAATGTTTCCGGAAGATTTGCAAGTTGAGCCCGGATATTCTACCGGAATATTTGCAGATCGATAATTTTTCCGGAAGATTTGCAGATCAAGAATTTTTCCGGAAGCTTTGCAGATCAAGAATGTTTTCGGAAGATTTGCAAATTGAGCCCGGATATTCTACCGGAATATTTGCAGATCGATAATTTTTCCGGAAGATATGCAGATCAAGAATTTTTCCGGAAGATTTGCAAATTGAGCCTGGATATTCTACCGGAAGATTTGCAAATTGAGAATTTTTCCGGAAGATCTCGGACTTTTTTCCGGACAATTTTAATTTGACTTGCGGGAGGCCTACCCTGCCTCTATTAGTTTGGCTTCGGGTTATTAGCGGATTTTGGCGAAGTCGCCTGGCGGCGAAGTTATGTTTACATTCGTGAGGAAGCGATGCCGTGCCGGGCGCTCGTAAGGCGGGCAGCGCAGTAAAATTGTCAAAAGAAATAATGCAAGTTGGTAAAGTGTGCCTGCGCTAGGGGCTCGTGCCGCACGCCGGGAATCCAGCCGTCGTCGTCATTAAAACTTGCCTGAAACTTGCCCAACAGCGACCTCACATACCGCCGGAGCTTCCTCGCCTATATAGGGTGCTCCATGGATTCGCGCCCTCGCCTCGAGTTGATGTCAGTACGCTGCAAACGTAAGCTGATCGATCAAAAATCGTCCGATGGTCTGTCGTAATTTTCTTTCAGAGCGGCGCACAGAGGGTCGAGTCAATACAAGAGGTCGGACAAAATTTTGAAACTTTTAAAGCTTATAACTCTGCTTAAACAAGACTTTGAGATTTTAAAAGTGGTTCCATTTGTTCCCTCGTGAAGTCAGCTCCAGAAGCACCCCTTAAAATTTAAAACGTGACGAAATAAACATAAACATTTGCAGTTTTAGTCAAAAATACATGTCCGGCTTCGTTGATTTACTCGATCCATTGTGCGGTGGTTTACCTCATTTATTCGAATAATACAATACATACATACGGGTAGTTTCACGATAAGTGGAATAGTTTTGTCGCCAACAGTTAACACATTTTTCGGTCATATTTCTAGTATTAAAGAAAACGATTTTTTTTTGATTAATCTACACAGAGTTACGTGTTATAACGCTTTCCAAAGATTTATCGCTCTACTTTTCAATTTTATTGTATGACCGAAAATGTTCTATCTGTTACGCTGATTTTTTACGGCGTAACAGACAGTACATTTTCGGAATTTACTTAAAATTAATTGAGAAGTAAAGCAATAAATCATTAGAAAGCGTTATAATTCGTAACTCATCCATGGAAGATTAATGCGAAAAAATTCGGGTGATCATCATTTCTACTGAAAATGTGACCGAAAAATGTGTTGTCTATTAAGCCGACAAACCTATTTCAGTTATCGTGAAACCACCCATACATATAAGTCGCTTCAGAGCACTCCCTGCACTGAAAAAAAAAGTGGTTGGATTTTTCCATTCCTTCACGCTGTATTTCACACAACGTTAATTTAGAGTCAATTCTGCCAGAAGAAAGGGAAATGTTACTATATACTGGTACAGGTAACCAATCCTCTGGCAGAATACACTTGAAGATTGGAAGAATTTACCATTCCTTCACGCTGTATTTCACACAACGATAATTTAGAGTCAATTCTGCCAGAAAAAAGGTAAACGTTACTGTATACTGGTACAGGTAACCAATCCTCTGGCAGAATACACTTGAAGATTGGTAGAATTTACCACGGTAAATTCTACCAACCTTTTTTTTTCAGCGTGGCGCGCAATCACCCTGCAATCACTCTTTCATCCCTAAAAACCGGCAACGGAGGTCAGGACGAGAGAGATGTACAAACGCGAAAAGGCCGGCGCGCCCCTCAAAAAGAGCATTTCCGAAGCCTCAACCCTCGCAGGGCGGGGGAGGAGAGGAGTAATGATTTGAGCATCACGCATACCCGGTGCCAGTCCGTGCTACCCGCGGAAGATTAATATCTGGCGACTTAATAATCGTGGTCGGTCGCCAGGAGGAGTTCCTTATATTTCATTAAGTTCACCCCCAATTAAGTTCAGCACCGATCGGGTAACCGGGGTGGGGCGGCGCGGCGGACCACCAGTAACCCGCCGACAATGCAGGCGCAGGCTCATGAGTTAGGGTCACGGAGTGGAGGTGGTGTTTAGATTCGTCTAACGGGCAGCTACAGAGTGATCCATGCCAAAGTGTCTACATAGAGAGAAAACTCAACACAAGAGTGAACATATTTGCACCGCGTTTAGCAGAAAGAAACCAAGCCACATCAGCTATTGTCAAACTCATTTGGGCAATTCAACTTTTTACATGAAATCAGTTGTGCGGATTTTTGTGCAAATTTCAGTGAATTTCCTACATACACCGTTAAAAATCAATTATTCACTCTGAGCGCATGCCGGCGCGAAAAACAAGCTCAGCGCTAATATCACTACCGCTCCGGATTGGATGGCTAACGATGGAAAACACGTGACGAATTAATTGAGTTCCCTGTTTGAAATGCATGCATAATTTGACCCGTAGCTTTATGACCCTTTTTAAAATTTTAATCTTTTCTGGGAATATTCGCAAATGGAATAAACGCTTTTTTATTGGATCACTCGATCAAAATTTGTCTTTCGGACAAACGCGCTTTCTCCGGATCATGCGCTTAATATCCTAGCACGTTTTCTCATATTTGTATGCGCAAGGTCATGTTAAAGCACATTTATATAAGTATATCAAACAGCAACAACATTCTTAATGGATTTATTTTGTTCAGGTTAGGCACCTGCAAATAAACGTAATTGCCTCTATACAGTCATTAATTTTCTTGCAAAAGATAGTTGTATCAAACCGATCTGTACACAGGAACAAACACGGTGTATCAGTGTTCTTCTTCCTTATCATCAATTGGAATAGGTTTTACGATACTAGGATAGCCCAGAGAGTGAACAATCGTTATTTCAGGAAAGGATTTTGATCCAGTGATCCTATAAATTAATGTTTATTTCTCTTCGTCGATGTGCCCGATGCCGGGTCTAATCTTAAACTTTATGCAGAATTTTCAAAGCATCAAAATTGGATGTATTTCTGCCAAGCGAAAATATGTGCATTAAGACCTGAGTTCTGCGACCCATCAGAACATATGCATAATATGGCTTACGTCGTAAAGCACATAGTCACGTTTGGCAGAAATAAGTCCAATTGTGAGTCAAATTCTTGCATTTGAAACATGCGGAACTGAATGAGTAACAATTAATATCTGTTGAGTTCGGGCAAAGTTCTGCCTTCAATAAACGGTATAGGCAAAACGAGCTCCCAGGAGTTAAAATAGTTGTATGAAGAAATCGTCGCAGATACTAATACCCGAATCAATTTTGCAAACACTTCCCTTGCGGATACCAATTAAGTTCAGTTCATAATCGCTTTCTACTGATGAAATGAAGGATTAAACATGTTTCATTATGAAACGCCAAGATGTCACAAGATTTGAACACCGTTAAGAACTCACATAACCTTTAATCTCAAAAAATAAGGTGATCTCAAGTATATTCTATCTCCAATACGCTCAAGAAAGCTCCGACCCTGCCGAAATGAAAATAAAACCAAAAGAGATGTGATGCGAAGCCCTCAAAATCAATACATTCAAGATGTGATGCTCATTATGGGGGCCTGCCCCACGGATGACACGCAATAAATCCAACGCCATAATTTTCAATATATTGATTTCCGAAGTATCGAACACCGTCTACTACCTACAAGCCATTAATTGGACTCCCCACACAGAAACCAGCTGATTGAATCTCCAATTTTAAGGCACTTTTTAAGAACCTCAAATTTTCTCGGGTTCTTTAGACCGTTATGAAACCACTTGGCGGAAGTCCACGAGGACCTTTCATTGGATGCATTTTCTACCAATAAGAGCTTCTTAAGAAGTTTATGACAGTTGAGTTTGGATACGGATAGATGTCAAGCAACGCGGGCCTGTTTCCACCGAAAGAAATCTTGGAGTGAAATCTGGAGTGCATTTCACCCTGTCCTGAGCCTGTTTTGCGTCCTCAAAACCCGGGTAAGTAGAACAAATAATACTCGACGCGATGAGCTCCGTTTTTAAAGAGTGGATTCTTCTCTTTTTGTGATGTCAACTTTACATCTACGAAGCTAATTTTACTCCTTTGCCACGTCACCTATTGCCAAATTTATTCGAACAGGTTAATTCTTTTACATGAAAACGGCTGTGACAATTTTTGTGCAATTTTCACTGAATTTTCTGCACAGTACGAAGCAAATTCTTCAAAATTTCCGTACGAATCCGCACAAACGTTCTCTTGTGAAAAATTAAAGTTTCCAGTTAAATTGGACAATTACTGATGTGGCCTGGTTCCTAACCGCGGCCTTAGTAGGCTCCAAGACAGGGTGACATGAAATTTAAGAAAGAAATGGACGATTGGAAAATTCAGTGAAACGTTTCATGAAATTTAATGATGTTGTGAAATATTTCATATTTTTCAGGGGCTACAGTATGCAACCCGCACTCAAACACATAAAACTAGAAGAGAGTCACATTTTTACATATTGCGAACATGAAAAGGAACCGCTACCTTTCAATATCTTTCACAAATTTCTGAAATTGCAATTAATATTTCACGTAAAATTTCCCGGTTTAATTTTTCATGAAATTATGCCACCCTACTTCGATGATTTCAAGAAACCCACTTACTTCGCTACCCCTTCTTCACAACCATGATTATATCCCTTCAAGAGTCGGCATCCCTGCATCCGCTCGCCCCCTCCCACCCCTCGATGAGCTCACTCACGTACGCGATCGCCCCTCACGCAGGGATCTCGCGTGCGCAGATAAAGGGGGCGGGGGGTTCGTGGAATCGAAGCTTCAACGCTGCGTTTTGACAAAGATCCTTCAATTAGAGGTTATCGGCACCCTCCGTCGTTCCCGCCACCCACGATTGGATTCCCACCTGTTGCGCCCGTCAAGGGCGCCGCCGGTGAGAGTCTTTTTTTACGAGCGTCGTCGGAGCAAACAGTGTCCACTTTTGTTTGGATTCGGCGCCCGATACGACGCACAGTGGATCGAGTCAATGGAGATGTTGCATGTGTGAGGAATTTGCGATTTGACTGTTGATTCTTACGTTAAAGTTCGCGCGAAACACGATGGTGCCACTGGTTTTCTCTGAAATCATCTCCCAAGCTCAAAAAAAGCTCTCAAGTCAAGGCCAAAATGGAGGGGATATCCTACGCTATCCTGAGAGTCCACCTCTACATCAAGACAAACTCTCCATGCAAAGATAGGGAGCATATACATTGACAGGGCTGCCACTTTATTTGGGGACTCCAAAACTGAAAACACGGCAACACTGCTAGTGTATTTACTCCCTATCTTTGCATGGAGAGTTTGTCTTGATGTAGAGGTGGACTCTCAGGATAGCATGGGATATCCCCTCCATTTTGGCCTCAACTTAAGAGCTTTTTGTGAGCTTGGGAGTCGATTTCAGAGAAAACCAGTGGCACCATCGTGTTTCTTGCGAACTTTTACATCAGAATCAACTGTCAAAACGCAAATTCCTTACACATGCAACATCATTATTAGAGAGGTCGGACATGAAATTTTTGACTAAAACTGTGAGTTTGATGTTTATTTTGTCACATTTTAAATTTTGAGGGGTGCTCATTGAAGAAAATTTCACGAGGGAGTCAATGGAACGACTTATAGAACCTCAAAGTTTTTTATAAACGGAGTTATAAGCGTTTAAAGTTTCCAAATGTTGTCCGACCTTCCCTATAGACTCGATCCATTGTGCGATCCATGGAGGGAGGGACGGGGAATGTTTACGAGGCCCGGGTTTGTTTACGTGTGGTCGTGGTGCGAGTGAATTACCTCGCGACTTGATGAGGTAATTAATGCTGTCCTGCTATGAAAGAACGTCGTATGTTCCGAAATATGCACCTGTTTTCCTGTCTTGTTCCCGATTTTCTTTGTACTTCGATGTCTAGACGATGCGCATTTCAAGCTTCGCGAAGATCATCATCAGGTCCTCAAAAATGACCGATTACACAGCGCGTCAAACGATAAACTACTAATCCGGACCATCGGTGGATGTAGCAAATTGGCAACACTGCCTTTTCTCCATATAAATCTATGGAAATGTATCGATCCTTGGAGGGGCCAGGCGCTCCGACAAGAATCAATTATTTAGCGTAGGTTTAAATGGAGGAAATCCGGTGTTGCCAAATTGCTGGATCCGATCCGGACGAATAACCGAAAAACTTTAAAATGGAAACGGGAAATGACGGTAAATAATCACGGTTGACCCTAGGCTCAACTCATCACTGTATGATTAGATCTTTCACAGGTTGGGATTATCCTTCTTGAGAGGGTGGGTTCTGTAACAAATTAACGAATTTGCCTCTCACATTTGTCTGTTTTACTTGAGAACAACAAGATGAAACACTAACAAAGTGGCCCAAACTGTACGTAACAAGGTGGTAAAATAGAACTGGGCCCACACAATTTTGAGGAGAAAACAAGGCCGGAAAGTTCAAAAATTTCTGTTAGCGTCAAAATTTTGAGCTCGAATAGTATACCAGCACAAGTATTTTATCATCATCTTACTTGAAGTTTAATTTACCGTCTTTAGAAAACAGATTTAATTTATCGGTTCTTTAATATCTCAAGAGGGGCTTTAGCATTTAAAGTAATTCCGGGGATTCCACTTTTGAGGGTCATTTTTGTCGTCGTCATCATCGGATATTATTGTCAAAGTGAGTGGAACTATTTTTTAAACCAGCGAGTCTACAATATTGTACCCAGGGTGGCCACAGTCAGGGAAAATCGGGAAATGTCAGGGGAAATGATGGAAAAGTTAGGGAGAATGATGAAAGTGTCAGGGAAAAATTGTTAATTCACCTTTATCTGCTTTGAGAATGGGTTTGGCGTTATTTTGAACAACAAATTTTTCCCGAAAACTGTTTATGCCCGGGCACATCTTCAACTGTCAGGGAATTTTATTCAAATGTTTCTGGGAAATCAGGGAATTTCATCCTCCAAATGCTGTGGCAATCCTGGACTGTACCATTTTGTCTTAGATCCGGTTCACACATTTGGACCGTCCACGACCGAACTTCCCTATTTCGATGATCGTTCTTTTAATCGTGCAAGCGGCGCCGGCGCCCAAGTCACGAGCTCAATCACTCACTTCTTGGTTTTATCCCATTACTTCTGCCTTTAATTCTTTTTCCCTCCTGTGCCGCCCCTTCACCCCCAAACAACCTGGTAAACCTTCGTCTTCTCCCGGTCATAAATTGGCTTCGACTGCAGTTGTGTGATGCGGTCGCTTGGGCTCACATCTCTAATCCGACCACTAAATCCGATTATCCCTCGCTGCGGCGATAGCCTTGTGCCCCCGCCTGCCTGCGGTTTCATTCTCCACTCATTCCCAGCAATACTGCCGTGCTAAGGAAGAACGCCATATAAACCTTTCAGAATTATCTAATTTGCTCTGATAAAACATGTTTTTTTGACGAAATTCCATGCATATTTTCCACTAAAATTTTCAGGTATTCTAGATTAAATTGCGTATAAAATTATCTGAACATTTTGGAAAATGATATTCATAATGTTCCCAATATATTCGGTTTTTTATTGAAGGCAATTTGGCAACGTTTGAAGGCTCATATGCCGTTTTTCCTTAGCATGGCGGAATAACCCTCGATTTTGCGAATTCTCTTCAACGTAGGGAGAAATCCTCCTCGGGACAATTTTGTATTTCAGTTTTTAGCGATGATTTGATCTCTATTTAGGTCTAGTTGAACTTTTTAATAAGCGTTATAATGATAATTTTATGAGCGGATGGTTTAGAATGTGTAAAAAACCGTTAACCGCTTGGTGAGGAGTTACTTTTAGATTGTCGCACAAATTGTGTTCTACGTGGATTTATGAAGAGGAAACCTACATCATAATGCTTAGAGTTGCATCGCCTCTTGCGGTTCATTAAAAAATACTACACAACCTTGTAATGAGTTTTTTTCTTTTCTCTTCTTTTACAAGGGAATTTCGTTAAGAAACGGGTGAATTCAATCTATTTACCACCGATTCCTACGTTTTCAATCGCTTATATAAGTACAATTCGTGATTTTATAATCATTTGTAAGAATGATAAAGGCACGTCTTTGCTGTTGTGATCTCAGCATGGAAAGATCGCCGTTGCAGACTTTTGATGTAGCGGAGGGAAAAAGTTGCGCCAAATAGAAGATTCTATCAGCAATACAAGAGCTAAAGACATGAAATTTGAAGGTATAAGAAAGTCGTAGCATAGAGATTTTGGAAAAAAATTTGACCTCCCTTTCTCCCGTATTGTGCAGTAGCAATTATTGTAAGTTGGGAACACTTTTTTTTCTCCATTGAAATGTATGTTAAACAATCGATTTTAGGTGAGGCAGCTGTCTTGGCGAGAATCGATACATTCAAAGGATTTAAATGGGGTATTAACAGTGTTGCCAATCAGTTGCAGTCACCCTTGGTATCGTGGAGCTCCGTCGAATTGGAGGTTTAAAATTTTGTATTCGTCAATTACCCAATAAACATCCGAGATCTACCGATTTTTCTGTAACTGGAGGGGTTATCTAGAAAGTGCCAGCTCTCCATGATTGATTTGACATGGAATGGCCCCTCTCAATTCTTACAGCTTGTCTTGTTTCAGTTTTTATAAAACATACCAAGTGTATCTTGTCCGAGGAAACGTGCATCCGTCACACTGAAGACAGCTAATCAAGACGGGAGCCAACGACGTGACGTCTCAAACGACCCGCTCCCGCACGGACATAACTTGCCGCGCAGTGGAATGAGCAATCGAGATACAAAATGTTTGGCTGAATTTGAAAATTTTAATTTTTATTTTGTCATATTATCAGGGTGTCCAGAGCAGGTTGGTCAAAAATAAGTACTTTTACAGTACTTTTTCAGTACATTCTTGAGAAATTCAGTACCTCTAACAGAAAAATTCCGTACTTTTTCAGTACCTCCATGTGACGAAATTGGAGAAATTCAATTAATTTGAAATTATGAAAAAAATTACAAAAAATATAAGAAAATTCCGGACCTTATTGCGGAATTTCCGCACTTTTTCAGTACTTCCGGAACGCCCTTAAATAATCAGTACTATTTCCGGAAATTCCGGACTTGTAGACCCGCAATTAAGTCGCAAAATAACTCATACAATGTCATATTGTGTCAAAAATTTGCAATAAAGTTGCGATTTCATCGAAATATTATTGAGCAAAAGATCATGATGAATGCAGTTTAAATCTCGATGTTATCGAACGCGATTTTATAGTGATAAAATTTCGACAAGACTGAGGATGATCACTCGGACAGTGATGACCCTAGCAATTTTATGGCCAGAAAATCATAAAAAAATGGCAACTTAATTTCAAAATATCGTTACTTTTCCGTCGATACCATGGATGTCCGACCTCTTTCATTGGCTCGCTCCACTGTGCGCCGTTCCGTTTTAACGCGCCGCCGCCGTTCCGCTGCGAAGTGGTTAACGTAAATTTACGACATGGCGGCTGCCAGAAAAAATATTAATTGACCAATTAGCTTCGCATATTATTATCGCTCCAGCTAAACAAACTCTGCCCGGTTGAAAAGATGAACGCAAATGTAGGAGGTCTTTATCAATGTTTCCGTCGTTGTTGGCTAGGAGAACCGCGCTTTCGGGCCGCAACTTGGAAGCGAGAAAAAAAAGGGGTTTTTGGTCATTCTCTGATGTTAGTTTTGGTGAGCTTATGAAAATTAAGGAAATTCTGTAAAATACGGTAACCATTCATCAATATTTGAGAAAGGAACTCTGCAGCCTGATCGTCGAAATTTATGTCGGCACAGCAAGAATCGAATAGCGTCTTACGACACGGCGCAGTTAGGGGTATGTCGTGTCTTATGTTGCTAACATAGCCAGTGAAAATTTCAACAATCAGGCTGCAGTTCTCTTTTCTATTCGAAGCAAAGAAAAAATTAGAGCTCGCATTAAATAAGGCAACAGTGTAGTCGCCCGGTAGACTCATATTAGCGCCTGCAAGACTGCAGGAATACTTCGCGCATTGCGCCAAACAGTGCGGTTGGCGTCGAACGCATATTAGCGCCTACAAGACTGCATGAATACTTCTCGCATCGCGCCAAACGCAGTGCAGTCGGTCGGTTGGCCTGAAACGCATGGAGTTTTTAGCAAAACTTCGAATACATCTTTCTACACTCGCTCTGAAATTCTTATATGTTTTAATAGCGTTCGGAAATGTACATTGGCGGATCCAGCAAATTGACAACATTGTTTTTCTCCATTAAAACATATGGAAATGTATCGATCCTAGGAGGGGCCAGGTTTTCTGCCAAGAATCGATTATATGACATAGGTTTAAATGGAGGGAATTCGGTGTTGCCAAATCTCTGGATCCGCCTCTTGCAGTGTATTACCCAGGGTTTTACACATGTATCTGACTTTTTGTTCCTCTATTCTAGTGTCTGTCTCTTCGGTACCTATATGAACATTCTAAGGACCACGGCTGGTATATTTTTTCGTAAGATGACCTCGGGATATTTTTTTACGTCTCGGCAAATTTCGCAGAGCCCGAAGTAATGAGGTTTCTGGTACTGTATTATGAGTATAAGAATAACCCTCCCTCAGAATTTTCAATCTCAACTTGAAATAAAATCTGTGGCTGTGCAAGAGAGAGTTCCTGTTCGAACTTTTTAAGAACACGATTGTGAGAGGAAAGTTAGCGTCTCCATGCGACGTAAATTAAAAAGTAACAATTTCCCCGCATCGAGGTGAGAATGAAGTGGCTTGCCAAGTCAGTGTCATTGTCGCGAATTCTGCCTATTAAGTAGAGATAAAAAATAGGTCTCAACCAATTTTCGCTCCCGTTTCTCTTGGCCAACTCCTCTCGAATTCCCGACGGACACGGTTGTCCGCTTTTGGCAAAAAAAAGAGTTTTATGAATTCTAACTGTAAGTTTAATGCTAATACCACATTCATGTTATATTTTTTCCATAAAACTTTCGCCTTAAAACCTCAAAGTTTTGTATGAACGGAGTTATGAGCTTTTAAAGGTTCCAAATGTCCAACCTCTCCCATTGACTCGATCCAGTATGCGTCGTTATGGTGATTCTCACCGATCCATCTATGGAACAGTGAAAGTAAATCGCAATATACTATGTACAAGATAAAGGCAAGAAGCCAAAAATTTAGACTCACCTAAAATTTGACCTAAGACGGTTCTGCCGTCTTCTCCTAAGCAAGCACTTCTTGCGTCAAACGGGTTCGTGAATTGGACGAACGCGAAGCCTTTGTGCATGGAGATTCCTGGAACAAAGAAGCAAGATTTCCAACTGAAAAAAATACGAAAGTCTCAATGGAAAAATTCCACTAGTCTTTTTTTATAGCAGGAGTTTTTGCGTCCTACCATATTGTCTACACTGAAAAAAAATGTGGTAGATTTTAACATACCTTGACCCAGTGATTTGAGTATGGTAATACACAGCAGACTCTATGGTATCAATACACCATATTATAGTAAGTGTCATTACAGTTCTGGTGAATACTTCTATAATTCTGGTTATTTTCACCGGATATTATCACTGTGAAAAATATCAAGCAGGACCTATGGTGGATGTTACCATACTTTTTTTTTCCGTGTACCCTCTCTATAAAGGGACCCTAGTACCGAGTACATAGGCAAGTTAACACTTGGAATCCTGCGGGTCTCGTGTCCTTGGTTACATATCGTTCATTCGCCGAATTCCGACGTGATTCCATCGCGAATCGAAAAACTCGGAGGTATGACATCACCCGTGCGGGAACGAAAATAAAGCTGTCCGTGAAGACGGATCGGAAAGAAAAGAGGGTGGACGCGAACGACTTCTCGGAGGAGATGACAAATGCGTTATTACTCTCCGCGTGGTGTGGCTTGTAGCAGTTTTGACAAATCGCCGCGCCGCGCCACAGACACAAGTGGGTGATCGCCGCCGCTCCGTTAAGTCAGTTATCACGGCGTCCCTCGCGGAACAGCTGGGTCCTCCTAACGCCGTCCTGCAGCCTGATCGTTGAAATTTTGTGTTTGTCAGCTCGACATAGATGACATAGGTTAAAAGGTGGAGCGTGATTGGTCGGTTATGTCTTATCGCTGCTTTATAGTGCCTTAGTCAGGTGGAACGGACGACATACTGCCGGAAACTTAGGAGGTGCCGTTTAGCTTATCGTGAATTCAATCCGACACAGGCACGACAAAGCAGCGATAAGACATAGCCGACCAATCAAGCTCCGCCTTTTGATTCAAGTCATCTATGTCGATCCGACAAACACAAAATTTCAACAATCAGGCTGCAGGTGTCGGATTTTCTGGCCGACATTGTAACATACACTGATAATACACTGGAAAAAAAATCACATTGGATCTGGAGTCCAGACTCTGAAAAACATCGACATGCAAAAATACTCTTATTGATTCAATCGGATTTTTGCTGAAATCAAGAACCAAGCCTCTTAATTTGAGCGGATTTCCTTTTGATTTAAGCTTAAATCTGATTGAATCAAGAGTACTTTTTCTTGTCAATGTTTTCAAGAGTCTGGACTTTAGATCCAAGGTTTTTTTTCCTGTGTACAGGGTGATCCAGAGTCAAACGGCCAGACTGCAGGAGCGTGTTCTATGGGTCAAAATTAGCCTTTTTTGTTAAAAAATTTTGTGTTGTGCATTTAATATTTCCCCAAAAACCCAGTTTTTTAAGAACAGAAAATTTGGCAACGCCTGAAGATTCATATGTTGTTTTTCCTTCGCACGGCAGCGTTGAGGTCGTACGTCAGCATCGCAACCGAAAAACTGCCGTGCTAAGAAAGAACAACGTATGAGCCTTCAGACGTTGCCAAGTTTCCTTCGATAAAAACCGAATTTACTGGGAAATTTGTCAGGGTTTTTCCCCCAAAATTTCAAGACAATTTTGTACGGAATTTAATCTTAAATATCAGAAAATTTCAAAGATAAATGTGCACGAATGTCGTCAAAAATACATGTTCAATCAAGGGAAATTTGGCAACTCTCTAATGTTCATACGGCGTTCTTCCTTAGCACGGCAGTAAACGTAGCCTCTCATCTCCTCGTTGGCCACTCGGTCCAGAGGTTGACTAACGCGCTTAGCTTATTTTTAAGCGACAGCATATTTCACGGCCTCGTGACTCGGGCTATACTCTGTTACTCTAATTCATGTCGCAGTTTAAGCCGCGCCAAGCTACAAGTTATTGCAGCAATTAGAAATCGGTGATTTGGTGTTTTGGCAGGCCGTCTGGTATTTTAAAGAAAATTACTGGTGCGCACCCTGCCGTTTTATTGAGTTGTTGAAAACCCACGTGTGATCGCCTCGCCAAGTTGCCGATTTTCACTCGCTCTCGTTGTTCCTGATTTTCGCTGTGTTTGTGTACTTGGCGTCGTACACTGAGAAAGATGTACACGGAAAAAATTAAATTGCTGATTTAACAATTCAATTGCTAAAAAAAGTGACTGCAACGTATCAACGTAGATTTTACAACACAAGATTGCTACTTTAACCATCCTTGTGCGGTTAAATTAGCTTAGGGTAAAGCAGCCATTTTGTTGTTAAATCTACGTTGAAACGTTGCAGTCACTTTTTTTTAGCAATTGAATTGTTAAATCAGCAATTTAATTTTTCCGTGTAAGTTGTCGTCTCCTGGACGAAGGAACGTAACTTCGTTCCGATGTTGCCAAATTGACCCCAACAATCAATTAATTGCACCGAAATGTATCCTTGCAATGGAGATGTTCCATGTGTGAGGAATTTGCGATTTGACTGTTGATTCTTATGTAAAATTTCGCGAAAAAACGATTCAGAAATCAACTCCCAAGCTCAAAAGAAGCTCTCAGGTTGAGGCCAAAATGGAGGGGATATCCCGCGCTATCCTGGAGTCCACATCTACATCGAGACAAACTCTCCGTGCGATGATTGGGAGCAAATACATTAACCGGGTTGCCGTGTTTTCAGTTTTAGAGTCCCCGAGTAAAGTGGCAGCCCTGTCAATGTACTTGCTCCTTATCTTTGCATGGAGAGTTTGTCTTGATGTAGAGGTGGACTCTCAGGATAGCGTGGGATATCTCCTCCATTTTGGCCTCGACTTGAGAGCTTTTTTTGAGCTTGGTAGTTGATTTCAGAGAAAAGCAGTGGCACCATCGTGTTTCGCGCGAACTTTCACATAAGGATCACAGTAAAATCGCAAATTCCTCACACATGCAACATCTCCATTAGCCGAAAGCGCTGGTGCATCTCATCTCATGATGGGGGCCGCAACAGAGTTGCAGCGTGACGGCGTGACGGGGCGGCGTGACTGCGTGGCGGGCGCGTGGGCCCCGGTCGACGGATGAATCGCGGACCGAGTGACCCCATTCCCCCGGGATCCGGGATAGGTGCCCCGGAATTCAATTACACCTTGACTCCCGAGTCGGGGCAGTTAAAAATAGGGCCCCCCGCCCCACCTCGTCGGGGGAGCATTCCGCGTGCGATTTCAATTTCACGAAAACATTCGCGACGCGACGCGATGCGGGACGACGCGACGTGGTGCGGCGGGCCGCTCGAGCTCGAGACAATCCCCTTAATTTTCCGCGTTGCCGGCTGGCCCTGGAGCTGAAGGGCCTGGATGGAGATAATTTGACTATATATTGGACGTATTTCTATCAAACGGAACTATGTGCATTATAATGTGAGCCCTGTTATGCGTGTATTCTTATGGGTCTCAGGGTTCATGCCTTAATGCACATAGTTTCGTTCGATATAAATACTTCGTATTGATGATGGTTATCCCAGATGCTGCACACTGAAAAAAAAGTAGCTTGGATCAAGCATGATAATTCTTGAATTCGTCGCCAAGAATTTTCTTTATATTGCTTTAAGCTGAGTTTTTCTTGATTCAAGAAAAATAATGCTTAGGATAAGCAAAAAAGTAGCGTATCAAAATTTTTGATTTAAGAAGAAATACTTCTTGGCGGCAAATTTAAGATTCTTTTTTTTCCAGTGTGTAAAATGTACTTCCTGACATATTGTTAATCAGCTTATGTGATTACACTAATTCAGGCGGTTTCAAGACATTCCGTCAACGATTCTTTGTCCGCGCACCTGTTTTGTCCAGTAGTTAACGTCCACGCGTAAAATAATCAACAGTGACTTGGTTCAAGGGTTATACTTTAGTCCGTATGTAAAATATATTGTTAATATCGAAATGAAAAAATTGAGAGGGGAGGAGGTGTTGGTATGCTAACTCATTTTTAAAGGGAATGTTACTTTCTTCTTTTGATTCATTTTTTCAAATTGTCATTTTTGGTTTCATTCCTATCCTTAAATTTTCCATATAAAATATACCGTATATATACTTGTAAATAGTAATATTATTTCATTTTAAAAACATTTACAGTTTTGAAACGTGGCAAATATTTGTAGGTATAACCTTTTCCAAGCGATGGCATCGACATTAATGTCAATTAGCCGTGGTGGTGTTACAAAGAACCATACAAAAATGAATAAAAAAGAGAGAAAACCCAGGAGCATGCAATCATTGGTTTTAATCTATTTGTAAATCGATCTTTTAGGAAAAAATACGTCCAATTTTGAGCGTTTGATTACGCATACTCCACCCTGCAGCACAGTAAACGCACAAAGTTATAAGACAAGATTAAACTGCTTTAGAAATCATTAAATTTAACACGGAACCACCTTAATGTTTACAAAGCGCACGGTACATTTTCCTTTAAAACTTTTATTTTTATGAATATAAATGAGAGTAATCCATGTGGAGTGTGCAAACATTTCAAAATCATGAGGTGAGAAACATTGACTCAGCAAATTTAAATATTAGAGCCAAACAGAGTGGATCAGCGTGCTGCCAGCGCGACACGCGCACTGGCGCCTACAAACCCAACAGGAATACTTCACGCATTGCGCAATGCGTGAAGTATCCCTGTTAGGTTTGTAGGCGCAAAAGCGCGGCGCGAGGCTCTGGATGTGCAAAAGGGCACTTCTCGATTGCAGTGTTTCAGAATCTCTGTCGCTTATTAATCCTTGGGAGACGACATTAATTGGTGGTTTTTCCAGAATTCTTTCCATGAAAAATTTTGAAATCATAAGGAATATTCAGTAAAATTTTTAGTAAAATGGATAAACTCAATTTCCTTACAGTGAATAAAATACTAGAGGAGACTATGAAAAACTGCAACCGAGAAGTGCCCTTTTTGCATCCAGTGCCTCATTTCATCTCGGCCGAGAATCATCTCTAGGATACAAATTTTTACGAAGCAGTCCGAGACAGTATGGCCAATCCCGATTCGCTTTGAATTATCCCACTACATTCCAATTCATCCTGTTTTATCAAAATGTATGCTAAATTTTTTCGTTTTATCCCGATTTCTTGGAGGTTCTCAATGAAGTTTCTGATTGGTTTATCAAACGACCAATGGGAACGCAAATTGACACAAACGTACACAAAAAACGGCTTACAATGTCTAAGTTCCCGAAAGAAGAGGAGCAAAACAAAGTTTCTGAAACTCAAAAGAAACTGACTTTAAGTTGAATTCTCACAGGTTTAACGCAATAAAAAATCCCAAATTTGTTGACGAGAAACCACGCGCCTGCATAGAAAACAGCTGAGCGCTTCTTTAATACGAAAGAATTAAAGATTTCCTGTTTGTTTGATGCCCTCTGTATCCACCTTATAACTTACAAGGGGGCTATGCCCTCTGGCCGCTACGCGGTCTAATCGGCGCTTCGAGCAGGATTTGAAATTCCAGCCATTTTTCATGGGCGCGAATTTAAAATTTCGCCCTCCCCCCCCTTCTAAACTCCCTGGTCTACTCTCAGGTATAAAAAACCTGGGTCCTATTTTCAAAATCTGATTACAGCGGACTAAACTAGGGGCTATCACCTGTCAATAGCCGCAAAACTCGTTGAAGTCAGCTTAGTATAAGGCTCAAACGAACCTGACAAAAAATACAAATTTACATCGTTTAAATGGGAGAATTCGCAACTTTACGACGTCATCTAAGAAAAACCGGGCCATATTTCCAAAATCTGCGTAGAACGGGCTTATCAAGAGACAATTGCCTGTCAATAGCCGCAAAAATAATGAAAATCGGCCCGGCAGATCGCCAAAACTAAGCGTTGCCAGAAATGAAAATTTAGGAGGCAGGAGAGCTTATCTGCCGTGCTAAGGAAAAACGCCGTATGAGCCTTTAGACGTTGCCAAATTTACTTCAGCAAAAACCGAGTTTTCTTGGAAAATTGCGAACAGTTCCCCTCAAATTTTTTAGATAATTTTGCTCCTAATTTTATCTAAAATATCTGAAAATTTCAGGGAGGAATATTTATAATTTTCCGCAAAAATAAATGTTTTATCTACAGAAATTTGGCAACTCTCGAATGTTAATGCGCCGTTTTTCCTTAGCACGGCAGTTATAGTATAGATATCTAACATATTTCATACGCACGGAATTTTCGAGATAGCTTGGCTCGTGATGTTTTAATTCCACTCTATTTATCGGTTCATTGCTCGCGACTTGCGGAAGTGCTCACGGAACCTTTTCCTCGAACACAAATCCCCGCGAAATCCCAGCCGAAATCAACCCCCGAGAGCTGTCAGCGTCAATCAACCGGAGCTCCTGGAAGCGGGCTCCTCGTCAAAAATTGAAGAAGACAACGCGGAGGGTAAACGTCTCAGCTCGAGCACCGGGGGTGGGGGGGGGGGGGGTTCCGCTCGATTTTCCATTACCTGGCGCTGGGGAACGGGGGAGATCACTGTCTTGGCGGCGGAGGCGCTGTCGTTGTCACCCGTCGTCCGGAATTCAATCTTGGCCGATCCCGCAAAAATACGGCCCCGAAATTGGCTTTCTCGCCGGGTCCCCGGTTCCCGAAAAGCGCGCCCAATAACGGAATCAACGGAGACGTTATACGGCCGGGCTTTAAAATACCCCAACTCGAGCGGCTTCCATCCCGCCGCGAACCCGAGGAGGGAGGTGGTTTTCAGCCGGAACGTCGCCTTTTCGGGATGTGGAGTCACCTTATTTGGTGTGCCTTTTTCGAGAACTACCTGGATCGCATTTAGAAAAAAGGAACCAGCGTAATTACAGTGTTGCAAGAATGCCGCTTCTTCATAATTAGGTATCTAAAAAATCTCCCAGAATAGCATATAGTCTTTTCTTCCTAATAAAAAATTATTAATTTTAATTATTTGGTGTACCTTTTTCGAGAACTGCCTGGATCTTATCACTGGAAAAAAAACACATTGGATCTAGAGTCCAGACTCTTAAAGACATCGACAAGGATAAATACTCTTGATTCAATCGGATTTTTGCTTAAATCAAGAACCAAGCCTCTTAATTTGAGCTGATTTTCTTTTGCTTCAAGCAAAAATCTGATCGAATCAAGAGTATTTTTCTTGTCAATGTCTTCAAGAGTCTGGACTCTTGATCCAATGTGTTTTTTTCCAGTGTATTTAGCAAAAAGGAACCAGCGTAATTATCAGTGATGTAAGATGCGCTCACGCCGCCTTAATATTTACAGAACACACATTAAATTTTCCTTTCATATGTATATTTTTTATATCACTTTATATTAAAGTAATCCATGCAGAGTGTGCATACATATAAAAATCATGAGTTGAAAAACGCTGACTCTGCGAGTTTAAATAATAAGCTCTAGCATTGAGCGGAGCGATGCGACGTGCTGCCAGCACGAAACGCGCACTGCCGCCTACAAACCTAAGCAGATACTTCACGCATTGCGCAATGCTTGAGGTATCCCTTAGGTTTGTAGGCGCGAATGCGCGTTCCGTGCTGGCAAGCTGGCCGCGCTTCGCCGCAGCGTGCCACGTGCCACGGCGCTTCACTATTTCACAATAGAGGTGTTGTACAGCATTAAACGAAATTGAAGGCACTCCAACATACCAACAATAAGAATGCCAGGCATCCTTTAAGAGTACGGAACTTTCCTTGCAAAATAAGTCGAGATGAGAGATATGAGATAAAGGAACATTCTTGAGTATGCCGTTAAGAAGATTTTATTTTGAATCAAGAATAAAATAGGTGAACAAAAGCGGGTTTCTGCTTGATGTAAGTGACTTTCCTTTTTATGAAAGCATCTTTTCCTCTTTAAGAGAACATTATTTTCTTTATTAACTCATCGGCGGTAAATTTGATGATATTTCTCCTTAATTTAGGTCACTTGTTCCGCTAATGAAGTTAAAAATCATACTAAACTTTATTAAATACAGATACCAGGACAGTAAATTTTTCGACTACCGCTCTCTTTTTGTCCATTTCGGTTGCCTTAAGAATGTCCTAGGACCGTTTTTTCAACTGCCACACCTCGCTGCCATAGGTTGATATGCTTTTGATGATTAAGTTATAAATTCTCTTTTTGTTAACTTTGGATATTGTCTGGTCCCAAAGAATACCATTCATCATTCTAATGGCTTTCCTCCCCTGCAGATCCCGATCTTTGATTGCCTGGTCCATTTTGCCATCACATGTTAAGCGCAAACCTAGGTACCTGTATTGTTCACAACCTCTGATCTTAATATTTATAACACACTGAAAAATCCCGTTTTAACCACCCGCAAGCACCGCCACAAGGCGACAGAGAAAAGAACGAGGGTTGAATCGGGTTCCACGAGGGAGAATCGTAAGTTGCGCCTGGCGACCTGGACGCCGCAACCCACCCGACACGACGACAGCAGACAACAGGTTGTCACGGGCAGCAGACCGAGACTCCGAGCTACGCGAGATGAGACCGCTTTGTTCAACGCTCGCCGGATGTCCCATGTCATTTTTCTGCCCCGGAACAACCCTCGACCTCAGTCTTACCCTCAGAGTTTTTAACGTGTTCAGTCGTTGCGCTCACGGGAAAATACGTGTTGTTTCACGGGTCGTGGTTTGAATTTCATCGGATAGGCTTTGACCATGACCATACATGTGCGTGGAAATATCGCGAAGATTTTTCAATCGCATTTCTCATTCGTATATGAATAAACGAGGTACCTTAGAATACATTTTTTTTCAACTGCCATATAGTGGATCAAGTCAATACAAGGAGTCGGACAACATTTGGAAACTTTGAAAGCTTTTATCTACATGAAATGAAACAAAAAAGTTCAGAAGTGGTTCCATTGGTTTTTTCATGAAATTTTTCTTCAGAAACTGCCCTGACAATTGAAATCGTAGCGACTTGAATGTAAAAATTTGCAATTTTAGTTAAAGATTTTATGTCCGACCTCTTCTGATGGCTCGTTCAATCTAGAGTCCCTTTATCCTCGGAGTTAAGACATCTTGATTATTAGCTGGTCTGGGTTGGCCATAGTGCCACAAAATTGTGCACCCCAAAGAACAATATTGAGGGATAACGATGAGGAATTCTGCGATGTCTGACATCCAAAAACAACAACATCAACGAAACTGATCAAAACCTAACCAAAGAAATTGCAATAAAATAAAATGAGATTGATTTGGACGTATTTCTGTCAAACGGAACCAAGCGTCATAGGGGTAGGAAGATAGAGGGGGGCTTGGATTGGCGGCGGAACCGGGCGTTGGGCTCATTCCGTCCTCGCAATGCTTTTCCATGGCGCTAAGTTCCGTTTCAGAGAACGCGCTATCCGGCATTCTAAATTCCTCAAAAGGAACTCAAATTCACGCTCAATTTCGTTTGACGGAAATACGTCCATTTGTGACTAATTGTTTAGTCTATTTTCATTTTGGCGTGACGAAAAATAACAATTTACTCTGGATAAATCACAAATAGGTTATTTTCCCTTTATTTTGTTTACATTTGAGCCAACGCTGTCTTGGTGCGCTCTTTTGTGACTCCATAAGCGAGATCCAATCAGAATTGGAATTTTTTTTCGGCCACTTTCAGCCTGACTAGAATTGAAATGTCGCCCAATGGATCGAGCGAATCAGAGAAGTCGGACAAAATTTGGAAACTTTAAACGGTTATAACTCCGTTTCTACAAAACTGAGAGGTTTTGAAAGTGGTTCCATTGGTCTCTTCGGGAAATTTCCTTCCATGCGAACCCCTTGAAGTTTAAAATGTGACGAATTGAACACCAAATTTGGAGTTTTGGTCAAATTTAATATTTCACGTCCGACCTCTCTGATGGACTCGATCCACTGTGTATCGTAACTATGGGTATAAAGGGACTCTAGTTCCATCGTGTGCCACCTTAAGAACCAGCGGGCCGATTATTGAAATTGATAGACAAAGCTATAGACAAAGGAAACAAAAGAGATATGAAGAGATCCTATTGGTGGAAGCGGGTGGTTGCCAAGGACAAAGGAGGAAGGTAATAGACTCAGTAAAGGCAACCCACGAGAGACCCGACAGTTAGTCTATAATTTTCTTCCTTTGTCTATGGGAACCACCCATTTCAACCAATAGGATCACTCCATACTCCCTATGTCTTCTTTGTCTATAGCTTTGTCCATCAATTTCAATAATCAGTCTGCAGGTAACACTATGTGCGTTTCAAATCAGAATGAAGCTGAAAATCTCAATGCAGAGGGAGAAAGCTCATACAAGCTTTTTTTCGAAACAACTCGTGCTCCGCCGCAATCAGTTTGTGCTAGAAGGTCTGGTCCATTTTTCCGGAGAGAATATGATGATCCCTCCCGGGGGGATGACATTGGTCTCCGGCGGGGCGAGCTGACGGTGGAATGATAAGTTTCCTGAGATGCAGGGTCACGCACGGTGACAGGAAAGTGCGCTCGGAGAGAATCATGACTTTCAACACTCGGACAGCGACGCTATGATCGCGGTTCCGGAGATTTATTGGGTCTAATTTGAAATTGGGTCGGGCAATGTGCATCACGACGATGCCAAATCCAGCTACCTGCGTCTAGAAAGACTTCTTCACGTCGCCTCGGTCGTTGAGGGCCATATAAATGTCGCCGTTTTTATTATAACATAACAAGGGTGTCTACAAGTCCGGAATTTCCGGAAAGTCCAGGAATAGGACTGATTTTTTAATAGAGGTCCGGAAGTACTGAAAAAGTGCGGAAATTCCGCAAGAAAGTCTGCAATTTTGCACATTTGTCGCAGTTTGAGCGAGAAATTAAAATGTGTGAGATTTTTCGAATTTCTTCAAAATGGAGGTACTGAAACAGTACCAAATTTTTCTGTTGAGGGGGTACTAAATTTCGTGGGAATGCACTGAGAAATAACTGTAAAAGTACTGATTCTTGGCTAGCCTGTTTTAGTAGACATGCTGATAACCTTTCCCCAGGAGACCCGAAATTTAAGTACCTATTCAAGGTGATCTAGGGTTAAGCGGCTAGACTGCAGGAGCCGGAACTCCTCCAACCCCCCTCTTTAAATTGAGATATCGCTTTTTTTAGATCGTTCATGAATTTAGGGCACAAAAGTACAATTTTTTTTTAATTTTAGTATTTTCGTCAGAACAAATTTTCATGAGATTTGTTTTACAGGCGTTGCCAGAAGTCAGAAAAAACTATTTACTTTCCGAAATTTTAAGGGGCCATACCTCCGACTGGGGCAGTAGGGCACTTTTGGAGAAAAACTGTTAACAACAAAAAAATCCAATTTTGATCCTTAGAACACGCTCCTGCAGTATGGCCGTTAAACCCTGGATCACTCTATATAGGGAGAGGACGGACATGTTGGTAATTTCAGCCGAAACGTTTTGGTTTTATTCGTGAAAATTAGCCTTCTTATCCGCTTTCTAAATTGTTTCTTCATTGTATTTTGACAGCCTCTTTCCTAAATTTTAAAGAAACCTCGTCTTGAAAAATCTGTCCCTTTCCTGGGTAACACGGGAGTGTTGGCAACAGCATGGAGTGGAGGGTGACATCGCGGGCAGCGTAAAACAAGGCGACAAGGGTTGTGTAGGGGGGGGGGGGGGGGCGAGGGTTGCGCGAAGCCGGGTCCGGGGCAATGAGATGGATGCCGAGCAACAAGTGTCCCGGTTCGGGAGCGTCGTGCCACTCCAAAAGTTTATCATATTAAGTCGATTTGGGACCAGCGCCGACCGCGTTTCATCTTCTCTCGGTCCCCTCCTCCCCACGCTTTCGCTTCGCAGTCTCCGCACGTTGAGAAGAAAATTCGGCAGCGAATGGGTCCGTTGCGAACTTCAGCTACTGCAAGAAAAAGGGTTGTTTCTTATAGATAATGATAAAAAAATCACCATGAGCGCATCGCGGAAGTCTAAAATTTACTCTTGACTTAACAATCTGCGTGAGAAATATCAAGGGCTAACGAACTGTACCGCCTATCTGCCAATGGACCACTAGACAAGGGATGAATTTCAGATTTCTGATACATGTCCCTTAATCAAAGTTTCACGTAAGAAACGATTTGCGCGACAAAAATTACCGAAATAAACTCCTCAGGAAGATATTTAATGATTCTCGAAGCGTGAGCTCAAACCACCCGCTCATGAAAACCCAACGCTCTACGTGATTCACATCGAGGATCGCGCGCTAAACGCTATCACGACAATCTCTGCTATATACAAATCTGGCAACCCCAATCTTGACGCTTTGGCTCAGCTATAGCAAATGGCTTATAGTTTGAACATCACATGGTGGGAAATAAACATTCCTTGATTGAGAAGCTTGCCGAAACCATTGAAGTGCGCGATTTGACTAACAGAGAGCTCTGAGTTTCTTGTGAGCGGGTAGTTCAAATTCCTCGCAACCAATATGAAATAAAAACGTTTATATCTTCGTAAGGAGTTGGTTTCAGTAATTTTCGTTGCACAAATTGCAGCTCTACGTGAAATTCTGGTTGTAAAACATGTACTAAAATACTTAAATGCGTACCTTGTCTAGTCGTCCAGTTTGGCAAAAAATAGTCAGCGATTTTGTCGCATTTTACGGTATAAAATACGCAAGCCGATGAATTTTTAGTTACAGATCTTTCTGGAACAAATTGTATGTTTCAGTTTCGGAACTTAGCTTCTGAAGTCTAAAGATCCATCAAAATCAACGGCATAAGTAAGAAAATAGATTGTTGCAAGGGATTCCAATAATTATTTGCCGTATCAAAAATGATACAACTAGCTAGGGGTTACAGGTTACAGCCCCTGGCTGGTGCTCTGTCTAATCGCCAGAGGGCGCCTCGCACCCTTTTTAAACTCTGCTAATGTAGATAAAGGATATATAATAAATCTTGGACCTATCGCTTATCCATTGATAGACGCAAAAATATTGAAAATTACCCGGTAGATCTTTAGAATGAATTACGTAAAAAATGAACATTCACATTGTTCTTCCCATGTAATTCCAGGTCACAAAAGTGACGCAATTGCATGGGAAAGAGATGTTTTTCGAGGTAATTGGTCCCAAGGAATCCAAATTTAATGGTCTTTTAGCCCTTCGAGGCTTCAGCGATTCGGTGCACGGGGATCCTAAACTATTTGAATGTATTCTAGATTAGGGCCGCCGCCTTGTAGTCTTCTTTTCCGGAATTTTTTCATTGTATTGATAAGGGGACAAAACATACAGCCGACAAACCTTTGATGTTGAACCTGGTCAAGGAATTTCATCTAAAGCATGCTCTATCAAGATTTTTAAGTAATATCGAACAAATCAGTAAATGAAAGGAATTTTATGCAAGTTTAGAACTTAAATTGAATCTGTTGAGGGCGTTTCATTATTTTATTTTTTTCTTCTCCTATCACTGTGTCCTTTATTTTCAAAGTTTGCGCTCAAATTGATCGCATGTTTTGGTCCGTCAAAGGGGATGCCAGCGAATTAATTACGTCGACTTAATTCCAGAATTAATTATTCGAATTATTCTTTCTCGCAAAGTTTGGATAGGAGCTCGAGTGAACTGCTTAAAAAATGAACGAATTTTCAAAGCCGTTGTGCCCAGAGACAACATTTTTTCAAACCCCCGCAAATCCATCTTTCCCAAAGTGCAAAAATTACTTTTTGAAGTCAACGTTCAGATGCCGTTCATTCGCCCAATGATGACCAATCACGACTGAGTATAGAAGAGTTGAGCAATTGATTCCGCAATCCCAACCCAATTTGCAGGAATCTCTCCTAGCAACGTGCTCACTTCGAAATTCATCAGTCATCACTAGGCAAATCTAATTTGACTTTTCGCTCAACATGTTGTTCATTAATCATCACGGAGTGATAAAAAGCGTTGACTTTCCTACAAAGAGAAAATATGAGCCCGCATTGAATAGGGAAAAAGTGTGGTCGCCTGATTCTGGCCTGAGCTTTCAACGCTTGTTTTACAGCCAATCAGACCCTTGACGACCACTTTCGAATTCCGTTTGGAAAATAACATGGGAAATCGAAACCAAGTGTTTTTTTTTTTTCGAATTTAGCCAATTTTTTGGCAAAATTATTACCACGACTGAATTGTCGGGGATCTGATGTTTCGATTGATGTATACTACGCGTCACTCTCCAAAAGTCTCTAAAGTAGGCTAGACATTTTTCCATAATTTGATCTCTGAACAAGGAAAATGTGTCCGAAGTTTAGCGTAAGTCACCGTATATTCAAAAAACGGAAAAAATGGAAATTTCTTTAGAAGGTCGGGGAACGTCAAGGAATTTGAAGATGAAGAAATTATAGCAACTCTACTATGGTTTATCAAAGAAAAAAATGAATCGAGGAGTTTGTTGGAACAAGGGCGTGTAAGACTTGCGATGCCGTTAAGATCGTACAACATAGTGCATCGTTCCTAGTGGGCAGTTTGAAAGCCGTGCCAGGTTTTTTACCTGAAATTTTTTTTACAATTTTTATTCATTTTTCTGTGAAAATAATTAGCGTGCATGTGTAACTTGGTTCGCTGCAAATTGTATACAAATTCGCACAATCTTAGCGGCATTGCAAGTCTTATACGCCCTTGTTCCAAAGAACTCCTCAATGGAGATGCTGCATGTGTGAGGAATTTGCGATTTGCCTATTGATTCTTCCGTAAAAGTTCGCGAGAAACACGATGTTGCCAGTGGTTTTCTCTGAAATCAACTCCCAAGCTCAAAAGAAGCTCTCAAGTTGAGGCCAAAATGGAGGGGATATCCCACGCTATCCTGAGAGTCCACCTCTACATCAAGACAAACTCTCTATAGGGAGCAAATACATTAGCAGGGATACCGTGTTTTCAGTTTTAGAGTCCCCAAATAAAGTGGCAGTCCTGTCAATGTATTTGCTCCCCATCTTTGCATAGAGAGTTTGTCTAGAGGTGGACTCTCAGGATAGCGTGAGATATACCCTCCAATACGCCACAAACGTTGAGAGCTTTTTTTGAGCTTGGGAGTTGATTTCAGAAAAAACCAGTGGCCCATCGTGTTTCTCGCAAACTTTTACGTAAGGAACAGTAGTCAAAGCGCAAATTCCTCAAACATGCAATATCTACATTTTGACAGAAACTGCGCAACATCGCAAACGAAAATACGTGCACTGAAAAAAAAATCTCGGTGTAATTTCTAAGAAAAGGGCAAAATTACCAAGAATTCCGGGTTCTATTTGATCCCAGTTTTTTCTTGGTAAAATTACCATTTATGGAATTGGTAATTTTACCGAGAAATATCGATAAAATTAGAGAACTTTCTTGGTAATTTTACTGGATCTTGGTAAAAACGCCAATATTTTTTATCGACTGTGGTAGAATTACCGAGATAAAATTACAAAGTTACTGGGAATTGATTACCAATAAAAGTGGTATTCTTACCTGAAAAAAAAACAGTAAAAATACCGGTTTTAGGTAAGCTTACCAGTGTGTCTTGGTAAAATTACCAATAATTGGTAAAAAAAAGTGGGATGGTAAAGGTACCAACGGACCTTGGTAAAAACACCGAGAATTTTTTTTCTGTGTGTTTTTGTACTTGAGCTACCCATATAAAGACGTTTCTGAATGGGCGAACCTCAATGTGGCCAATCCGCAAGAATCTCCACCACGCTTTGCGGCTGCGGGGTGCACGTCGGTGGTACTGCCGTCATAGCGAAGAGAGCGGTAAGTGCATGCTGGATGAACCTCGAGACACATAAAAGCACGTGCTTACCATGGCTCATGTAGAAATGTACGTACTGTTCTCTTCGCTATCTCGGCAGCGTTGGCGGTAGGTAGTTCATAATTAGCGGCCAGCCGCGGGACGGCGTATTAAAATGAATCATAGACACTTCACCGGAGCATA
Organism: Bemisia tabaci; assembly: GCF_918797505.1. Classification (NCBI taxonomy): domain Eukaryota; kingdom Metazoa; phylum Arthropoda; class Insecta; order Hemiptera; family Aleyrodidae; genus Bemisia; species Bemisia tabaci. The sequence goes on along the minus strand of NC_092802.1, from coordinate 20,315,729 downwards.
AATCAAAAAGTAACCGACTGTAAACAGCTTCGAGATCGGGACTCCCCTCTCTCGCGGAGCTATTTTCTGCTCAAGTAGATCGGATCTCACCGGGCTTCTCAACCGGAGTCAATGTTTACTGAAACGTTGCCAAATTTTACGGCGGGACGGCTGAATTTTCAACGAGGCTCCTCGCGAAAACCTTCCAGCGGGCCGATTGTTGAAATTGATAGACAAAGCTGTAGACAAAGAAGACCAAATAAAATGGAGGGAAGGTTCCGGGTGCAGGAGCCGTAGCTTCGACTGATCCGGGTGCTGCGCCCAGAACTTTCGGCCTCTCAGCCCGGAACGTGGCTGATCTATGTGTCGCTTCCTTCCGGCCGAAGTATCACAAGCGCCATATGACGTTTCAAAATTTTATTTTATTTTCATTCCGCCGCCATTTTATTTTGTTACCGAGAAGTCGTTCAACGAGGCAGTCCGAACATTTCATACTAAGTTTTCCTTGTGCTGCCGATAGAATTCGGTGAAATTTTCAAATTAATTCAAGTAACAATTTCTCTGTATACAAATAAAATGGCGGCGGAAATTTTTGAAACGTCGCATGGCGTTTGTGATACTCTGCCCGGAGGGTGACGATTTACAGCCCGTAAGTACGGCATCTGCGGCCGGAGTTTTTTTTTTTTTTTTTTCAGTGTACAAGATCAAAGTATTTGAGTCAATTTTCCGATTTTGGAATGGAATTACGTTCCTTCATTTGGAAAACGCCGATTTCTCTCAGTTGGCGAGATATCGTCACATACTTGACATAAGGGCGTAACTACACTCTGCAATGAACCCTGTCCTCCATACAATTCAATGTTTTTCCGGGCTCATCTCAGTGTGTAGTTAAGCAGCCAATCGACGATATGACCCTCTGACAAACGTGCGCTCCTTCGGCTTGCTTCAACGCAAATATCCTCTCGCATCATGGTCTAATAATGGAGATGTTGCATGTGTGAGGAATTCTCGATTTGACTACTGTTACTTACGTTAAAGTTCGCGAGAAACACGATGGTTCCACTGGTTTTCTCTGAAATCGTCTCCCAAGCTTAAAAAAAGCTCTTAAAAAGAGGCCAGAATGGAGGGGATATCCCACGCTACCATGAGAGTCCACATCCCTATCAAGACGAACTCTCCATGCAAAGATAGGGAGCAAATACATTGACAGGGCTGCCCCTTTATTTGAGGACTCTAAAATTAAAAACACGGCAACACTGCTAATGTATTTGCTCCCTATCTTTGCATGGAGAGTTTGTCTTGGTGTAGATGGGGACTCTCAGGGTAGCGTGAGATAGCCCCTCCATTTTGGCTTCAACTTGAGAGCTTTTTTTGAGCTTGGGAGTTGATTTCAGAGAAAACCAGTGGCACCATCGTGTGACTCGCCAACTTTTCCATATGAATCGATAGTCAAATCGCAAATTCCTCACACATGCAACATCTCCATTGCCAGGCACTACTCTCGGCTCGCATAATTAGCGCCTAATCCCGTCAGCCTCCGATGTCCACCGACCGTCGCGCCAGCTTCGCGGTGCCGAACTGTCAACTGCGATCAAGTCTGACTGAAGCGCGTGACCCGTGCTCCCTGCGAGAATGTCAGACAGATCGCGGGACATAACTCCCCGCCATTGGATTTTTTCCAAAATTAGGTGCTCGCGCGAATAAGTTCGCGGAGCGTCCACTCCCCTGGAACGTTTAAGTATGACGTCATTCAAGCCAACGTAAGCCGAAGTAAGCCGAGAGAAAGGTTGTCAAGTTGCAGATATCCCGATGGACCAATTTATTGAGGTTCCCGGATGGAAACTCAGTAATTTTCCTACAAAAGACGAACTCATTATGGGTCAGTTTTGCTCTGTCGTGCTAAAGAAAAACGCCGTATGAACATTCGAGAATTGCCAAATTTCCATTGATATAATGTTTAATTTTGAGGAAAGTTATGAATATTGTTCCCATAAATTTTCAGAATCTATACGTGAAGTTGCGAACAAAATAATTTGAAAAATTTGAAGAAAACTCTCCATAAGTTTACCAGGAAGTTCGTGTTTTATTAAAGAAAATTTGGCAACGCGTGAAGGTTCATACGGCGTTTTTCCTTAACACGGCAGTGCTGGTCACAGAATCCTGTTTAAATAAATTCGAACCGTACTGACCAGGAAAAAATATTGAGAACCGCGCAAACACGAGGTTTTCTTGACCAACAATAAAAACGAAAATATCGCCTCACAAATATGGCGTTACATAACGCCATCCACTGCGGTGATGCATACCAGGGTTTCTTCCGCTTTGGTTTTGTATCTGTTTTAAGGTTATTCGTCACGGTTTCTGGCGTGGTCGAGTTGGCGTGCGATATATCGAATTGATCATGTCAAAAATCGCAGCAAAGAGCCTCGCCAAAAAGTGGTGTTTTTTAGCCCCTTTTTTTATACCCGAGTTGGTCAACCGGACAGTGCTCAAATGAAAGCCTATGGTAAGGTAAACTTCCATGCAAAGTTTCAACTTGAAGTGACCCCTCGTTTAGGCTGTACAGCGTTGCCAATTTTTCATTTTTATGCGCTATACTCAAGGAATACTGGATTCATCATGGTTGAACAGACTAGTATACCCGAGTTGGTCAACGGGACAAGGCTCAAAAGAAACCTTATGGTAAGGCAAACTTCCATGCAAAGTTTCAACTTGAAGTGAAACCTCGTTTAGGCGGTACAGCGTCGCCAATTTTTCATTTTCATGCGCTATACTCACGAAATACTGAATCATCATGGTTCAACAGGCTAGTACACCCAAGTTGGTCAACGGGACAAGGCTCTAACGAAAGCTTATGGTAAGGCAAACTTCCGGGAAAAGTTTCAACTTGAAGTGAAACCTCGTTTAGGCTGTACAGCGTTGTCCCGAATTCCTCGATTTTAGCACATAAAAATGGAAAATTGGCAACGCTGTACAGCCTAAACGAGGTTTCACTTCAAGTTGAAACTTTTCCTGGAAGTTTGCCTTACCATAAGCTTTCGTTTAAGCTTTGTCTCGTTAACCAACTCGGGTATACTAGTCTGTTCAACCATGATGAATCCAGTATTCCTTGAGTATAGCGCATGAAAATGAAAAATTGGCGACGCTCTACAGCCTAAACGAGGTTTCACTTCTAGTTGAAACTTTGCATGGAAGTTTGCCTTACCATAAGGTTTCTTTTGAGCCTTGTCCCGTTGACCAACTCGGGTATACTAGTCTGTTCAACCATGATGAATCCAGTATTCCTTGAGTATAGCGCATAAAAATGAAAAATTGGCAACGCTGTACAGCCTAAACGAGGTTTCACTTCAAGTTGAAACTTTTCCTGGAAGTTTGCCTTACCATAAGCTTTCGTTTGAGCCTTGTCTCGTTGACCAACTCGGGTGTACTAGTCTACTTATGCGCCGGACTAATAGTCCAATATCCTTGATTTTAGCACATGAAACTAGAAAATTGGCAACGCTGTACAGCCTAAACGAGGGGTCACTTCAAGTTGAAACTTTGCATGGAAGTTTGCCTTACCATAGGCTTTCATTTGAGCACTGTCCGGTTGACCAACTCGGGTATAAAAAAAAAGGGGCTAAACTTGGCGAGGCTCTTTTGAACTTTCAGCTGAAAAAAGGGCAATAGTCCCAGTCCCTTCGCAATGCGCATGAGCCTGAAGAATCAATGGGAACCAAGAAATTGGCAAAACTCTGAGAAATAAAAGCAGAATCCTTTTTGGAAAGAAACTTAACATCCGATACATCGATCTGTTACATTGGTTTCTGAATTCAATGCGAATTTTTTTCAAAAAGGGTACTGCTTTCCTTTTTCTTGATTTTGCCAATTTTTAGGTTTGATATGACTGTGGGCTCATGGGCAGGAGCTACTATCCTTCTTTTGGCTGAAGGCTCTAAAATCTGCCGAGATTTTCGACATCATCGATGCGATTTTTCGCATGCCAGTTCGACCACGTCAGAGACCTTAACGAAGCATCTCAAGTTGACCGACCATTGCAACTGTGTGTGTTAGGCACCAATTAATGAATCCAAGGTGGAAGAAACCATATATGTACTGTGAATATACTTCGCATGTACTACGAATGTACCGTATGAATGACGTCTATATTACCGTGATTTTCGAAGGAAGATACCTCCGTTAAGATTGGACTAATTGTAAGACTACCAAGAATATCTCCGTAAAATTTTCTCACAAATGGTAACTCAGTTGTCAAGCAATGAAAAAATGAAGAAACCAAGACTGCCCAACGCTGAGTTTCACTACCTCCATACATGAAAGCTATCTAAAGTTAATCTGTACTTCATAGGCGATTCAACGCAAAACAATTTCCGAGTTTTATTTGTAGCAGTTTGTAATAAAGCGGATCTCTATGATGCAACGGCGCTGATGACCAGATTCCCGAGGAGAAACTCTTAAAGACCTCGAAAGTTCAGGGGAAAATGAAAAACTTTCTCCATGAACTGTCAAATGGCAGAGACATTAAAAGCTCGTTGCCTTCTTAATCTGTAAATAACCAAGTTTGGGATCAAATTCTCCGGCCACACTTTTTTCATCTACAGGTTTTTCTTCGCTGGTTCACCCGATGTATCTCGTAATAATATATAATCCTTTATCATAAACTTAAATTGTTCTTCCTTCAGAACCCTGGTAAAATTGGCAGTAGAATGTGTGTTCCAAAATACTATAGACCTAAAGCCGGCTGTAAGATTTCCAATAGCTTCTGTAGCCGGCGATACAATTTATTATAGCCTTTCATAGCCGATGGCGATTAAGCAACAGCCAGGCGATAAATTTTATGCTAAACGTTAGTAAATACGGATATATAACAGCGATATATAAATATTGTTATCTGAAATATTATAGATTGTGGATTGTCAATTATAGGGCAGATTCTTCTAGTTAGGTTAAGCTACCGCCAAATTTTTTAAGTTTGAAGATTTTCTTTTACTACCTTAATTATATTAATTCTAAATAGTAGGGTATCTAATCCTAGTTTTTGACAGAAATTTACATCTTTATTGGTAAGATTGTTTAACTTAGTTAGTTAGTTTAGACTTAGTTAGTTTTTGGACTACCGCTCTCTTTTTCTGCCGTAGTATCTTGATTTATTTTGCGAGGAAAGCTCCGTACTTTTGAAGGATACCTGCCATTCTTAATATGTTGAAGCGCTTTCAATTTCTTATGGTACTATGCAATACCTTTGGTGTGAAATAGTTGCTTCAGAAGCCGTGGCATGCTGCGGCGCAGCGGGCGGGCAGAAAGCGCGAAACGCGCATTAGCGCCTACAAACCAAACAGGGATACTTCACGCATTGCGCAATGCGTGAAGTATCCGTGTTAAGTTTGTAGGCGTCAATGCGCGTTTGCGCAATGCGTGAAGTATCCCTGTTAGGTTTGTAGGCGCCAGTGCGTCGCCGCTCCGTTTGTGTTAGGCTCTAATATTCAATCTCGCGGAGTCAGTGTTTTTCAACTCATGATTTTGAAATGTTTGCACACTCTGTATGGATTATTCTCATTTTAATTGATGAAAAAAAATGTGTTTTAAAGGAAAATATAATGTGTGTTTTGTAAATATTAAGGTAGTTCCGTATCAAACTTAATGATTTTCAAAGCACACGAATTTCTACACAAAATCCTATAGCCTTTTTTAGCCAATGGCGATAAAGTGTAAAGCCCGGCGATAATATCTATAGCCCGACTGTATACTTTTTTACAGCTTTGTATAGCCCGGCTGTATGATTTGCTCCGCTTTCTACAGCCAGCTATATGATTTTTAATAGCCTTCTTTAGTCGGCTATAAGAACTCCTATGGTATTTTGAAACGCAGCTCCTATCGCCAATTTTTACCTGGGAAATTTGTGTTAGCTTCTTTCTAACCCCTCTCAAAACACGATAGCTAGCAGGAATAGAAGACTGACCTGCCAGGCGACCGTATCTCTGAAACATTCGTTCGACGTCTGTTTTGCTGCACTGGAATGTATTGAGGTTCCCGACAAAAACCCGCGAGTTGACGGCTTGCGGGTCCTGCGAGTTGGTTTGGTTCCCGATTTTGCTCATCTTCATCATGAAGGCCTGAAACAAACGTAGGCGTAGAAATTAGCCGCACGTAGAGAGTGACAAGAAAAAAGGAAAATAGAAGAAAGGACCGAACAAGACAATCAGAAATAACCGGTTGAGTTTTAAATGATGTGATGACTTGATGACAAAAGTAAAGAAAGCAACATCTACAGTGCAATGTTTAGAAATTTCCAACTACGCTTTAGTTTTGAAGCCAACCCGATTATTGATAACGAATATTCCTCCGTCCTCGGTTTGAAGATAGCATTTTTTGACTGAAGCCATCAAAATGTGAAGATGTTCATAGAATATCAATAGAAAAGCATACAACTCGAATAATAACGATAGAGATTTCTTGTCAGATTTGTCTTTTCTTTTTCTAGTATGTAAATCAAATGAAGACTACATATTTCTCGTAATATCCACTAATTTCTGTACAGGTACACCCGTTAATTTTTTTTTTTTTTTTAACTTTTATTTGGACGTATTTATAGCAAACGGAACTATGTGCATTAAGACATGAGCCCTGATACCCATAAGAATACATGCATGACAGGGCTCACGTCAGAATGCACATAGTTCCGTTTGGCAGAAATACGTCCATTTACACAACAGAACTACATAGTATTAGCTGTATGTATATACATGAATAAGATAATGATTAAAATGTGAACGGGTACCCGTTAAATGTGAGTCAACGGAATTATAAAGATGTAACGTTTACGCGCTTCTTCCCGCCGAAGCAACCGTCACATTGGTACATGCGCTTATGTTTGGACTCCCGTCATCAATCACCTTGTCTTAATATTGAGAAATCGACTTATTATATTTTTTTGATTTGCGTATTTGTAGAAATTCGTTACCGTCGGAGAACTTAACTAATGAAAACATACATCGAATAAATACAATACCATAGCGAATGCATTTAGATCTCCCTCCATTAGATGCAATTCCCGCGAATTTTTTTTTTTTTTTTTTTTTTTTTTTTTTTTTTTTTTTTTTATTCATAGAAAATATAACAATTAGTATACAAATAATCAAGCTGTTCTTGAAAACTCAAATATGTGAGTTGTTGGAAGTTATGGATAAATCGTATCTTATAAAAGTTAAAATAAGTTAATATCATAGAATATTTCAGTACATGAGTTTTCAAGTTTCAAAATTCCCGCGAATTAGGGGCTCCTTTATTTACCTTCCGATTTCAGCCGATAAACTTTCAGAAGTTATTCGTATAACACAATGATCTCACGAAGTCCATAAAAGCAACATTCCCTAACCTGAGGCTATCCATATTGATTGCAGGAACAACTGAAATGAGTAATGATGTTTAACTGTATCCTGACCTTATTACATATTACAGCGCGAAAGTTGATTCGTGAATGTCATCGTTATCCACTTACTTTCGGGTTCAAACTTCAGCCCAGTTAAAGTTTTACAAAATGTTCTTCCTGCATCGGATGGAATAGTGAAGATAAACTTGCATGTCTGGACAAGGCAATTCTGTCCATCAATTATCATCGAAGACATTAAAACGAAGCACCCTGTGGTACCGCTTTATCATGAAAATACATATAGCATATCCTGACTTACAACTGTTGGAATCCAGCTTTCGATTAGAACATGCCAAACAGAGAACTAAACCAATCCTTAAAGTTGACTCCAAAATTACTGATATTAAACATGAAGATGGCATTAGTTCCCTGAATGAAGAAGGCTCATTATATAATTTGTGAATGAAAATAAGGCTTTATAATTGAGCCCTAATCAAGCACCCCCTTTCTTGGGAGGGGGAGGGTATCAAAATAAGCTCTTCTTGTAATTGAGCCTTAATCAAATTCCCGGACTTAACCATTTTTTATCAGAGAAGAACCCAACTGTCAAATTTAGAAATGTGTGACCAAGTCAGCTCCGTAAAACTCACTAGCTCTGAAAAGAACCAAACATATCAGAAGTGAATGTATTCAAATTTCTCGTAACCTATGTACAATATAAACGTTCATATCTAAGCTTGATGTTGATTTCAGTAGTTTACGTCGCGCGAATCGTATTCTACGTGAAATGCTGGAGAAGAATCATGTATCAGAGTGCTTAAGTTCGTACCTTCTTGAATGCAGGTCCATTCACTCTAAATGAGCGATTATGGATAATTTTTCTTAATGTTCTCTGAAAAAATATTTTATCTGGAGAAACGAGGCAACGTTGGAATGCTCATACGGCGTCGAAACACAATATTATGGGCTTTTGAAGCCCCATTATTCGATGCAAACAGAAACACAGCGCGGCCAGCGTTACGCGCATAGTAGCGCCTGCAATACTGGAAGAATACTTCGCGCATTGCGCCAAAAGCAGTGCAGTCGGTTCCAGGAATACTTCACGCATTGCATGCACAGCCCGGTGCGCGCTTCAATCATTGTACTTGAAACGCTATGTGCAGAAAAGACATTTCTTGATTGCGGTTTCTCGGGATCTTTGCCAACGTTTCACACATTAAATTTTAAGCAAATGCATGGAATTTCTTCAAACTCGTACTGGATTTTCTTTATCATTTTACAACGCTAAAAACTAAAAATTTCAGAAACTTCGCCAAATAGTTCTCTGATGTATAAATCAGCAGAGGAGATTCTGAAACGCCGCAACCAAGAAATGCCCTGTTTGCACCCAACGCCTTAATTTCTAAGTGTCAGACGCATCGTTCAAAATTCGTCAAGACTCTGCAATTTCGCTTTTTAGACATTTTGCTGATTAAATCCTGTCTGAATCTCATTCCGAGGTGAAATTACAACAACATTATGAGTATTTAAAAAGTTTAGTCCCAATATTAGAAAAGTATATACCCCAATACTTGGCGGCGGAACCGGGCCTCGGGCTCATTTCGTCCTAGACTCGCAATGCTTTTCCATGGCGCTTAGTTCCATTTGACAGAACGCGCTATTCGGCATTCTAAATTCCTTAAAAGGAACTCAAATCGGCGCTTAGTTCCGTTTGATAGAAATACGTCCAGTTTATCCTCCCGCGCAAACTTGCCGCAGGCACGTGAGAGTCCCGTCCTGTGGTGACGAGAAATTCCAGAAGTTTCACTCCTGAGTTTATAATATAGCTTGGGACTTATCTCATGAAAAAGTCTCGCGGAGTCAAGACGTTAAATACTCTGAACAACACATAAATGTCTGAGCTAACTCACTTGCACCAATTTTTTGGCGCGTATACGTAGTATACCGTGTTGTGTGCCCAACATGCCTATATCTATCTATACCTATATCTATCTATACCTATATCTATCTATACCTATATCTATCTATACCTATCTTCCATCATCACTTACACTCTTACGTTTATACCTCATATCCGGTCTCAGGACATTCCACCTATTCGCATGCTTTCTCTTCTTACGTCATATCACCGGACTCTGCACTTTCTATCCCATCATTCCGCGCGGGGTCCGGACTAATCACCCTCAACCCTTGCTCTTGATTCATATCTGGAGCCATTAGCTGGTCACCGTTATGAGCTAATGAGACCAGAGGATCCGATCGCCAGAGAGCCCAAAAAGGACTCTGATTTTGGCACTAGAGACACACAGCCCGGCTCTCGAGCTCCGTAATATAGCAGCTAGTTTTTTGTCACCTCACCGTTCGTTCGCTTTTCAATACATAAGTTCGTTTCCGTATTTTTGCCTTGCCTTCATTTTTTCCTATATCCGGTACTACCCGCAGTACACAACAGTGGCGCAGTCGAAAAAAGAACTCTCCCAACCATTCTGGCAGTCGTCTGGCAATCGAAAAGAGGATGAGAAGACGGACATCCGAGCACTTCTCCTATTTTCTGGACATACTTCCATCAGGACTGCATCGTCGCGAAGTTTATCGAAACTAAACATTTTCTGGATACACTACGGCCAAGACCACACCGCCCAAAGTTCATCAACGTTTCAAAGCTCATCGAAATTTTGTGCAACATGTGTAATTTAGAAAAACCATCGCATTTTCTAAGTGTTATTCTTCCCTCGTTTTCCGGTGGTGACAGACACAATTATGGCGAATTCGTTGAATCATGTGAAACTATCATTTATTTTACCAAGCCTTTGCTTCGAGAGCAAGTAGTCTCTCAAATTTTAATTCCAAAATTAGCTTCAAATCTTAGCCATAAATTAAACGCAAATTCCATCAATTCTTGGGAAACTCTCAAGCATGCTTTAATTTACAACTTTCAGAGTGATTTAAAGTCTAAGTTACGGGAAAATTTTGGTAAGTACTGTCCGCAGTGTCAAACCACAGAACATAATCATTTAAATTGTAAAATTTGGGTAAGTCTGAATGTAGACACTATTTCTGATGCTAAACCTCCTTGTGCATTCTCCATGGATGAACCTCGATATTGTCAAAGATTAATAGAAATGGTTTCTCCCAGAATTTCAAAACTTACTGAAAACGAATATGATTTCTTAATTAGTGTATTTAATTTCGTCAAAAACGCCCTTTCCGAGCAAGGTGCAGTATGCTTCTTTCTAGTCATAAGTGAAAAGTTACCTCCAGTTATAAAAAATAAAATTCCAGAAGACTCATTTGAAAATTTAGAAACTTTTATGGAGACTCTGAACAAGCAGAAGCAAAAGAAAACATCTTCAATTTCTAACTCAAAATTCGCATATCCAAATAGGAATGTAGGATTTTTATCAAGCTACAAATATGATTCAAATCTCGATCAACTTTCAAATTCCATTTCCAACTGTACTTCTATTTTTGTTCCTAAATCAAATTTTACATCAAATCCTGATTCTTTTTGTTTCGAAACTCCAGATCATCGATTAAATTCAGATTCAAATTTTAAAACTACTTTTAAGTCGATCACTTCCTCAAATTCAAATTTTCATTCTAGTTTTAAGTCAAGTCGTTATTCAAACCCTGATTCAAATTCTCATACGAATTTTGATAGTATTAATTCAAATTCTCCTTCAAACTTTGGATCAAATCCTGATACAGATATTGAACCTAGTCTTAAGTCAAAAAAGATTTTAAATTCTAATAATTTGAGGCCTTTGAACTCGCACTCAAATTCTCAATCTAGTTTTAAGTCCAATTCGCCTTCAAATCCTCATGATCTTTCGCCGAACTCTGATTTGCATTCAAATTCTAACTCTAGTTTTAAGTCGAAATCTGCTTCAAATCCTAATGATTTCAAGCCAAATGCTCATTCGCATTCATATTCTTACTCTAGTTTTAAGTCAACATTTCCTTCAAATCCTCATCATATCGAGCCGAATTCTGATTCGCTTCATTCAAATTCTTACTCTAGTTTTAAGTCCAAATCTCTCTCAAATCATCATGATACTTCTTCGAATTCTGATTCACATTCAAATTCTCACTCTAGTTTTAAGTCAAAATCTGCTTCAAATTCTAACGATTTCAAGCCGAATCCTCATTCACAGTCAAATTTTAACTCTAGTTTTAAGTCAAACTCTCCTTCAAATCCTTATGATATTAGGCCGTACTCCGAATCGCATTCAAATTCTGACTGTAATGTTAAGTCTAGTTTTACTTCAGATCCTCCTGAATCGGATCCCACATCTAAAGAAGGTCAAAAACTCCCTTCTAATAATTTTAATGTTAATCTTAAGGAAAATCGAAATCAAAATAATTCTAATCAAATCAAAACTCTTAGTTTTAAGCAAACGTTGCATCAAACTTCATTGTCTGAAGATCCTTGCAAACGTACACTTAATACTACTAGGCATAGCATAGATAATCATAGTATCGATAAGCATAGTATTGATAATCTTTCCAATACTCTGAACTTATCTGAAAGTACTACTCCTTCGCCTGATCCTTCGATCGATTCAAGCACTACTTCCATGTGTCCCAACTTTAATCTTACACCTACAGATTCTACCTTTGAACTCACCAAGTCATTGTTAAATCTTGATCTTAAATTTTCTATGAACAACTCAAGGTCATTACATTTAGATTCTAGCTCAAATTATGTTTATGAAAATCAAAATTTTCTCAAACCTGTGTACTCTGAAATTTCTTCTTCTGCTTCAAAATCTTCTATTAGCTATTCATCAAATAGTAACACTTTCAACTCTTCTATCGTTCATCCTGTTACTTCAGACTCTAAAACTTACGTTCTTGAAAATCGAAATTTAATAACTAAATTTTTCCCAAATTTAAAGACAAAACCTTCAAAAAGCAAAAATACTAACTCGCGTTCAAGTCGCATACATCATGATATTCAACAGCACCCAAGTTATCGCTCCCCTTCAACATTTGATAATCAGCAAAACTCAAGCTCGTTATATTTTCCTTATTGTAATTTTATCCCAAAATCTGATATCAACATTCGATTTAATCACCATCCGAATAACCTTCAAAAATCTGAAAATCAACGCTTTAAAGATAAAAGTAACAAGAACTCCAGTCCAAATTTGTATTTTCAACCATACAATTTAATCAAAAATTTTCAGAGCAATTCTGTCCCCAATCATCAATCCAAACAATTTCAAAACAAAATACAGTCTAACTCCAAAAATTATGTTAGTTCCGAGGCTAAAAATAATCGCTCTGAAAACCGAGGAAGGACTTCAAAAGTTAAATCGCCTAATTCACATCCATCACAAAAATCGACAAAAAAGTCGCTCCCAAAACCGCAACACACTGATAAAATTAAAGATGAAGTGTTAACTAAAACGCCCATAGTTTCCTCTCCTAACAATCTTAAATCCAATAAAACCACAAGCGAACGTTCTCTCGATAAATCAAAGTGTAATTCATGTTCTAACGTCAAAATTAAATTAGATCCAGCCATATTCATTTTCTCAGCTCTTTTTCTAAGCGAGTCCGTTTTCATCACCACGCTACTGCACTTACTTCTGATCCTTCATTTTCTCCAAGATTCTGTTCAAATCTCTGACAACAGTGTTTTTAAGAAACTTTTAAACATGCTCTCCAACCTACCCTTTAAACTGCTCACAAAATTGCACTCATTCCCTAAATTTCACTCGGCAAATTTCAACGTAAAAAATCATCACCCAGCTACGAACGAACATAAAAATGAAAACCCCAATTACATTCGAAAAAGTAATCAGCGATCTTCAACCTGCGTTTCTCACTCACATTAATTCGTCTTCATTTCAATTCAACATACATTACATTTCTTCTGTTTTCTCCAAACTATCTCCTTACGTCTATATCTACATTCTACTTTCTTTAATATTCTCTAAATTACCTCCATCATTCATGTATTCTATACTACCTCTTCATTTTGCAATTATCCAATTTCCTTAAAAAAAAAAAAAATTAAAATTTCTTCGAAATTTTAATTTTTTTTTCTCACATGGAGGGAGGAGTGTTGTGTGCCCAACATGCCTATATCTATCTATACCTATATCTATCTATACCTATATCTATCTATACCTATCTTCCATCATCACTTACACTCTTACGTTTATACCTCATATCCGGTCTCAGGACATTCCACCTATTCGCATGCTTTCTCTTCTTACGTCATATCACCGGACTCTGCACTTTCTATCCCATCATTCCGCGCGGGGTCCGGACTAATCACCCTCAACCCTTGCTCTTGATTCATATCTGGAGCCATTAGCTGGTCACCGTTATGAGCTAATGAGACCAGAGGATCCGATCGCCAGAGAGCCCAAAAAGGACTCTGATTTTGGCACTAGAGACACACAGCCCGGCTCTCGAGCTCCGTAATATAGCAGCTAGTTTTTGTCACCTCACCGTTCGTTCGCTTTTCAATACATAAGTTCGTTTCCGTATTTTTGCCTTGCCTTCATTTTTTCCTATATCCGGTACTACCCGCAGTACACAACAACCGCCTTTGCGATCGTTTCGAACCCTGCTCGATACAATAACCGAGTCCCTTAGTTCCTTACCGAAAAGTGACTACCGCGAACTTCTGAGATTTTCCAAAGCGTGTAAAAAGTTTATTTATCCGTCAATAATTATGATTTAAAGTTGTTTCTCATTCTGGGGCTCTCTAGTTTATGTGCAGTGAATACCAAGAGTCTACGTTAATTGGTTTTTTTAAAAAAAAGCCTAAGAGTACGACGCGCTGATTCGAGGATGGCTGACCAGTTCGGCACTCCTTGAATGAGAATTTCACTCACTCCGTTTTGTTCAAAACGTTGCTTTGACAGATCTCCACACCACTGTTATCCTTTTCAAAAGTTGGTGCGCCTTGCTCTGATAGCCAGGGACAGCAGGATAGTGGTAAGTGCAATCTGTGATGAGCCTTGAAACTCATTAGACCATTCGCTAAACGTGGCTCATACAGGAATCCACCTATCCCTCTGTTCCCCACGCTCCTGATCACTGCGTCGGCGTCACGAAGAACAATAGGCCTTGGGTCCCAGCGCGGCCGAGACCCGTGCCCTAATTACTCACGCTTCATTAACCATTTCACCGTCACGCTAGGATTCATCCAATTTTCAAAAAAAATTATTTCTCGTGTATTTAGCAATTTTTTCCTTACTCTCCGTTAAAACACAAATAAAAAGAGACCTCATTCATAAAAATCGGCCGAATAGAAGAGAAGTTACAGTAATCGAAATCCGAAGAAATCAACAAAACCTCAACTTCTCGATACAAAAAATAAAATGAAGGGGGAAAAAAGAAATGTATAAATTACAATTAAATATAATTGACCTCAGAATTTGACAAGCAAATCATTTATATACCTAACGCTGAAAAAACTGGGAGAAATTACAAAAAATTCGCCTCTTGCAAGGGGCTTCTTTGTAAGAATTATGACCTGAAGACAACGGTCGAATAACAGCAGTACTCCATACAATACACGGTGTGCCTGAACGAGTTAAACATTTTTTATACGTCCAAATCGAAAAATCTTTATATTTTTAACTACAATGTCTCTTGAATCGTTTAAGCCAAAAAAAAAAAAAAAAAAAAAAAATTCCGTCGAGATTCTGGAACGTAAAGGCGCTTTAAAAGTATTCTGGGGCTATATTAGCTAAATCACCGGTAGTAAATCCCGTTATATTATTAAAAAGAAATTGACTCCATAGTTTAATTCCTTAGTTTCTTGAATACGATTATTTTAAGCACTGAAACATTTATACCACCAATTTTAGCCATGGGGTGATTTCCTGAGAGCCGATAATATCACGAATTTCTCATAGAACCCTTCAACAGTGGCTTGCTTTTTTGGCAGCCGATTCGGCCATCGAACCGGAGTTTAAATGGAAGCTGATAATACTCCAAAGCTCTGAGAAAAATTTTGAGATGAGTATAAGAACGGTTTGTTGTAAGTAACGAGGAGAGGCGGGCAAAGCGGCTAAAATCCGATCTAATTTTTACAGTTTTTCTGTTGAATTAATGTTGCCGCGGGCTTCTGACTGTGTCCACACATAGTTTCTGTTCAGCATATCGATACATAAGTATTTACACACGTAGAATCTAATTTTCACGTCGGGGAGTCGACATATTTTGATTTTTTCGATTTTATACGGAAAATTGATGGTTTTTCGGGATTGAAATTATTATTGTTTCATGAAAAATAAATGCACCCAAAATGACTACAGCATATTGATTTTTACACATTTGCACTCACGAAATTGATTGGTAAATTCAACTAGTGGGTGCATCGACGTGGTATATCAAGTTTCTGCATTTTTTTACGGCAAATCAGTAGATTTTCGGGATGTAGATTGCTTACTTTCAATTCATGAATGAATAAAGCAACGACATGGTTGAACTTCTTTGCATGGAAAGACGTTTAAAATAACAAAATCAAGACGTATTTAATGCAACTGCATTTATATCGAGTCAATTTCTTTTCAATAATATAACGGGATTTATACTACCGGTGATTTGGGTATTTTAGCCCCAAAATACCCTTAAATTGACTTTATCTTCTAGGAGTTCGACAGAATTTTTCCTTTCTTCGCTTAAATTATTCCGTAGCACTTTTCTTCAAGAATCTGATAAGATTTTGCTTGGGGCAGATCAAAAAACTTAAATTCGATCGAATAGCTTTCTACATTCACAATACACGGTCTCGTCAAGGTGCGTAGTTGACCTCGCAGTGTTGGATCGTGAATTCTCTTGTTGTGCTGTTTGCCTATTTTGAAATCTCTTTAAATGAAAACTAAAGGGGTTGATATGTGCGAGTTAATGACGCGCCTTATCAACACATTGTGTTGGAGTTCACTGCTTGTTTTTTTTTTTCTAAATTTCGGAGCCATTACCTCTACGTCCTCAGTCGTTCATAAACTCGCAAACTAAAAATTTGTGCAAGTGAGTGGGCTTGAAAATTTTAAATTTCATTTAATTTAACTTTTATATTCCCCTTGGGTAATTCTTTTCTAAAGTAAGGTGATTCGATTCGATGGACGCCATATTTTGTGTCAGAACGGCATGCGACATATCGCATCAATTGGTTCCAATTTTTCAGCTACTCGTCATTTCTCTCCAATTTTTGGATCGCAGTTCTGTTGTTAGGAGACTAAAGAATTCATGTACCAATTTTAACAAAGAAATTCAACGTATTAAAGGCGTGGTTTTTTCAGAGAGAAAACATCGCATTCGATACTGATATCGAGACTGCACTCGAATGCGATATTTTCCCTCCAAAAAAAACCTCGCCTTTATTACGTTGAATTTCTTTGTTAAAATTGGTGAGTGCTTTAGTCTCCTGACAACAGAATTGCGATCTCAACATTGGAGAAAAATGACGAGTAGCTGATAAAATGGAACCTCTTGATGCGTTTTATCGCATGCCGTTCTGACACAAAATATTGCGTCCATCGGAATCACCTTAAATACACTCTCCCGAAACTTCTCGCAACTTTTCATGCCGGACGACTGCAATAATTCGGAGGGCGCGGCAACACCGAAAATTCTCCATCCCCACCCGGAAAACATCACATCTGATATTTCACTCATGCTCCTCCCCAATTACCCCGCACACCTACCGGGGTTATGAGAGATTGTAATTTTTGCGTCAGTCGTGGATAACCTCGTTCTACACCAATTTCTATGTAAACAAACGACGGTGGTGGCTAGTTCACGCCATGTTACCTCGTGCAAGTATTCAAGCAAGAAAATCGAATGCGAGGTTGTCAGACTGCCGCTTGACGGACCCTCTCCTCCTCCTCCTCCTTTAAGATTTCTAAAACCATTGGAGACCTGAATATAGAGCTGCATAACATTTGAAGTATTTTTAAAGATAGTTACACAAAAGAAGTCGAAAAAACGACGATGATCATTAAAGATTTTGTGTTTTTATCAAAAAGTATGGATTCGACCGACACGAATCGATCGAAAAATGAAAACTTGAAGCGATCACCGGAAAAAAAACACATTGGATCTAGAGTCCAGACTCTGAAAAACATCGACAAGAAAAAATACTGTTGATTCAATCAGATTTAAGCTTAAATCAAGAACCAAGCCTCTTAATTTGAGAGGATTTCCTTTTGATTTACGCTTAAATCTGATTGAATCAACAGTATTTTTTCTTGTCGATGTTTTTCAGAGTCTGGACTCTAGATCCGGAGTGGTTTTTTTTCGAGTGATCGACACCGTTTCGATTGACAAATTACTAAGAAACCTGTTTCGATTCGATTGACATGAACCGATCAAAAAGTTAAAACGTGAACCAATCGGCAACCATGAATCGATCACCAAACCCGTGAATTGATCGGCAGATCCGTGAATCGATCGACAACTCCGTGCATCGTTCGACAAACCCGGAAATCGTTCAACAAACCCGAGAATCTATCGAATGACGCCGATCGGTTCACGTTTTCATTTTTCGATCGAATCTATAACCTCCGAGGATCGACAAACCCGTGAATCGATCGAATCTGTGTCGATCGATTCATGTCGATCAGATCAACACCTTCTTTTTACCAATACAGAAGGTTACGTAACGCTGCCATTCCCTTCCCACCCACGTAGCGCTCATTCCTTATTCTCCCCAAGAGCGTTACGTAGCGCCTTGTCTCCACGGGACGTTTCACGGTATTTTTCCCGAGTTCGAATCGCATGAGTAAAACTTCTGGGCTTTTCTACCGTTAACAAACACAACAAAATTTCTTCTTTTTCTTCAGTGTGATTAGTATTGATTAACTCAATATCTTTCCCAACTTCGCAAGTGAGATTTTTCCCCAGGACAATTCCCACGAAACGTTTCGTGAGGACAAGGCCTAATTGGACGTATTTCTATCAAACGGACCTAAGCGCCATAGGATGAGGAAGGTAGAGGGGGGCTTGGATTTGCGGCGGAATCGGGCGTCCGGCTAATTCCGTCCTATACTCGCAATGCTTTTCCATGGCGCTTAGGTCCGTTTGACCGAACGCGCTATCCGGCATTCTAAATTCCTCAAAAGGAACTCAAATCAGCGCTTAGTTCCGTTTGATAGAAATACGTCCAATTAATGAACGCTTTCTCGCAGGCAAGAACGGAGTCGCTTGCAGAAGCTACGTTTGACATTCGAGTGTGAAGAGTATTTCCTTGTCGATGCTCCTTTAAATTAGCAAGATAGGAGCTTAGGAACTCGTTAGTGAAACGATTTCCAAGAAACACTTTATTTCATTTCTACCGTGCTAAGAAAAAACGCCGTATTAACATTCGAATGTTGCCAAATTTCCATGGATAAAACCTTTATTTTCAAGGCAAGTTATGCATATTGTTCGTTGAAATTTGCATGCACCTTCGATCAAATTACGAAAAAGATTTTCTGAAAAATTCGAGGAAAAATAGTTATAAACTTTCTCAAAATTTCGTGATTTATCATATCAAAGGAAATTTGGCAAAGTCTGGTGGCTCATACGTCGCTGCTCCCCAGCATGACAGATTTTGCTAGAGTGCATTTATAGAAAGAGTATAGACAACTTGATTTATGTAGCTATTAGTGCCTAAATGGGCGACAACGTGAAAAACGCCAGTCACTAGAAAAGTGCCGCTGCCAACCTATAGAAATGTTAATCAATTGGGCCGACAGCGCATTGTAAACAAGGATTTTAAAGGATTAAGACTTTGAAACTGAGAACATTTGCGCGAAATCGAAGTTTTATAATTCTTGATAAGTGTATCTACTCTCGAAGTTTAAATTAGTACCACTGGATAGTTCGAGTTCATAGGTTGGCTACCCTTTTGAGCCCCAAGGGCTCCATGACCTGATCAAACCTAACATCCAAATGGACCACTAGACAAGGTACGACTTTCAGTAGTCTGATACATGTTACTTGACCAAAATTTCACGTAGAACATGATGCGTACAACGAAAATTCCCGCAATCAAATCCTTACGAAGATATCTAATGATTCTTGATGCGTGAATTGAAACCACCCGCTTATGAAAACTCAATGCTCTACGTGATTCACATCGCGCGCTACACGTTATCATGGCAGTCTCCACAATATACAAATCTGGCAACCTCAATCTTGACGCTTTGGCTCAGCTATAGCAAGTTGTTTGTAGTTTGAACAATACATGGTGGGAAATGAACATTGCTCGACTGAGAAGCTTGCTGAAACCGTTGTAGGGCGCGATTTGACTCACGTAGAACTTTGAGTTTCTTGTGAGCGGGCAGTTCAAATTCCTCGTAACCAATGTGAAATAAACACGTTAATATCTTCGTTAGGAGTTGGTTCCAGTAATTTTCGTTGTGCGAATCGTGTTTTACGTGAAATTCTGGCTAAGAAGCATGTATCAGAATGCTGAAATTCGTACCCAGTCTAGTGGTCCATTGTCGAGTTGTCCATATTCTCCTTATGAAGGTACTCGAGATTTTACCGGAAGCTTCCTGTTTCGCAATGAGACTATCCGCAAATACACGACCGGGCCGGCAACAGCGCGCTCGTATCTCTTTCACCACGGCCATTCGCGCGGTCTCCTATTTATTCATACCTGCTTATAAAACCTACACCTAATTTAATACTCCGGGACATGAATATTTTATGCGGGTTTTTTTTGCCGTCTTGCCCTTTTTACACTCACCGGTGCTCACCGTTTACCGACCGTTCTCAGACAGCGCTTTGGTTTTATCCACCAAAGTGGTGTTCACCCTCCACCCCCCGCCCCTCCTCGGCACCAACGCCCTTTTCATCTCTCGCCTCGCCTATCGGAAAATTGATTTATTCGCCCCGCCGAGAAAAACGTTTTCGCTGATGGGAAGGTGTTGTTTCGCCGCTCGAATCAAACGAGGGCGCCTTCGGAGGCTATTTGTTGAGCGGGTGTTCTTCGTCGAATTTGTGTGGTGTATCTCGTAGAGGTGTATTTTCAGGGTTGTATTCATAGTCGATAGCTAAACAACTTATTCCCTGACAGAAGCTATCGTTTACATTGTCATTTAGGGAGGTTTAACGACGCCTTAACGTAGCACCACACCGATAAATATATGGATTACATTTTGCAAAAAGGAACCGGAAGCATTGCAATGGTGCCAAGATTGTGCAACTTCATCCTTTGCAATAAAATTACTGGAGCCATGCAAAAATATGAAATTTACATAGTAATTTTTGTTTTTAATTTATAATTTTTAGCGAGTAAAATAGGGTCTGTTAATGGAGAATCAGAGTTTTCTTCCAAGATAAAAGTAGACGCACAATTTTAGCAACATTGCAATGCTCCTGCGGTTCCTTTTTGAAAAATGCAATCCATATGTGTGTTCTTCTGTTACTTGTGATTACTGTAGGAAAGTGAAACACAAACCAACGAAAATTTTAAGTTGATTTTGGTACAGCTTGCGTCGAATTTAGCGCAGAATACAACGTGGAGACTGAGAAAATGCAATTTCCCGATTGCCACGTCAATATGCACCACTCATTTTTTATCAAATTTCTTCAAGAAAAAGAGCTGACATTTTCTCTTGAAATTGTCAACCGAATCAAAGGTTATTTTGTGTTTCACTTCCCGTAATATCCAAAATTTTGTTTCGAAATTTCTGTCTGTGTGAAGTCCTTAAGTAAAAATTAAAGTAGTCTAGTATTAAGTTTCATCGACTTTCTATCCATTTTACGAAAAGTAGTAATTGTCTTCTGATTATCCGAACTTTCCGTTACCCAAACTATCCGTCCGCCGCATTAGTCCGGATGGAGAGTGACGGAAATATTGTCATGTGTTGGCTTTTTTATTCGTCGTCTTCCTGACGAAAGAACGTAACTCTAACTCAATGTTGCCAGATTTTTCCGCTCTAATTGAATTTTTACCAGGAGAATTCCCAGAATTTCTAGCTGAAAATTTTACTAATTTTTCCTCTGATCTCATGCTAAAATCAGACACATTTTTAACGAAAATAAAACATGTTTATTCTCGTTACGAAGTTGAAATGACTGAGTCAATTTTTCAATTTTGGATTAGATTTACGTTCCTTAGTGCGATAAACGACGAATTATATAAGGCTAATTATTGAAAATTCAAATTTTAGTAGCTGTCCGCGAAACATTGTAATTTTCACATAATAAACTATCTCAGCGTAAGGCAATTCTGCTTCACCATTTTATTACTTTACTTAATGCTTCCATCCGCACAACGTTTGATAATTTTATTCTTGGTTCAAAATGAAGTCTTTTTGACGGCGCACTCAAGGATGATTCTGCTTAAACCGAGTCACTTTCTTCTCTTATGAATTCAAAAATAATGCTAAACGTTATTAAATACGGATGCTAGGACTTAGTCAGTTTTTGGACTTCCGATCTCTTTATTTGCCGTAGGATCTTGATTTATTTAGCGAGGAAAGCCCCACACTCTTAAATGATGTCTGTCATTCTTAATATGTTGGAGCGCCTGCAATTTCGTATTTTCGTATTTCTTAGCAACACCATTGTTGCAAAATAGTTGCTTGAAGCACCGCGGCGGGCAAAGGCAACTAGCGTGACACGCGCATTGGCGCCTACAAACCTAACAGGGATACTTCACGCTTTGCGCAATGCGTGAAGTATCCCTGTTGGGTTTGTAGGCACCTATGCGCGTGTCGCGCTGGCCGCTCCGCTCTGTTTGGCTCTGATATTTAAACTCGCGGAGTCAGCATTTTTCAACTCATGATTTTGAAATGTTTGCACACTTTACACACTTTAGTAGCTGTCCGCGAAAAACTGGTGGATTAAAATACACCCCTGAGAGGTTCTTGTATTGAACAGCGTCAATGCGCGGTAATAATACCATAAGTTTAGTGTGAGTCCTTGAATCGTATCATAGTGACGAGAAGTTTATATATGCACGTGGACTACCATAATCAATGAAAAATTCGTCCACGAGTTGGCGATTTTCCTCAAATTGCTAATCTTAGCCGCTCACATTTATCAGCATAAGTAGTTAAACTTACGCAGTTTCCACGTTTTCAAGTTGTATTTTCGTGCTTGATGATAGAAATTACAATTTTATTTGCATAGTTAAAGGAACGAACACTTACGGCATTCGAATCGTTGTCCAGGGTTTTCTCGAAGAATTGCAGCATCTGTGGCTTTTTCGTATCCTGAAAACAAACAGAGAGGTACATGAGCAACATGTCTCAAAGCGTACTATCGTGTTAGATTTCAAACATTGTTAATAACAAAATTGACCTTGTGACATGGGTGTTTGCCCAATTTTTATAAGTTTTGTGTAAAAAATGTATTTTCCTCATTCTAACTGGGGAAAAAATTGCACAGCCTCTTACATGAACTCCAGCGGACTAAAAAGTTTCCTTTCCCCCGTAAATCCAATCCATTTCTCTTTCTGCATGTAACCTGATTATTTCGTGTATTTAAATACACCTGTGGACTTCAAAAGCGGCTTAAAAGCTCCACTCACCCCTCTTGTAACGTGACACCAGGCCAGACTCTACGCACAGTAGGGGAAAAAAATTATAATTCCGGTTGAGAATAAAACCTTCGAGGTAACGATACTGCACTAGAGGTGGTCTTCTTTGTATAAAAAGCAAATTCGGCAGTTGATTTTACATTGCGTCAATCGTTTGCTGCGTAATTGCAGTGTCGTTGCGTGTAGGCGTTAGTAAGGTGTTCGCTGCGAACACCCTGTTTATAGATCCTTTTCCATAGGTTGAAATGGCATAACAATCTATATATCGCAATTTACGCCACGCCACTGCGTCATTGTATGATGAGATAACATGTGGCGTTAATTCTCTAGTTCAGACCTCGCCGGAAAACCCAAAAAATCGATACAAATCAGTAGATATAGGCTGCAGCACTATGGACATGATTATTATTTTCTTTTATTGAGTATTAAATGTATGTTGTGTTCTCTTTCCCCCTTTTTGGAGGAAAATGCAGATAATAGATCGCATTTTCAGCCTTTTTGCCTTCAGGAAAGCTTCTTTTATCCTTGCCTTGACCCCCTTCAGCTTGGGTGACGTAATTTATGGATGGCTGGCTGATTATTGAAATTGATAGACAAAGAAGACATAGGGAGTATTTAGTGATCCAATCGGTTAAAATGAGCGGTTCCTATATAGACTAAGAGAGAAAATTATGGACTATCCATAGGGTTCCTCGTTGGTTGCCGTTAGTTAGTCTATTCCCTACCTCCTTTGTCCATTGAAACCACCCGCTTCCACCAATACGACCCTCTCATATCCCTTTTGTCTTCTTTGTCTATAGCTTTGTCTATCAATTTCTACAGCCAGCTCGGCCTTTCCGGGCTCCGTCCGTCCAAAAGTCGTCTCATTTCCGGCGACTGAGTGCCCGGGTCGGGTCGCCGGAGCCGTAACGCGAGACGCGAAGCTAAGTCGGCGTGTAACTCTTTTAACAAGGCGGCCCTCATTAGCGACACAAATGTGTTTGTTTTGCGTCTCTGTCGCGTCGACGGGATTCTTTGCCTTGCTCGACTTTTATTTTATTTTTTATTTTTAATTAATCCCGCCACCCCCCCCCTCCTGGCCCCGGCTTTTTCCCGCGCCCGAACAAAGCGCCAAAGCTCGGCTCTTGTCGCAGCTTTAATCCCCCGCAATTAATTGCCCGGGCGCCCCCCCACCCCCCTCCTCGCGGGGTGCGGATCGTAATTGCTGACACGTCATAAGCTGTAACGCGTTTTTCACGAGGTTATGTTGGGGTAGGACGAGATTGTGTCATGCGCTCGCGGTCAAGGTGGGTGGGTATGAACAATATAAAAGCTGTTAGGAGGGTTAAGTATCTCAATTTGTTAATAATTTAAACTAAAAATAAAATACTAATTTTGGAAATTATATATATAATTATATTTTTACTGATATTTTAAACCTAAGCTAGCGGTTTAATTGAGTTACATCGGGGCTACCTCGGATTTCATCGGTGTGGATCAGAGACAATATACAGGGTGTCTCAGGGTTAATGCACCAGACTTCAGGGATCGATTTTTGGGTCATAATAAGACACCTGTGTATTTTATATTCTTTTTTCTGAAAACGCTATTTTTCGACGCTACAGCTCATCAAAGTTGAGGATTTACCCCCGAAATATGCTCAAAACTCTGGCGTCAAACGTCTAATGCCAATGAAAGTTAATCATTCTCAAACGTAGGAAAAGAGTAATGGGTATATTTCTGGTAATAATCCTGAACTTTGGGTGGGTATGTTTTCATCGGGATGCACTGAAAAAAATCGTTGGGATATATCAAACCAATAAGTTGTGTTGAGCTATGTTGTGTTGATTGAAGTATACGAGTTGCATTAAATTGACACTACGAAGTTGGGTCAGGAGGCTTTGTGTTGGCGCAACACAATATTGTGTCATTTCAACCCAATTTTTCTTGAGTCAACACGGCTACTGTTGGCATGAATGAACACAATTTTTTGTAATGAGAGAACACAACTGATTGTCTCGAATTGAGAAAACGATTTTCTCGTATCAAGAAATCTTCATTGTGATACAATAACACAATAAAGTTTCTCAAATTGAGAGAACAATTAATTTGAATCAAGAAATCGTAGCTTTAACTTGATACAATGCCGTGTAGATCTTGGAGCAAACGAGGTGCCTTATAGCCAAAAGTTACTTTGGAGCCGAATAAATTCTACATACCACCAATACTATTTTATTCAAATATTTTGACATATTTTATTTTCTTTATATTTATCTCAATCTACTTTATTTTATTTTGTTTCTTTATACTAGTTACCATATATTTATTCATTTTTTGTTTTATTTCATTTTATTTATTTTTTATAAATTTATTTTTCTTAATTTTACTTCTTCCTTTGAAACTGCATAGAAATTTCCGAGAATATCATTGCTTTCAAACATGGAATTGGCGCTGAGGACGCTTATGAACGCTTAGTTACCCCACCATGTAAAGAGAGCTTCCGGAACTCCACTGCAGCGGTACTTGGGCGATCGCGGGGTTAAGTAACATCGGGCGTAGTTAGTACTTAGATGGGAGACCGTTTGGGAACGACCGTGATGCGGATAATTGTATAGAGATTTAATATCGCTCACGTGACGATAGGATGCCTCGGCACCAAATCCATTTAAGTTCCGTATTTAATCCTGTAACTTTTCACCTTTGCTTCAAGCTTTTTTTTTTTTTTTCCAATGTAGGTTGTGTTGATTTAACACAACTACTTTCTTTGACTTGACCCAACTCAGAGTGTTAAGTGGTGACAACCTGTCTACTTGATCTGACACAACTATTTTCTTGATTTAACACTACGTTGTGTTCTTTAAAAATGGCCAATCCAACAGTTGTGCCAACCCAACACAACTCTGTGTTGATTTGACACCCCCCTTTTTTCGGTGTGGATTAGAGACACAATACAGGGTGTCTCAGGGTTAGACTTCGGGGATTGATTTTTTGGGTCGAAAGAAGACTTGCTTGTTCCGTAAATTTTTTTCTGAAAACGGTTTTATCGACGCAACCCCCATCAAAGTTGAGGATTTACCCCCGAAATATGACCATAACTCTGGCGCCAAACGTCTAACGCCCGTGAAAGTTAAGAATTCTCGAAAGTAGATAAAGAGTTGTGGCATATTTCAGGTGAAAATTCCCAACTTTGATGGGTTGTAGCGTCGGAATTAAAATAATCCAATAACTCAAACTTTACAAAATTTACATAAATAATTGACCAATACTGCCGTATGAGCATTCGAGAGTTGCCAAATTTCCCTCAATAAAGTGTTCATTTTGGAAGAAAGTTGTATGTATTGTACCTTGAAATTTTCTAATATTCTGGGTTAGAGTGTAAAAAATTTTGTCCGAAAAATTGGAAGAAAAATATTCTCAACTTCCCCGCAGTAAATTCGTACTTTTTCAAAGGACATTTGGCCCCGCCTGAAGGTGCAAATGCCATTCTTCCTTAGCATGCACTGGAAAAAAACACATTGGATCTAGAGTCCAGACTCTTAAAAACATCGACGAGAAAAAATACTCTTGATTCAATCAGATTTAAGCTTAAATTAAGAACCAAGCCTCTTAATTTAAGCGGATTTCCTTTTGATTTAAGCTTGAATCTGATTGAATCAAGAGTCCTTTTTCTTGTCAATGTTTTTAAGAGTCTGGACTCTAGATCCAATGTGTTTTTTTTCCAGTGCATGGCAGAATAGTCCGGGACCCACTTTCTGCTCCTCCCATGCGAGCAACGCCGTCTTGTTCTCTCCCGAAGTGGCGGGCATGTGTGAGTGCGAGTCCAACGCGATCGCGGGACGAAACTTTCTCGGGGCCAATTTGGAAATGGCCTGCCGCCGTTTAAGAGGGCGGAAAATAATCGAATCCGATGCGTTTGACGAATGATGGATCCGTCCCATCCATCAATTTATTCGATTACATTCTGGGCGCGGGAGCGGTGTCCGAAAATGCCCTCTTGTTTACACTACCCATCTGATCTGCCGTGCTAAGGAAAAACGCCGTATGAACCCTCAGGCGTTGCCAAATCTGCTTTGATGAAACACGAATTCCTTGGTAAACTTATGAATATTTTATTCCAGTTTTTTAGAGAATTTTGTTAGTATTTTGATCTGAAGTTCCTGAAAATTTCAAGAAAAAATGTTCATAATTTTCCTCAAAAATAAACATTTCATCCAAGGAAATTTAGCAACTCTTGAATGTTCATACGGCGTTTTTCCCTAGCACGGCAGTGATAGGCCCCGCACTTCGCGATGGGCTTCTAGCTCTGTGCCTTACCTTGGGGGGGGGGGGGGGGGATAAATGAATGAGGCGCGATTCACATTCGCGGAGAGTTTCTAGTCCATTAGTTGCGCGTCCGATTTATATTGAGGCCTCGAGTAAGGCGGTCGGGATTCTTCGAGTGACCGATTTGCGATATTTCCCCATTGAAGCTACGGTAAAGAATAGATTATTAAGGTGTTCGATGCGAACACCCTGTCTATCGACACTTTTTCATAGGTTAGAATGGCAGATGTCTATCGATACTTTTCCATAGGTTTGAATGGGAAATGTCTATCGATACTTTTCCATAGGTTTGAATGGCAGATCA
This sequence comes from Bemisia tabaci, assembly GCF_918797505.1. Classification (NCBI taxonomy): domain Eukaryota; kingdom Metazoa; phylum Arthropoda; class Insecta; order Hemiptera; family Aleyrodidae; genus Bemisia; species Bemisia tabaci. Next base: position 20,288,267 of record NC_092802.1, on the reverse strand, counting down.
ATCGATATACCGCAATGCATGCCACACCATTGGATTTTTCATCTTGCCTATTTTCGTCTTTAAATTTGAGTCGTCTCTTACTGCCATGCTAAGGAAAAACGCCTTATGAGCCTTCGGCCGTTGTCAAATGATGAATCACATATTTGCATGAAACTTTGTGAATATTTTTCCTCCAGCATTTTAATAATTTTGTTCGCAGTTTCATCCAAAATATCAGAAACTTTCAAGTAAAAGAAATGTGTAACTTTTCTAGTTGCCCCATACGTCAAACGGGCAACGAAATAGGCAAAGAGTTGACATAATGGGTATGGTTAGACTCTTTCACCGCGGTTGCAAAGATTGTGAACCAGGAATGGATTTGGGGGAAGTGGGGAGTCAAGTCCAGCTAATCCCAGGCTGCTGAAGACGATGATGTGGTGTTGAGAGGTCAGGAAGGAACAATCCTGGTAATTACCAGTAACCTCCCAAGACACGGATTAAGCGCTCCTCGTAGGACAGTGTTGTCAAACCAATTCTGATCATTGTGCTGCCGTGCTAAGGAAGAACGCCGTATGAACCTTCAGACGTTGCCACATTTCCTTCAGTAAAAACCTGATTTACTGGTAAAATTGTTAATGTTTTTCTTCAATTTTTCAGACAATTTTGTTCGCAATTTTGTCTAAAATATCTGCAAATTTCAAGGAAAAGTACGTGTAATCTTACTCCAAAATATATGTTTTATCCGGGGCAATTTGGCAACTCTCGGATGTTCATACGGTGTTCTTCCTTAGCCCGGCACTACGGCAGTGTGGTACCCGAAACCTGTTGTTTATTAGACCCAATGAATCGCAAACACAATATTGTCGTATTTCAGAAGCGAGCAGCCTGTTCGAAAATGATAGTGGGAAGAAACAGATCTATCAAAATTCGAGCGGTAAATTGTATCGAATGATGCTCTCCGTTTTTGTAAAATTGGCCAAAATCATTCAAAAAGCCCATATTGATCATCAAGTGGAAATAGATCGTATTCGATGTATCGTATGGTTCAAACAATGGAACATATTTAACCTCAAATAAAACATGTTCTGACATGATAACTCAACTGACACATGAAATTGGCCATGAGCTAATTCCGCAAGTTGAGTATACTAAAGAGTTGAAAATTGTTTCAACGCCAATCACTGGTAAAAAATGAGGCGCTTTTATGTAGTACAGTCATCCCAGATTCTAATAAAATTTGTAGCGCTTGGAGTCGCATCCATGCAATTTTTATGCTAGTTTACCCAGAGCGAACTGTAATTTTGCATTCTTTAACCATAATGCATGTACATTTAAAAGAGACTCGTTTTCCTGAAACAAACCAATAAAATAACTAAAACTTGTTAAGATCCCTCTGAAACATGCAAAAGAAGAATCTTTTCTCTTCCGTAAGGTGAAAAGAAAAGCTTACTGCTCGAAAAGCGCAGTTTTTAATTTTAATTCTTCTCGGAAATGTATTAAACCAAAGGTAGGTAACCCACTTTTCCTTCAGACAGAGGAGATCCGTCTGTCGTGATTCACAGAACTTCATATTAATTTTTATCAAGAGGATTTTAATTCCAACGGTTCAAATTATATTTGTTTGTTTCTTATCATTCCTAACGGAGGAATGTTTTGCTGTTTTCTTTGTGGGATGTGGAACGATCCCTTGCTGCTCACTGAAAATAAGCTAAATTAATTAATTGCAAAAAGTAATTTAGCCTGCAATTAGCCTTCATTCCTTATGGAGTTGAACTGAATAAAGAGAATGGAAGCCAGCCATTTTGACCTACATACCGGCTCTCAAGGATGATACTGCAACGTAAGGAAATATCAAATCTCTTATCATAACCATTGTACGATACCAATTTTATTTATGTTTCTACCTACATGCCGTCAAAATCGTATCGACACTAACCACAGGATGGCGATAAAACCAGTATTTCGAGTATTGGCAAGTTTAAAACGAGACATTTTGTCGCGTTGGGATATGAAATCGGAATTTAAATTGATAGGATACACGATCTTTCCCAGCCTTGAAAAATAGGGGAGGGGGACAGTTTTGAGTTCACTGATAAAAAAGAACATTGGATCTAGAGTCCAGACTCTTAAAAACATCGACAAGAAAAAACACTCTTGATTCAATCAGATTTAAGCTTAAATCAAGAACCAAGCCTCTCAATTTGAGCGGATTTCCTTTTGACTTAAGCAAAAATCTGATTGAATCAAGAGTATTTTTTCTTGTCGATGTTTTTAAGAGTCTGGACTCTGGATCCAATGTGTTTTTTTCCAGTGCTTTACATTGATTTACTCGCTAATAAAGAGCGTAAAAATGTGGCTCAATCGAACATATTTGAACCTTGAATATGGCAGATGAAAACCTGATAAATTTCCCAAAAACTCTTTAAAACAGCGAACACCCCACGAGCGACAATCGAGAAGGTTTCGTTACCGCTGACGTCACTGGCGCTTTATAATTCCCATTCATCCTCACGGCCCTCGGCTAACGATCCCACACCTTCTTTCCCACCTGTCACTGGTTCCGTTTTGCAGAAATAAGTCCAAATACCGTGTATCTCTCAGATCTGGCAACGAAACTGTAGGGGTCGTCTTAAAGCGTCTGTCATGACGCGGGGTACAAAGCTTTGGCTTACGGGGAGCTTTCGCAAATTTACACTCTCTCGGGAGCCCTGATCCAATTAGAAAGTCATTCTGCTTCGATTAAACGCTAAGCTGGTTTTCACCCGTCGCGTCGGGTGCAGTCTCCTAGTCCATGCTCAGGTTTGCATAGGGTGTCCTCAGTCTAGCTCGTCCACGTCCCCTCTACACGGCTCATGACGCTTTAAAACGTCCTTAAAAATTCCCGATTTTTTTTTTTTTTGGGGGGGGGGGGGGTTCGTTATTTTTATACAAATATGACGAATTTTGCTGTCCCAGCTTTTTCAGGGATTTCATCTGAAAGAGATCATGCCGCAATCAGACGCTGAATTTAGCAGCTGAATGTGGAAGTCAACAGTCATCGGCCAACGGCTGAAATTTAGCAAATTCGAGTTATTTTCATACAGATGTGTATCAAATCTACTCGAATAGTTCAGACAAATTCAAAATTGGTCCGATGGTTGCTGAGAATCGTTGCTGCTCGGGCCGATGACTTCCACATTTAAGCCACATTCAACTCCCACATTCAGCGTGTGATTGCGGTGTCAGACGAATCTTGAAGAATACTCGATTTCGAAAATGGACCACTAGATAAGGTACGAATTTCAGCATTTTGATGCATGTTTCTTAACCAAAATTTCATGGAAAACACGATGCACACAACGAAACTTACCGAAATTAACTCCTTACGAAGATATTTAACGATTCTTGATGCGTGAATTCAAACTACCCGCTCATGAAAACTCAATGCTCTTCGTGATTTACATCGCGCGCTAAACGTTATCATGGCAGTCATACATATACAAATCTGGCAACCTCAATCTTGACGCTTTGGCTCAGCTATAGCAAATTGCTTATAGTTTGAACAACACATGGTGGGACATGAACATTGCTCGACTGAGAAGCTTGCTGAAACCGTTGTAGTGCGCGATTTGATTCACGTAGAGGTTTGAGTTTCTTGTGAGCGGACAGTTCAAATTCCTCGTAACCAATGTAAAATAAAAACCTTAATATCTTCATTAGGAGTTGGTTTAAGTAAATTTCGTTGCGCGAATCGTGTTCTACGTGAAATTCTGGTCCAGTAACATGTGCCAGAATGCTTAAATTCGTACCTTGTCTAGTGGTCCATTTAAGAGTTAAAAGTTCTTCTTTCTATCACGGCAGCGTTAATGACAGCGCCGGCGCAGAGATACAACTATTCGTGTCTTGTGGATGTCCGTGTTGCGTCTGCAAAATTGAAGGCGCGATGGCGCAGAGCGTTAACTCGCAATGATCCTCTTCGTGCCAATGAGGTATCGCTCGCATTCGAAAGGACAGTCAAAAATGAAGCCAAACTACGTCTCTCCTATCTTGAATGATGCAGCAAATATACGAGGCGGATTTTTGATTAATCTCGACTTTCAAAAGTGAATCCCGTAGCAAGCTGATACGGGGATGCCCCCTGGAAGACACGAATACTTCCGAAACAATGGAGTAATATCACAGAGATCAAGATTATTAATGACCCCAAACTCGAGTAGGTTGAAGTGACACGCAATGCTATTCCCATATATGCCAGACTTACCATAATGTAATCACAAAACTGTCCTCATTGGACGATATTACGATGGAGACATCCATTACCAGAGAGGATATTAAAAAGTAACGCACAGGATAGTAGGATGTTTCAATGAATGCCGCTATAGAAATTGGGCAACTTGAAGTTTAATTATGCTGATTTCGGTCAAATCCGTTCATTTTGGAATAAGGAACCGCTATTTCTGGTTCTTTTTGGTAGTTATATATAGGCCATTAGTTTCTCTGCACAGATAAGTAGTTTTTTGCGCGGGTCAGGAAAAGTGGATCTCGCCCGTAAAATATAATCCAAGCTTAAGACGCTTCTTTAAGTTTTATAGTCTTTAAATAAGCCGGCTTTGCTGAAACAATACGGACATCGTATTTGATCATAGTTCATTTTATAGATAGTATTTCTTATTTGGGCGGATCCAGCAAATTATCAACATCACCATCTCTCCATTTAAACCTATGGAAATGTATCGATTCTTGGAGGGGCAGGTGCTTAGACAAGAATCGATTATTTGGCCTAGGTTTAAATGGAGGAAATTCGGTGCTGACAAAATGCTGAATCCGCATCTTTATCATAATATTTGTCAAGTTTGAACAGATGTCGAACAGATGGTGTCAATCATTTTAAAGGAAAATTTTATCATTTGGGGCGAAGTTTGGCATCATGGGTTGTGGCCGGAAGTAGCGCCTCTAAATCGCGCCGCAGCTAATTCATGCAGTTTTTCGACCCTAAACCGCGTTGATTGCGTGTTTTCTTCTGATATGTAAATTCAAGAAGTTCTGAGACGGTCAGCTGTTAACTTGAGTAATTTACAGTGGTGTTAAACAGGTTGCCTAGCCTCCTCAGAATTCATGAGCTACCGTCCATGGTTAATGGGACCTTAGTCTAGTCGAAACTCAAATTTATATAGATTGATATCGGAACCGAGAGGAGTGCGCTCCACACGTTTAAATAAACCGACATTTTGTGTTAATATCGGGAGTAAAATACAAAGTAACGTAAGAGAGCGGTTAATATGTTTAGGTTGTATTTTCTTGGCTTACATTGACCAAATGTTTGGGTTGAAAAGTTGAAACCTTGTTAAAAATTAGGCACAAGCCGCCAGGATCGAACCCGAGGGTCGATCTTTGAATGGTTATCGAATAGCCTTAATCGATAAATTGCATTGCTGCGATAGGAAGTCAATATGGGGAGTAGAATACAAAATAACGTAAGAGTGCGGTTAATATGTTTAGGTTGCATTTTCTTGGCTTACATTGACCAAATGTTTGAATTGAAAAGTTGAAACCTCGTTAAAAATTAGGCACTAGCCGCCAGGATCGAACCTGAGGGTCGATCGTTGAATGGTTATCGAATAGCCTGAATCGATAAATTGCGTTGCTCAGATAGGAATTTATCGATCAAGGTCATTCGATATCGAGTCAACAATCCAGGCGCTGATCACTCGCGAGTCGCAACCTCTGAGTGACATCGAGAGAAACAAGAGTACATTAGTTCCAGAGGCGGATCCAGCAATTTGGCAACACCGGATTTCCTCCATTTAAACATATGCTAAATAATCGATTCTTGTCAGAGCACCTGGCCTCTCCAAGAATCGATACATTTCCATAGGTTTAAATGGAGAAAAGACAATCTTGCCAATTTGCTGGATCCGCCAATAATTAGTTCTGCAGAGGACGCTTTCTGTACCCAATGATCAGACGTAGATGCCAGTGAACACGCTTTTTGTTCTTTATGCAAATAAAACTCCGGTTTGATGGGACTCTACTTCAGTGTAACCGATGACCCAATCTTGAATTCTTCGGCCCTAAACACCTTTAAACTTTTGGTCGCTCAAATTTTAGTCATTTTGTCGGAGTGGGAGATGCGCGACGAGTTGAAAGAACTTTCTCATCACATCGTTTTCCAAGCTAATATTTTTCTCGAAATAGATCGGTCCGTCATTTATCAAACTCCATGGACCCGATTCACAACCGTCGGAGAGATGCGTGATAGAGAGGTTGCTATGCAGGGGTGGGGAGGGAGGCACCGTGCGTAATTAATCGGAGGCTTTAAGTCGAAAGGTGAGGGGGGAGGTCGTAAATGCAAAGGGGCACTTCATCCAGAAATAAACGAACCGAAACCACACAGTGGTTAGATAGTGTGAATAGAAGGATTCCGAACTTTCATACGGACACATTGAAAGTTGGTGTCCGGGAAGAGTATCTGTAAAAGAATACCTGTGAGCTAAGGCATTTGAAGCTTTCTAAAAACTGCAAAATTGAACGCGGATTGACGTGTCATCATCGTCATCTCCCTCACGAAGGAACGTAACTTTATTCCTAGTTTACCAAATTAACTAAAAAATTAATCAAGTTGACAAAACTGCACACTTGCGATTTTTATCCAAAATTCATCTGATTTTTACATAAAATTTGATGAAAAATCAATTGGGAATGCCCAAGATTTTCCTGGTCAAATAATGGTAGTAGTTAAGTATTGTACTCAAAAAACCGCAACTCGTCTGCAAATTTAAACCCTCCCCCTCCTTCGGTGGATCTCTTCGTGAAGGTAAAGTTTCCAGGGGCAGTATAGGTGAAAAATGGGCGTTCTTTTACGAAGCACTGGGTCAAAAATAACCCATGTTTGGCAGACTAGGGTTAAAGAAAACTGCACGTGGATACCAACGGATCCACTTTTAAAATCTCAAAGTTCTGTATTAACGGAGTTACAAGCGTTCGAAGTTTCCAATTCCTGTCCGACCTCTCCCACTGACTCGATCCACCGTGCGGCGCAAGTCGCGAGAGCTCAGCAAGGCGATAAATCAATTGAGACATAAAGCGCTTATGGCTCCGGCCAGCATAGCGGCTGCAATTCCGCGGTGGTTCGGCAAAACCGCTCATCCCCTCCGGGTTCCCTCTTCCGTTACGTTGTTCTCGCTGAGATCGTCTGGATTCTCAAGGAATCAAAAAGGAAGGACGAGCCCGGCACGGGATAGTATCCCCGGATTCCCGACTGTGAGTACGCACGCCGAATTCGCTGAGATACTGCCAATTTCCACCTCCCTGTTGCCGTCCCTCCGGACGACGTCGTAAACATTACAACGCGCACGAGCCACGATCCCTCTAGGAATATACTGCCGTGATAGCGAAGAGAGCCGTAAGTGCAAAAACGATGTTTTGAGAAAATGGGCTAGAAGCTTCTGAGTGGAACATTTTATTGAAAGAAGCCTCCGTTCTTTGTCAAATCGCAACCAATCATTCGATAGACTCATAGAAATCATTTGGGGGATTAAAACTCGACCGATTTTATTTTTAAGCACATGAAAGAGGTAAAATTCAGTTTCATGTTAGGTTAATATTTGGCAAGACAGCCGTAAGTGCTATCTTCTGCGTGCTTTTGTGGTAGCGTGTTGGGCACACAAAAAACACATTTTCAGGTTAGAAATCGGCAGATGAGGGCGGCATTCCTCTTGAAGGCGCTGTTTTCATTGGCTCTCATGCACCTACGGCTGTCTTGAAAAACATTATGTCATTTGTGCACTTACGGCTGTTTCATAAGTCTCGTTTTCATTAAATTAGGATGAATTTTGCTGTTTTAGAAGTCTGAGTAATTTCATCTAAAAGAGTTTAGACGAATTTTGAAGAAAACTCGATTTTGAGTATTTTGCACTTACGGCTCTCTTCGCTATCATGGCAGTATAGGAGCCTTTCGTCTTTATCACAGGAGGATGTAAGATGTGCATAACCTCAAACTTGCTTGCTGATAACAGGCATCTTGTTTGTTTATTTACGGCCGTAAGAACAACATGTCGGCCTATTTGCTCGCGACCAATGAAAAACTGGCACAGAAATGACCACTTTCTGTCTATAAAGGTACTCTAGTTCAAACCGTTGATCTCTCACAGGCAATCAATAATTCGACACCATCTCATCACCGCTCTCAACCGATCACACAACCAGCCCCGCGGGGAAAGCGTGAAAAGTCTACTTTTCATCACACCCCCCGCGCCCTCCCCACCTCGGGACAAGATTTACTGCCTCCTCGAGGCCAATCCGAGAGGGAATCCTGGGTCAAGATGCGTCCGGGCTGGAAATGAATTAAAAACACCCCGACGCCCGCGGGAGGGCGCGGCGGGGAGGGGCGCATGCATATTGCATTACCTTTTTCGAGAAGTAATAAAAGCAAATTTATGGCGTTTAATTCGCGCCGCGGCGTCGAGGAGCCGAGGAATGCGAAGACGCGAGACGGAGAGGAGCGCGCTCGCTTATTAGTGCGGCCGTGACTTTGCTCGCCGAGCGGAAGGGCGCCGCGCCCGCCCCGGATCGGGGGCGCCCCTCACGGCCGCGGACGCCTCAAAGGTCAAACTCCCTGATGGGTTCCCGCCGTTGACATTTCGGATCGGTATTCTACAGCGTCGCACTGATAGAAAAAAAAAAAAAAAAAAACATCGGATCTAGAGTCCAGACTCTTAGAAACATCGACAAGAAAAAATACTTTTGATTCAATCGGATTTTTGCTTAAATCGAGAACCAAGCCTCTTAATTTGAGCGGATTTTCTTTCGATTTTAGCAAAAATCAAGCGAATTAAAAGGTTAGATTTATTTATGTCTCTTTTTGAGCGGACCAAGTCACCGGCAGAGATGCAAAAATACATTTCAAGGAAATGTAACATACGAATTCATTCTGCTGAGCACAGAAAAATGCCATCTTCATGAAATTTCAACGTTTTTTAGGCACTGGAAAAAAACACATTGGATCTAGAGTCCAGATTCTTAAAAACACCGACAAGAAAAAATACTCTTGATTCATTCGGATTTTTGCTTAAATCAAGAGCCAAGCCTCTTAATTTGAGCGGATTTTCTTTCGATTTTAGCAAAAATCAAGCGAATTAAAAGGTTAGATTTATTTATGTCTCTTTTTGAGCGGACCAAGTCACCGGCAGAGATGCAAAAATACATTTCAAGGAAATGTAACATACGAATTCATTCTGCTGAGCATAGAAAAATGTCATCTTCATGAAATTTCAACGTTTTTTAGGCACTGGAAAAAAACACATTGGATCTAGAGTCCAGACTCTTAAAAACACCGACAAGAAAAAATACTCTTGATTCATTCGGATTTTTGCTTATATCAAGAGCCAAGCCTCTTAATTTGAGCGGATTTCCTTTCGATTTTAGCAAAAATCAATTAAGCGAATTAAAAGGTTAGATTTATTTATGTCTCTTTTTGAGCGGACCAAGTCACCGGCAGAGATGCAAAAATACATTTCAAGGAAATGTAACATACGAATTCATTCTGCTGAGCACAGAAAAATGCCATCTTCATGAAATTTCAACGTTTTTTAGGCACTGGAAAAAAACACATTGGATCTAGAGTCCAGACTCTTAAAAACACCGACAAGAAAAAATACTCTTGATTCATTCGGATTTTTGCTTATATCAAGAGCCAAGCCTCTTAATTTGAGCGGATTTCCTTTCGATTTTAGCAAAAATCAAGCGAATTAAAAGGTTAGATTTATTTATGTCTCTTTTTGAGCGGACCAAGTCACCGGCAGAGATGCAAAAATACATTTCAAGGAAATGTAACATACGAATTCATTCTGCTGAGCACAGAAAAATGCCATCTTTATGAAATTTCAACGTTTTTTAGGCACTGGAAAAAAACACATTGGATCTAGAGTCCAGACTCTTAAAAACACCGACAAGAAAAAATACTCTTGATTCATTCGGATTTTTGCTTATATCAAGAGCCAAGCCTCTTAATTTGAGCGGATTTCCTTTCGATTTTAGCAAAAATCAAGCGAATTAAAAGGTTAGATTTATTTATGTCTCTTTTTGAGCGGACCAAGTCACCGGCAGAGATGCAAAAATACATTTCAAGGAAATGTAACATACGAATTCATTCTGCTGAGCACAGAAAAATGCCATCTTTATGAAATTTCAACGTTTTTTAGGCACTGGAAAAAAAACACATTGGATCTAGAGTCCAGACTCTTAAAAACACCGACAAGAAAAAATACTCTTGATTCATTCGGATTTTTGCTTAAATCAAGAGCCAAGCCTCTTAATGTGAGCGGATTTCCTTTTGATCTAAGCGAAAATCTGATTGAATCAAGAGTATTTTTTCTTGTCGATGTTTTCAAGAGTCTGAACTCTAGATCCAATGTGTTTTTTTTCCAGTGCGTCTTCAAAATACCGGACTCCTTGTTTATCCTCTGATACAAACTTAAAAATTTCCACTTTCAAATAAGTTTGATGTCACCCTATGTTACTTTTTTGTGTAGGCTCAATCTAAAGAACTTTAATAAGTGATAAAAAAGTGAGCCAACGATGCATAATTTGTTTACCGCTTTATTTTTTACCGGTGACATTTTGGATCGGTATTCTGTAGCGGCGTCTTCAAAATACCCGACTCCTTGCTTATCCATCGAAACAATCTCACCTGATTGATGTATCGAATATGAGTTATAGATCGTATTCGATAGTGGTTCGATGTATCGTTTGGCTCAAACCAATAGAACATAACCTCAAACAAAAATTTAAGGATCTAAGCATAGAGTACAATAGAGTCGCAAAGTACTGGAGCGCCGATGAAGCCAATAATCCATGAACAGGTGTTTCCGAGCCGCGTGTGCTCCGAAAAGTGTGAACCAAGTGTGAACCCAACGGCATTTTGTAACACGGCGGCTTATGGAGAGATCAAGAACTGCTTGTGTTTTTTCGACATTTTATAATTCAATCAGCATTAATTTTTGCAAATTTTGCCATTAAAAGGTAGTCAAAGCCATAATGAATCTATTGATGTATATTACTCCTAGATAATATTCATATTGGGATTTAATTTCTGACTTATACTAAGTGTGAACCAACCGGCATTTCTAATCACGGCGGCTTACGGGAAAAGCAACGACTGCTTGTGTTTTTTCGACATTTTTTCAATTCAGTTTATATTAATTTGTGCAAATTATGCCATAATTAGACAGTCAAAGCCATAGTGAATCCATTGATGTATGTTACTCCGGGATAATATTCATATAGGAATTTAATTTCTGACTTATACAAAGTGTGAACCAACCGGCGTTTTTTAACACGGTGGCTTATGGAGAAATCAACGACTGCTTGTGTTTTTTCGACTTTTTTTAATTCCATCGATATTAATTTGTGCAAATTTTGCTTGAAATAGATATTCTAAGCCATGAATCCATTAATGTATGTTACTCCTAGATAATATTCATATATGGGCTCAATTTCAGACTTATTACCGGCCTACTTAGCTGATTCAATGTGTGTGCTGTGTGGACCTAGCCGACGAACGGAGCCGAGTCGGGAGTGGGGAGCGCCGAGCGCGAGTCTCTGCGTATGCGTCATCGCTAGTCGCCGCACACTAGTCTCCGGAGAACTGGACAAAACAGCCTCCAAAAGTGACTTCATCGACGATCCAGTACTTTGCGACTCTATTGTACTCGATGGATCTAAGTTATAAAAGCTGAAAATGAGAGAATTCCTAACAATTTCACTTTTCATTGCCATTTTATAAGAATTAAGAATGTATCACAAAATATCCGTTCCCTCAGATTACTCAATTGACTTTTGAGGCTATGTTTACACGTTGAACCAATCGATATCGATACAATCTCACCCGATCGATGTATCGAATACGATCGATTGAGCGACTCAGCGGGGTTTGACGTGGCGGACCATCGCATAGCCCGCTGTCGGGACTAAGGGTGAGTGACAGGGATTATCGGGACGGCCCGTTCCCCTCTGATCTCCTCCTCCATCAACACCTCAGGGACTTCTTTCTCCTGTCGTCTTGTCAATAGCGCCGCTCATCCCCGGATTGCACGGCTGACACCGGCCGCTCTAAACTAATTACCATAGTATGATTGCCCCGCTTATTTCACGACCCCCCGCTTCCCGCGACACCCGCTAGAGAGCGCCTCGAAACTGGATTAGCGCCGCGATGCGACGCTCGTGTTTTCACGCCCAGGGATGCCGCGTACAGTGCTATCACTGGTATATTTCAAGTTTAAATTTTATTAGATTTCAATGAAAAATTAGCAGAATTTTGGTGAAATTATTGGCGAATCCAGCAAATTGGCAACATTGTTTCATCCATATTTAAATCTATAGAAATGTGTAGATTCTCAGAACCAGGTGCTCCGCCAAGAACCGTTTATTCAACATAGGTTTTTTTTTTTTAATTTTTTGTTTTATATTTTTACAAGCCTCCTCCCTCATCATAGAGCTCCTTAGCTGGACCAACGTAAACAAACTCGACCCAGAGGGACATCGGCTAAGAAATGAATGATAATCATACTCAAAGGTTAATATTTGGCATAATATCCATCAAAGTTGGAGTCCAAGCAATTCAGAAGTAGGATATTAAAAAATGTCCATCACATCCAAAATCACGTCTAGAACTTTGTAGAACTTTGTCGTCTTTTTGTTTGTTTACATTTGGCCAAACTAGGAGCGGAGGGGCAGGGGTTTGTTTACATTGGGCCAACTTTGGGGTTCCATGATAGCCGACTAATCAGAGAGTGGCACTGTTTTTCTGCAGTAAAAGGATTGAGATGACAATACACTGGAAAAAAAAACACATTGGATCTAGAGTCTAGACTCTTAAAAACACCGACAAGAAAATATACTCTTGATTCAATCAGATTTAAGCTTAAATCAAGAACCAAGTCTCTTAATTTGAGCGGATTTTCTTTTGATTTAAGCTTAAATCTGATTTAATCAAGAGTCCTTTTTCTTGTCAATGTTTTCAAGAGTCTGGACTCTAGATCACTGAAAAAACGGGATTAGGGCTGGACCCTAGAATTGCTTCACCTCCACCGCCACAGGGGCAGGCCCTGCGCGGGTAAGGCCCAGCCCTACCTGGACAGGGTCTAGCTCTTACCAGGTAGGGCTGAACCCTGGAGCAGGTAGATTTGGGCTCTACGCGCGCCGGGCCTGCTCCTATGGCGGTGGAGGTGAGGCAATTTTACCTACCCGGTTAGGGCTGGGACCTTCGGCGCAGGTACCAGCCCTAAACTCGTTTTTTCCGTGATCCAATGTGGTTTTTTTTTCCAGTGTACTCTCTCGTATACAGCTACTCTAGCGACAACCTGTCATTGAATTCTGCAGGCGGGCTTACGCAATGACGGACAGTCGGTAGGGTCTTGGGTCTAACGCGAGGTCTTTCCGGGGATGGGAATCGAGTTTGCATGTCCGCGTAAACATCAGCGGTACCGGACGAGGGCGTTAATAGGTTATGAGAGCCATGCACTGTTCGCGCCGTCGATTCCTATTTGTTCCTCCTGGTGTCGCCAATGTCGCCCTTCAATTAATCAACTTCCCGGGGACTAACAGGTGTGATGCGGACGGAATTATTCCGCCGTCGCGCTAACGTCCATAATCCCTCTTCTGATTACCGTATAGTGCGCTGAGGATATTGGTAGCCCCTAGAGCGCTTGCTACTTTTCATGAGTTGCCCCTGTAAAATTTAAGGGGTTTTCGAAGTATTTTCCCTTCAACTTTGCCCACTCACAAAATTTCAAGTCTTTATCTCAACTTTTTCAAAAGTTACGAGGTTGATGCATGGTGCGGGACTTTTGAATCATCCTCTATAAAGGATCTCGTTAGCCGAGGTGTTGTGTAAGACATCTACAAGTCATTCGTAGCTGTACATTATGTTCTATTTCATGATACTTGTGATATTTTGTGATGTTTCATGAACATATTCCTCTGATGATGGCGATGCGCCGAAGTACACAAGGAAAAGGTAAACGAACAAAGCGTTTCTTTCTACCAAAATAACCTTCAGTTATTCTACACAACACCTCAGCTAACCAAATCAAAACATGTCAATTTATTATGTTGTTGTTAAACCCAGAACTCATTCAACATCCTGTATGCTCAGTCTACCTACACTGGGAAAAAAAAAAAAAAAAAAAAAACACATTGGATCTAGAGTCCAGACTCTTGAAAACATTGACAAGAAAAAGGACTCTTGATCCAATCAGATTTAAGCTTAAATCAAAGGAAATCCGCTCAAATTAAGAGGCTTGGTTCTTGATTTAAGCTAGATTCTGATTGAATCAAAAGTACTTTTTCTTGTCGATGTTTTTAAGAGTCTGGACTCTAGATCCAATATGTTTTCTTTCCAGTGTATGCTCAGTGTACCTACATTGAATTATCGGCAAGGAAAAGGGAAAGAACAAAAAATAATCAGAATCCTCGGCCTTAAATCATAAATTTAGTTCTCCGTATAATTTTCTTAAAACAACCCAAGCAGCCTTTTCCTGGTTTGTGTCGTGAACAAAACACCTAAAACTTTCCTCCACGCGCAATGCGAGACTCGGACAGTCGTCGTGAGATAAACACCAACGAACGCCCCCACATTTCCGTTTTCCGAGTGTCCTCCTCCGAGCCGAAGAGAAACCGCGGATTTTCGTAAGTTCCTTTTGGAAGTTCCGCGTTTTCACCCTGGCGAGACGAAACACAGAGTACAAATCTCAGAGCAGGAACCACGAATTTCCCTCAGATATCCGTAGAAAGTTACGCGGTTTCACCGGAGTAAAACGAGGGGGGAGGGGGGTGAGTAATCTCGGCGAAGCGGCTCCCCCCGGGGCGGGAAATTTCATAAATACATAAGTAGCTAAAAAGCTCCGGAAAGTTGCGGGCAGAGGGCAGAGGACCCGGAGTCGCAGATGGAGACCGGAGAGCCGGGTTCGTTAGGGTTCTCCGCGGGGTCGTGTAATGCGGGCGGCGGCCCGGTCGGGCGCGTGTTTGACAAACGGCCGCCGCCGGGCCCGGAGGGGGGGAGGGGGCGGTGGTTTCTGCTGCAGTAAAAGTTAATCGGCCCGATGCGTTATCTGGTCCGGCCCGGTCCACAGGTCGCCGAGCGGACTCGCACGATCTCGAATTAGAGCGCAAGTTTTCCAGCGTGTTTGGCGATATATCGATTGATCTGTCCTATAAACCTACGGAAAAAGATCGATAAACAGGGTGTTCCCAGCAAACACCTCTGTAATCGATCTTTTTCCATTGGTTAATACGGCATATCAATCGATATATCGCATATCACGAATTAAAGTGCAAGTTTTACAATGGCGTGGCGTGTTTTGCGATAAATCGATTGATCTGTCATGTAAACCTACGGAAAAAGATCGATTTTATTTCACATAATTTTGATATTACATATCAATAATTATTTATAATAAGCAAGAATGCTTATTATCCGCTAGAATTACCTTTAAAACTCATTTATATTTAATAATAAGTCAATAGATACTAAGAATCATAGTAGTAGTAGTGACATATTTGTATTGTTAATATAACAATAAATTAATAAAAAAAAAAAAAAAGATCGATAGACAAGGTGTCCGCAACGAATACCTTATTAATCGATTTCTTTCCGTTGGTTCACACGGCAGATCAATCGATACATCGCACAACGCCACTGTAAAACTTGCGCTTTAATTTGTGTATTGCGATATATTGATTGATTTGCCACATGAACCTGCGGAAAAATATCCACAAAAAATATGTTCGCAACGAACACCTCGATAATCGATATTTTTCCATCGGTGAATACAGAATATCACGCAAATATATTATATATCGCAAATCACGAATTAAATTGCAAGTTTTATAGCGGCGTGGCGTGTTTTGTGGTGTATCGACTGATCTACGTATAACCTACGGAAAAAGATCGATAAACAAGGTGTCCGCAACGAACACCTTATTGATCGATTTTTTTCTATTGGTTCACACGGCAGATCAATCGATGTATCGCAATACGCGCCACGCCACTGTAAAACTTGCACTTTAATTTGTGCTTTGCGATATATTGATTGATATGCCGTATTAACCAATGGAAAAAGATCGTTTACTAAGGTGTTCGTTGCGAACACATTTTTTATGGATATTTTTCCTTAGGTTTATGTGGCAAATCCATCAATATATTGCAAAGCACAAATTAAAGTGCAAGTTTTACAGTGGCGTGGCGCGTATTGCGATATATCGATTGATCTGTCATGTCAACCAATAGAAAGAAATCCATTAGAAAGAAATCCATTATTATGATGTTCGTTGCGGACACCTTATCCATCGATCTCATTCCGTAGGTCTATATGGCATGTCAATCAATATATCACAAAACACGGATTAAAGTGCAGGTTTTACAGTGGCGTTGTGCGTATTGCGATATACAGATTGATCTGCCATGTAAACCTGTGAACAAAGATCGATAGACAAGGTGTTTACAACGAATACCTCATTAATTGATTCTTAACCACAGCCTCAAATAGGGAAATATCGATCATTCACGCCTCGCCAATAAATTTTTCTATACACTCAGAAAAATTTCCTGTTTTCCGTTAAAATATTTTGCCGCGGTGAATCGTCGAGGTTTCTGAAGCGGCAGAACAGGTTTGCAAATTATCGAATATTTTATGTAAAACATCTCGGCAGACTTTGAATTTTTATTCCAGAAGGGAACAATATCTGGTGCGCACGGGCGTAAAGAATTATTCTAAATTTAAAAAAATTGACGAAATCTAGAGAAAAAAAAGCAAAATCCTACTTGGAAAAAACCTCGGAATCGACACAGAAATTGATAACTCACTAGGGAATGATGATTCTTAATGCTCATGCGCATGAACTGTCATCCTCTTTTGGCCGTAAAGAATTCAAAATCTGCTGAAAGTTTTGAGATAGTCAATGTGATACATCTCATGTCTAGAATAACTTTATATTTTTATAACTTTATACACCTAGAAACTTTATATTTCCTATGGGGAAATATCTCCTATCGGGATATATTTTATTCCGTTTAAATTAGATATCGCTGTTAAATATAAATTTAGAAATAATATTTACGTTTTGTTTGAACTCATAAAATCAAGTGAACACATAATGTTTTGTATGGAGTTAAGGCGTTGTTGCTGAAACTCTCGAGAACCAGACAGGACGGTAATTGAATAAACCGCGAGGCTTGGACGTCCGGCTGAGGAACGAGCCGGGGATCCTGGCGAATTAGGAGACGCGTGTCACTTTTCCGGCGAAACCCGGATTAAAAGCTCATCACGGGCGTCGGGGCCGGACTCGGCGGGTTTTTCGGGCGCGGGACCCGGGGACCGCCCAACCGCGCGCCGCACGGTGGATCGAGTTAATAGGAGAGGTCGGACAAAGTTTGGAAACTTTAAACGCCTATAACTCCGTTTGTACAAAATTTTGAGGTTCTAAAAGTGGCACCATTAGTTTCCTCGTGAAATTTTCTTCTTGAAGCACCTTTTTAAATTTAAACTGTAACGAAATAAACGTCAGAATTTACAGTTTTAGTTAAACATTTTGTGTCCGACTTCTTTCATTTGTTCGATCCACTGTGCGCCGCTTGGGCGTCTCCCGCGGAAGCCATTAAATAATGACTCGCAGTTCGCCTAAGCCCCACCGCAAACGTCTCATTGTAAATGCATTAATTTCCCGCTACGCTCTTCATCGTCCTCGTCTCTTTGCCTTTCGGGTTGTCGGCGGACTGATTGTTGAATTTGGTAGACAAAGCGACAGACAAGGAAGACAACAGGGATATGGAGGAATCCTATTGGTGGAAGTGGGTGGTTGTGATAGACATAGTAGGAAATAGACTAACTACGGAGAACCCAAGGGAGACCCGATAAATAGTCCATCATTTTCTCCTCGAGTCTACGGGAGCCACCCATTTCAACCAATAGGCTCGCTCCATACTCAATGTCTTTGTCTATCGTTTCGTCCATTAATTTCGACCACTTGTGAGGATTTTTGACGGTGTAGTTTCGACACCAAGAAAATACGACTTTTCAAAGACTTGAGTGCGCACCGTGGTACACGCTCAATGCATGAAGTATCCTGCAGACTTGTAAGGCGCTACCACATGCGTTACGCGCATCGTGCTGTACGCGCGATACATGAAGTATCCTGCGATCTTGTAAGGCGCTACTATGCGGATGCTAAACTTGCGGTGTCAGTGGCTTTTAACTTATGATTTTGAAGTTGTTGTACGGTTTTTTGGAATTATTGTCATTTTAAATGATATAACATTACATAAAACCAAACTAATTTTCGCTTTATATCTCTAAATATATAACTGAATAAATTGTGGATTGCCAGTTACAGAGCAGATTCCTCGAGTTAGATTAAACTACCGCCAATTTTTTTTAAGTTTGAAGATTTTCTGTCACTACTTTAATATAATTAACCTAATAATAGGGTATCTAATCCTAGGTTTTAACAGGGATTTACATTTTTATTGATAAGATCTTTTCAAATTTTAATAAAATGTATTTATTTACAGTTGCATTTCTATACCCACCTTTTGATTACTTTCAACCATTATTGATCCTTGAATATTGGTGAACAATATATTTATTTTCCTTGGTAATGAAAAAAAGAAAAATATATAACCCGATAAGCAAAACTTAATGAAAAACGCGGCCTGTAGTGTAGTTTCCTGGGCATTAGTAAACGTAAAATAAAAATCAAAAACTCAAGAGCGGAGCTTTTAGTCGACGGAACGGAAATTCGGCTCTATGAATCGAAGGTTCAGATTACCGAAAAATTTCAGTCAGCATAGAACATGATCCTTCAGTTTTTCAGTTTTTCGAGCCAATCTTTAGGTGTGTTGCACTGAAGCTCAGTTCAGTCCTCTGAAATAACGAGCGCCGACTGAACTTTCAGTTCGTAAGACCTTGCGTTTGGTTCGGTTTCTCTGTGTGTTTATGTTTATAAGTTAGTTAGTTAGTTAGTTAGTTAGTTAGTTAGTTAGTTAGTTAGTATATTTTGAGACATTCAGCGTCACAATTCACTAAAAAAAAGAAACGGGCTATATACGTAGACATTCCGTCCGTTTCGGGCTCAGGGGCCGATAGTTCTAGGTGCTGGCTGGAGCCGTAGCTTCGATAGCTCCGGGTGCGAAGCCCGGAACTTTTGGCCCCTGAGCCCGGAACGCGGATGGTACGTCCATATAGCCCGTAATACGGGTTCTACGGCCGGAGGTTTTTTTTCAGTGTTTACCACTGCCGCGCCTTCCGCTACCGTTCCTTTCACCGCCGCGCCGGTCCTTCCAGTGCTCTTCCTTCCACTGTCGTCCTTCCTCCCACTGTCGCTCCTTTCACTGCCGCTCCTTCCACTGCCGCTCCTACCACTGGCTCTACTTCCACTGCCGCCCTTTCTTCTCGAGCTTAATTGCGACAAGCCTCCGAATAAACCGTCAAATTTTTTACTACTGCCAAGCATTTTCTGCAGCCATTGGGAACTTTGGGAAACCATCGAACTAGTCGAAACATTCGAAGCGTTCCTATCAAGCTTACGGCGAGCAAAGGAGATGGCTTTCCACCATCTTTTAGATGCGCTGGAGCTCCTATCAGAATCACTGGAATGACTTGAGATCCGCAACGTTGGGGGGCGATAAAGGATTTTCTTCTTTGTGTCCTCGAGCCAGATGTACTTCTTATTGTGCATATCCACGAGGTTGAAAACTGATGGGTTGACATCGGTAAATTCGTTGAACTCATGGAACACCGGACATAGATGGTGCAAGCCAAAGGGAAGGTCTCGATCAACTTTTCCTTTCGCCAAGTATTCCGTGTAGATTTTATCGTTACAAGCCGTATCTGGACATAAGCAATGTTCAATATTGAGAGGGACGGATTAAAAACTCAAAACAAGGTAATATAAGTCTGAAATCCTAAAAAGCAACATTTTTTTTTTTTGAGATCTTATTAAATATGTATTCATTGCCAACCTGGGAAAGTTGGAGAACTTTATCCAACCCTGAAAATTCAGGGAATTCCACATGTAGGCCTTTAGAGTTCCTCCTAACCACTGACAAACTTAATTATTTTCCACCTCACTTATCTACGTCCTAGTGCATGATAGAAAATTGAATTTCTACCTGTAAAATTTTGAAGTTTTTAAATTACAAGAAACTTTTTGCTGAAATTGTTTTGTGAAAAGGAGTTTCACAAGAAGCTGTGCAAGAAAAAGATATAATAGTACAGATTAAAAGTACGTTGAAGGAATTTCTGACGCTCATACCCTGAAACTCCAGGGTCTTTATCTTCATCCAGGGTCTTTATCTTCATATATAAGATGAGGAGAGGACTGATTGATTTAAGAGATAGGGAGTTATTGGAAATATTAGATAGAAGAAAGGGAAGGAATTTAGAGTTGAAATATAATGATGCTAGGGATGTGGATAGTATGCTATTCTTTAAGGGAATGAGAGATTATACTTTATTTGGTTGTGAGAAATGGGAGGAACTGAAATTGGGAGCTTTTAGAAATAGGGTATGGAATGAATTAATGAAATTTCAGAGAGATAACTGGGGGGAGGGTAAGCTTCTACCGAGATGTTACAGGTGGAAGGAGTTTGGTCTATAGGGACTGGTAAGGGAAAGGTTAAATATAAAAATAGGTTAGGGATTGGCTCAAACTGGTTCATGAGCAGATGGGATTAGCCCTTGAGGGCTAGATAAAAAAAAAAAAAAAAAAAAAAAAAAAAAAAAAAAAAAAAAAAAAAAAAAAAAGTCCGGGAATTTTGAAAGCCAAGAAAACTTGTCACCTCGTACAAACAGACATGAATGAACGTCCTGAGCTGTCACTTTTGCGTGCAAAATATTTAATATAAAAAATTAAAATTAATAAATTGAGAACCAAAAAAATAAAGTGGGGCGTAACTCGCGCGGGAAAAAGTGTCATGGGTTATCCCGTCAAATCGTGGCACCACTTTAATTTATTGGATAATATGGACCTTTCCAATTAATTGTGTTTGTACCGGAACATTTGGGTCTGTAACCTAATTTATTGGGGTGCTACCACAATTAATCGGAAAATTCCGTATCATCAACAACTTTGTCATCTTTTTCCGCGCTCAATTTTTCTCTAAGTTATTTGAGGTCTTTAATCCAATTGAGGATTCTACAACCTTGAATGAGCATCGGGTTATGGTTGGTGCACATCCATGCTCCAGGCTGTCACTGGAAAAAAAAACCCATTGGATCTAGAGTCTAGACTCTTGAAAACATTTACATGAAAAAGGACTCTTGATTCAATCAGATTTAAGCTTAAATCAAGAACCAAGCCTCTTAATTTGAGCGGATTTCCTTTTGATTTAAGCTTAAATCTGATTGAATCAAGAGTCCTTTTTCTTGTCTGTGTTCTCAAGAGTCTGGACTCTAGATCCATTTTTTTTCTTTCTTCCAGTGTTCAAATGTTCAGGGATTAAGGCCGAGTGGAAATCTATTTCCGCAGATCCATTCGTGAGTTCCATGAAAATTTTTTGCCCCCACCAGGCTTCGAACCCAGTTTTTCTCATGCAGTTTCGATGGTAACAATATTTAAAAAAAAAAAAAAAAAAAAAAAAAAAAAAAAAAAACTTACGGTGATAAGGAACATTAGCGCCCTCTAGACTCTTGGCAAGGATCATCGCATTGTCACCAGTGGTGATGAACTGCGGTGTCATTTTACAGTGCTCTTTTTCACCAAATGGACGTATTTATGCGAAAAGGAGATATGTGGAAGTGGAAAGATGGGGTGTGCTCGTTAGTGGTCGGGCCATAAGAATGAATGGGGAATATAAAGCGCCAGTGACGTCAGCGGCAATGAGTGCGCACTCTAACGACGGGGAGATGGTCGTCGGGGCGCTCTAACTCATGAGCCCTGTCCACAACGCTCTCTTGCCATGCCCGCGGCTCATGAGTTAGCATATTTTGGCGCTTAGCTCCTTTTGATTTAATGTCAAATCCCGCTTTTCAATTTCCTCAAAAGGAGCTATATCCACTTTTACATTGTTTCTTATGGCCCAACTAACGAGCACACCCCATCTTTCCACTTGCACATATCTCCTTTTAGCATAAATACGTCCAAATAAACTCTTGAGAGCATCTTTATCCGCCGCGTTTGTGATGGTGGGCACGGCTGTAGTCTCAGTCGTTACCGTCGGATCGCAGTGGAAGCGCAACAACTGCTTATCATCCACAGCGAGGTAGTAGCCCCTTTGATTCCCGCAGTAGAACTTCTTTTCAGGGTAAAGGGGGTCGTTCCAGGTCTGGATGAGGGAACCTTTCTTAAAAGCACAATCCCAACAATTAAAGGTGTATGATATCACTTCGTGATGATGACCGGGCATAAGATGTGCGGGCCAGTGCAGGGTGCCGTCTGGTTTCCATTGTGCGCCCCCGGAATGCTTGCTTGAGGCCCAAACGCGCGGATGTAGAAATTCGTTCAAACAGTAGATACTCACCAACAGCTGGATGACCGCCGATCCGATCATCGTACGGCCCCGTGCCCTGAGAATTGGCAAATTTTCGGTTAACCCATTGACTTATGATTTAATTTGGCGAAAATCAGTAACTTTGAACACTTCAAAATAATCCAGAAATTCTTTCTCTAAGGGTGAAAATTGAAACAATAAGCATTTACAATACAACGTTTTAGAAAAATGGTGAAAACTTTGAACACAATGATTTTTTTATTGTGGTTTAAAGCTGGCAAAGTCGCAAAAATCGCAAAATCAGCGAAAATCAGAATATTTTGAGGTTATTTCATGTGCAAACACACCGTAAAATGAAAATGCTGTAACAAAACAAGAAATTAACGTACTCAATAAGTCGTAGGGTGGCCACACTACTCGTATAAACATTGATGAGAACGCAATCTACCGGAGAATCGCCGAAATAACGGGAACAATCGGCGGACGGCTCTGAGCAAACTGAGCTGTCATTTAAAGTCAATGGGTATGTAGAATTGGTCACACTGGAAAAAAAAAAATACATTGGATCTAGAGTCTAGACTCTTGAAAACATTGACAAGAAAAAGGACTCTTGATTCAATCTAAGCTTAAATCAAAAGGAAATCCGCTCAAATTAAGAGGCTTGGTTCTTGATTTAAGCTTAAATCTGATTGAATCAAGAGTATTTTTTCTTGTCGATGTTTTTAATGTTGAGATTGGAGTAAGACCAATCGTGTGTTTATCAAAACAACTATGCTGAAATTCATAACATTCGGTATACAGTTTGCTTTTCTAGGTGTGATCGGCGTTAGTCGTCGTCGTCGTCGTCGGTCTCTCTGTAATGTAACTGTATTTTTTCAATACAACGTGCTTCATGTTTTTATCCTCGGAGTTTGTTCCTTGTATGTTTATCACCTAAATCAAAGTTTAAGAGTCTGGACTCTAGATCCAAGGTGTTTTTTTTCCAGTGCAGTTTTGTTGGTCGCAGAATTGTATTCCGATGCTTGATTCTTGTAGATTAGCTAAAAATATTAAGTTCTGTCCAAATCGCAACTTTCTACGTTCGCAATATTAACCGAGATATCACCCTTTAAAAATTTGGGTTTTTGACGTCCTCCACCGCGGTATAGTGACCCCCTTGGTTTCTTTCACCTTGCTTTCATCAGTCAGTATAACGCACATTGGCATTGGTTACTCAACATAACACTCGGATGAAAGCAAGGTGGAAGAAACCATGGGTGTCACTACCGCGGTGGATTACGTCATAAGTCGAATTTTTCAGAGCGCGATATCTCGGTTACTATTGAACATAGAAAGTTTCTGTTTGGACGGATCTTATTATTATTCGCTAATTTACAAGAAAATAGTACCAGAATACAATTATGTGACCAGTGCCCATGACCCATTGGTCAGTTTTGCTGACCACTGGCTACTCAACGTGAATCTCGAATGAATGATATCAGCGCCTGCAAATCTGTGAGAATACTTCACGCATTGCGTCAAACAGTGCGATCGGTATGAGCTGCATCTTAGCGCCTGCAAGACTGCATGGATACTTCTCGCATTGCGCCAAAAGCAGTGCAGTCAGTCAGTCAGTCGGCGTGGAACGTATTTTAGCGCATTCTGTCCAAGCAGCAACTTTCCACTTCAACTTACAACTTCTGTTCCTTTTAACGTAAATACGTCCGTTTAAGAAGAACTGGTTGGGTGACAAGAATTCATCACCAGTCCGGTCCTTAAAACCCCGAAAAAGTAAAATTTATTTGCTCTTAGCAACTCAGGCAATTTTATTCAAGCGTGAGCTTTACTCTGCAGTGCGGACCGCTTTTGACCGAGTGTGTTTTCGATGAACAGTTTCTAAATACAATCTCACTGTCCGTTCGTTCATTTCAATTTTTACATTGTATAGATAGAATCAGTATCCATTTTTACTTATATAAATACAATTAATATCTTTTCAAAAGTAATTATAGTTAGCTTTAATTTTCAATTTTCAGGAGTTTTGTTTTTTACTTCAGTTCCAAGCTTTATGTACTTTAAATTTAGAAATGAATAATCTTTTCTGGGGAAACTTGATTTCCAGCGACTGAGGAAAACATGTCTGCGAACTCGGTTTAGTAAATCGCGATTTGAAAGACGCTAACTGTGCGTAAAGAAGTAGATTTCAGACATTTTCGACTTGCCCGCGTGATTTTTGTGTGACCAACCGTTACAATGTCCTATAAGCTGGCTTTTCCTCTTGTGTGAAACATTCACATTACGGTGAGAGCGTATATACTCGCAGTTATCGGCTAAAACGGCAATCCAAAATGAACTGTGAAAATCCAGTGTTTTGAGTGTCGGTATAATAAATTTCCTAAATCGAATCGAGCAACTATGGAAAAATCCCAAATTGTGCGTCTCGACAATGAAGGAAAAAAGATGATGTATGGTACCTGTTATTTCACTTTATTCTTGGTGGGATCCTGATGCACGCACTTTACATTGAATAGACCTCAGCGATTTCAGCCTGACTGACGAGAAAAATCCGATGTAGCGATAACTTCGACGTTAAAACACGATTTCTGGGCGTGCGCAGGGATTAGGAAAAAGTAAAGCAAAAAGAAAAATTTTTCTCGTGCGATTCACACATATTTTTTAAAAGAGGAAAAATTGAATGCCTTTTTCTTTCATCGACAACAAAATTAATCGTTATTGACGTCAGGACGTATTCGTGCTAAAATGAGCCATGTGCAAATTAGTGATGTCAAAAGGAAGTATGTGAAGAGGATTATTGGCTTGCTTGAATTCACTTCATTACGATCCCTTGAAGCAAACATACGTTCTGTTTAGCGTGTGACACATTACTGCCATGACGAAGAGAGCAGTAAAAGCAAAAACGAAGTTTTGAGAAAACGGGCTCAGAAGCTTCTGACTGGAAAATTTTATTGGAAGAAGTTTCCGTTCTTTGTCAAATTGCCACCGATCATCCGTAAGATTCCTAGAAATCGAATGGATGATTTAAAATTTACTGATCTTAATTCAATTAATTGATGACTCCCGACACTTTAATGGTAATTGGTTCGGGAATTTGATTGTGTATCGAGACCCTAAAAAGGATTTGCTCGTAAATTTTCCAACGCAAGATTTCAACATCAAACAGAGAATATGCGTACCTTTTCCTTAGTTTGTTCTTGGATGAACTCCCCAAATTACACTAAATTGTCACAAATCTAGGTACAGTCAGCGGTACGATCACTCCATGACTCTAGTCCTCCAATACAAACTTTTCATTCAAAGTCAGCATACCAATAATTCAACATCGAAACCTCCTCCTTACTTTTTAGCTGCGAGTAGGACAACAACAGCAACAAAAACAACACATATAAAATCGTGACGCATTTATTGACATTCTTTCATTCATCGAGAAGAAAACGTACATGATTGACTCTGTGGCATTTTCCGTGAAATCTTACGAGTCCCCAAACAATGAATCAAATTATATTTTGGTGCGCAGTCAGGATAAAAATGATCCCGTGGAGTTTTCCACTGAGGTTTTTTTTTAGAATAAAATCGGAATTCTTTGCCTCAGAGTACATTCATGACCGGCACAAAACCTAATGCACCGATGATCTTTTTTCACAAATGCTCTAGCTACGCACTCTCTTACATTTCAACAGGTTTTATATTTTTGTAACGCAACGCAGTAGCTACTTATTTTCTTTGCTCGGATACAGTTCTTACTTTTTCCCACGCGATTTGTACATTATTGGTAAAAGCACAGTGAATCTTGTAAAATTGGGTGTTGTATGCCTTGGAAGGACGATGGACTAAGAAAATATTTCGCGGATTTTTATTCGATTGCAAGATTTCAGCAACAAAAGGCAAACCTTGCGCTTTTTCAACGTGCTTAGATCTCTTTAAAAAAACGCTTTCATCGGAAAAATAATAACGAAATCAACTTCACGGTTATCTCCTGAATGGAAAAATCTGATGTGAGCAGTAAAGTTGACGTAAAAGAAAATTCTTGGATATAGGTACCCAATGATTGACGCATCCTCCAACTTAAATTAAATTCTAGGACTCGTGCTGCATGTGCAGAACACGCACGCTCGGCATAGAATGTTTCTAAAAATAAAATCTAACGAAGAAAACACGAAAGACTGAGCTGATTTCAACTTGCTCAATGGCTGCTTTATTTCTTTGAAACATTTCTGTGACCAAATCATTCGCGGATTTTTTTTTTTAATCTTTTTTCAAACGCACATGACCTCAGCAGAATCCGAGCGCTATTTTATTTTTAACACATTAAACGTTTTTTTGCGAGAAATGGAGGATGCATGCTTTGTTCCATTTTAAAAGTTCCCGACATTAGGCTAACTGGGCAGTGATAAAACTAGCTTGGACTGTAGTAATACAGCTGACGGATCAGTTTTTATTAAGTTTTGAAAAAATAATGACTATCCATAAGCAATACATATAAAGTTGTTTGATAGTTCGTTGAAAATTTGCATTTCCATATTGCGAAAAGTGAACAAGGAATCTCAAGAGTGAATATCATTCAGGAACCTCATCAAGAAATCTCATAAGATGAAAAGGCTTTAAAAAGTAATGACCATTAATAATAATTCTAAATTTTAGTAATCGCAGTTGATTCTACCTTACCAAACAGTATCAGAAATTAAGCATTACAAGAGAGTGCCATACAATTTTTCTGTAATAAAAGGATTGAGAAATCCGACAGGAGTTCAACTCGAGATTCCAAAACCATATCGCCCAGTGGCGAGGCGTGAATGATCGACTATCGATATTTCCCCCTTGAAGCCATGGTAAAAAATCGATTTTTAAGGCATGCGTTGCGAACGCCTTTCGATCCTTTTCCGTAGGTTTAAATGGCAGATCAATCGATCTTTTGCAGTATCACGCCGTGCCATTGGTATCGCCACTGCGCGTACGTATGCGAAAGCTTTTTCGGGACAATCGCAAGGGTAAATAATGCCGTGCTGAGGAAGAATGCCGTATGAATATTCGAGAGTTGCCAAATTTCCCGGATAAAACATGTATTTTTGAAGAAATTTAAGCATCTTTTTCCTTGAAATTTTCCGGTATTTTAGATTAAATTGCGAACGAAATAGTCTGAAAAATCGGGAGAAAAATATTTACGATTTCCGCAGTAAATTCGTATTTTATCAGAGGGAATTTGGCAGTGCCTGGGGGTTCATACGGCGTTCTTCCTTAGCACGGCAGAATAGCGGTGGCTAATTAGGGAGAGGACATATTTTAAGAAAGGGGTGTCGCGAAAGAGGTTGTATCACCGAGTGCGGTTGTGGGAACAGCGAAATGGGCCCCCCGAGGACCCGCACTGCGTTCTTTTCCACGCCCGATTACTTATTCACCGCCGCTTCTAAAGCGTTGCCAACTTCTCAACGAAAATTGTAAATTGTTCACCCCCACCCCCCTTCTCTACCCCATTTCAGGTACATTCCAAGCAGCGCTAAAAGAAACGTCAGTTTTTTGCTGTTCTTCTTGACTTGAGTACTTAAATAGATAGGGATAGTACAGATATGTAGGTAATTTTTAGGTTAGCCTAGGTCATGGAGCTTTCAGGGCCTACAAGAGCAGCCAACGTATGAATTCAAAGTATTCCGAGTGATTTATCATTCCAATTCGAGAGCCAAGGAACAATACTAACGGGCCATCTATAACTGACATGACGAATGAGTTAGCAGCTTTGCTGCACTTTATAGTGTAAAATACGCAAGGTGATGTTTTTTTTATTTTCTTATCCCGCATGAGAGCGCTGTAACGATTCTGTGCTGTTCTAAAGAAATTACAAATCCAACCTCAAAATTTTATTTTTATTTGTTATTTTTGCAGGTTCAATGGCTAAAACTCCTTCGTAGGGTTCTACAGCCAGCTATAGACTGCATTTTTATTTTCAGTAGACCTCATAGGAATTTTGGTACATCCATGCTCCCAGCTTTCAAATTTTCATGGATTAATCCCAGAATCTATTTCTGCAGTTCCACTCGTCAGCTCCGTGGAAAGTCGTCACCGCCGAGATTAGAACCCGGGACCTATTGGTCTAGAGTCAGTCGCGCTGACCGCTTGCGGTTGGCAAACCTGGCTGGCAACCTCAAAGTTTTTTTTTTTTTTTTTTTTTTTTTTTATTGAGAGTTTAGTGGCTTTATTCCTTTAGGAATCTACAGCCATCTATAGGCACTATTTATTGTCCGAAGACATCAGGGAGTTTGGTAGACATCCATGCTCGGGCTTACAAATTTTCACGGATTAAGGCCGAGCGAATTCTGCTTACAGATCCACTCGTCAGTTCCATGAAAATTTGTCGCCACCACCGGGATTCGAACCCGGGACTTATTGACCTAGAGTCAGACGAACCTCAAAGTTACAAAAATGGGCAAGTCTTTCATCGCCCTTCAAAATCGACAATTTGTAAATAGGCGGTATTAATTGCTCCACAGCAATCCACGACCCGTCGTTGGTAAAGCACAAATTTGACTTAGTGGTTGTATGAATCCACTCATTTTTGCAGATGAAAGTTCAGTTATGAAGTTTTTTATCATCTTGGTTTGATATTGGAATCTGAAGATCGGCCGTGAAATTGTTCGGGTTAGAGGGTTTGCTGCCTTTTTGGGCCCTAAGAGCCGCATATTTCGATGAGTCCGTTTCTCTCCCTAAGTAGGCACTCTACCTATTATATTTCATCAAATCACTTCCTGTTCCTGATTTTTGTTTTCAGAAATCGGGCCTCTCAACGGTACCTCAAAAAAATGGGCGCTAGACTTATTCTCTATCCAAGAGCATATTTTCAGTTTTGATATCAACAAACTCACTCCATCAAGCTTCTGGTTCTTGGCACGCATGCCAATTTTTTTCTTTAATCGATGTAATACCGTATTCCTTCCGTTCCATTGTGATGGAGGGTAAATTAATATCGCAGCGGATATTGATGAATTAACAACTGTTTCGAAGTCGGTGGACTCGGTTGCCAAGTTTACGACTCTTGGATTCTCTTATGCTGTGCATGTGTATCACATTTTACGAAACATTTGAAGGTTAAGGGTTTAATATACATAATAAATAGTACAAGATGTACAGGTTTTCGGCTAATCGTAATGCGAAAAAAGGCTAATCGAGCTTTTAGCCGACTTTACTGACCCAAATTTTGTGTTGAATTTGATTGTTTAGCGGAGAAAACAATGGAGGGACTGGAGCAACAATGAGGAAACCCCAGAGCCCATATACTATTTATTGCATATAATATTTGGAAAGTCGGCTAAAAGCTCAGCCGTTTTTCGTAATAGTACACAGTGCTCTGAAATTTATCGCTTTTTGGAGCTGACCGTTGAACCCTTTTATTAACCGAGCGATTTGATGGAGTCAACCAGAACTACCAAAAAGGCAACCGTAGTCTTCCCAAAGTTATGTCCTGAACACTTAGATAATTGATGCTCGTAATCAAATAAAAATTTCGTTTAAGATGTTTCTCACCCTTATCCCAAACGCTTCTTGGTTCAACCAGAACAAGAACCAAGAAGCGTTTGGAAAAGGGTGAGAGACATCTTAAACGCAATTTTGATTTGGATTACGAGCATCAATTACCATAGACAGAGTGTTCATGACATAACTTTAAGAAGACCACGGTTGCTCTCTCACAGAACAGCGTGTGGATTTACTCTTTCGTCTGAAATGACGTCAATATCTGCGGACTTACTGAACACCGACAACACTTGCATCGAACGGGGCAAGTATCGTTGTTTAGGCGGAACTTTTCAGTTCATTTAAATCAGCTTAGGACTTTTGGAAAAAATAACTCATTTTTGAAAATTGTGCCGTTACTGCTCCCTTTCTGAACACGGCATCTCAGTTAACCGCAACGATTTCCAAATGGACCGCGTTTAGCAGAAAGAAACCAAGCCACATCAGTTATTGACAAATTTAACTGGACAATTTAATTTCTTACAAGAGAACGTCTGTGCGGATTCCTTTGAAAATTGGAAGGACTTTGCCTCGCACTATGTAGAAAATTCTCTAAAATTCGCACAACCCTTCTCTTGTAAAAAATTAAATTGCCCGATTACATTTGGCACCAGCCGATGTGGTCTGGTTCCTTTCTGCTGAATGCAGTCCAAACTCCACTCTCTCCCGCGAAAAAAAAAGCACTGGTGTAGATTCGTAAAAAATGTCAAGGTATTTTCTTCGCATCATCATCGCACCCAAATAGGCACAAACATCCGCACAACCGTTCACTCGTAAAAAATTAAATTGCCCGATTAAATTCGGCAATAGTTGATATGGCCTTGTTCCTTTCTGCTTTATGCGGCCCAAGCTCTCTCTCTCTCTCCCTCCCTCCCTCCCCCTCTCGCTTCAAAATAGCTTGTGAGGATTCCTTTGAAAGTTTTAAGGAATTTGTTTCGTACCATGTAGAAACTTTCCTGAAATTTGCACAAAAATCCGCACCACCGTTCTCCTGTAAAAAATCAAATTGCCCGATTAAATTTGGCATCAGCCGATGTGACCTTGTTAATTTCTGCCCTACGCGTCCCAAACGGCACTCTCCCCTCTCACTTTCTCTCTCTCTCTCGCTTCAAAATAGCTTGTGCGGATTCCTTTGAAATTTTCAAGAAATTTGTTTCGTACCATGTAGAAAAACTGAAATTTGCACAAAAATCCGCACAACCGTTTTTTTTTATGAAAAATTT
Source organism: Bemisia tabaci (assembly GCF_918797505.1). Classification (NCBI taxonomy): domain Eukaryota; kingdom Metazoa; phylum Arthropoda; class Insecta; order Hemiptera; family Aleyrodidae; genus Bemisia; species Bemisia tabaci. Next base: position 20,257,106 of record NC_092802.1, on the reverse strand, counting down.
GATTTCCCAAATCTATTTCGCAATAGCTGATGTGGCATGGTTTTTTCTGCTTAGTGCGGTCCAAACTGCTCTCTCTCTCTCCGGCGAAAAAAATCGCTTTCCGCCGTGAACCCGGCAACGTCGCCTTTCTAAGTGGAAATCGGGACCGGCTCGAGTCGGGAGTGCGACGTTGGGAACGCGTGACAATTTCCTGCTGCATTAACTTTACGAGCTTTACTCGGCTTTTTACCGAGCTTTTCATTAAGCCACCCCGCTTTTATTTATTCACTCCCGGCCCCCCCGCCTCCGTCGCCCCCTCCCCCACGGCTCCTCAGGTGTGTAAATCCGCGCTCCGAACGCGATAAAACGCGCCGAGTGCGATTTGATAGACCGCTATTCACTCGGGAGAGGAATTAAAGAAAAGGACGAGTAAGGAGTGGAGTGGAGGAATCCTCTCCTAAAAAGAAACAGCGTATGGATCCTCGGACGTCGCCAAATTTCGTCTAATCACCGGAAAAAATGTCTAATACAATGTTTCGGAAGAATATTGTCTTCACCCCGTCTTTATCCTCCAAATTTTCTTTTTCATTATCATCTTTCAGGAACTAAGAAAAGGACGAGTAAGGAGTGGAGTGGAGGAATCCTCTCCTAAAAAGAAACAGCGTATGGACCTCCGGACGTCGCCAAATTTCGTCTAATCACCGGAAAAAATGTCTAATAAAATTCTCGGAAGAATATTGTCTTCACCCCGTCTTTATCTTCCAAATTTCCTTTTTATTATCATCTTTCTCTGTTTCTTTCTATTTTTCTCCTCCAATGGACTACCAGACAAGGTACGAATTTAAGTAGTCTGATACAAGTTTCCTAACCAGAATTTCACGTAAAACACGATTCGCACAATTACTGAAACCAACTCCTAACGAAGATATTAACTTTTTAATTTAAATTGGTTACGAGGAATTTGAACTGCCCGCTCACAAGAAACTCAAAGCTCTACGTGAGTCAAATCGCGCACTACAACGCTTTCAGCAAGCTTCTCAAACGAGCAATGTTCATTTCCACCGTGTGTTGTTCAAATTATAAGCAATTTGCTATAGCTGAGCCAAAGCGTCAAGATTGAGGTTGCCAGATTTTTACATCGCAGAGACTGTCATGATAATGTTTAGCGCGCGATGTGAATCACGTAGAGCATTGAGTTTTTTAATGAGCGGGTGGTTTGAATTCACGCATCAGAAATCATTAAATATCTTCGTAAGAAGTTGATTTCGGTAACTTTTGTTGTGCGCATCGTGTTTTACGTGAAATTTTGGTTAAGAAACATGTATCAGAATGCTGAAATTCGTACCTTGTCTAGTGGTCCATTGAGGCACTGGGTGCGAGAAGGGCACCTCTCGGCTGCAGTGTCTCAAAGTCTCCGCTAATATTTCATCCATTGTAAGGGAGTGAATGCCTCCATTTCAATAACAATTTTACGGAGCATTCTTAATGATAGTACAATTTTCTATGGAAAGAATTCTGGAAAAATTACCCATTAAATTCTTCTCTAAGGGGTCAATTAGAGACATAGATTCTGAATCACGGTAATCGAGAAGTGCCTTTTCCGCGTCCAGTAACTCAATTTCTATCTCACTTACTCTTACACCCCCATCTCCTTTTTTCCTTCACCTCCCGTGAATGTCATCGTCAAAGTATTCACATTTAAATATTCACTGGTAAAAAAAAAAAAAACCTCTTGGTTCAAGAGTGCAGTTTCTTGTCGCCGGATTTAAGAGTCTGGACTCTTGTTTCAATGCAAAATCCGCTTGAATCAATGCAAAATCCGCTTAAATCAATGCAAAATCCGCTTGAAACAAGAGTTCAAGACTCTTAAATCCGGCGACAAGAAACTGCACTCTTAAGTCAATGCACCGCGGCATTGGTCCAAGAGGTTTTTTTTTACCAGTGTTGGCTTAAATCATTTAGGATTTTTGATTTCGTGAATTTTAATTCATCAATGTGAAACTCGGAACATTTTCTTTAGAAATTTTCAGGGAATATTGCAATTAAATCTGACGGATTTAAAAAATTCGAGAAAAAATATTTGTAAGCATTTTGTAAAATATATATTTTGTCTGAGTAACTTTGACAACCTCCGAATTTTCATATGGTGTTCTTTCTCGGCGCAGTAGAGTGGCGGACGATTGCAATCTTTCGAGGATCCGAGAACGGGGTGCACTAAAAGAGACGGGGGGATTGGGGGGGGGAGGGCTGAAGAGGCTCAGGAAAACAACAGCAAACCCCCCTTCTCCTACTGGCATTCGGTTACTTCAATGTCTGAAGGCTGAAAAATCCTCTCGCTTCAGTAGACAAACAATTTGATAGATCTATTGTTTTAAGGACGTGTGGAGATTTTGAGAAATCTTTCTTTGAAAAAAAGTTTAGGAAAAAACATTTTCAGAAATATCTTTTTAACACCGAGATCTACAACGTTGGATTTGCAAAATTGCTCGGCGATTAAGATTTACGTTTGATCCGTATATTGGCACAAATTATGAACTTCCCTCCAATATTTTGGAGCATTACGGAAGAATTGTTCCCTGTTAAAATCCGAGGACGATCAAATTCAGATATTTTAATGTTTTTTCGGATTTTACGCGGAAACTCAAGACATGTTGAGGAATGTCACAAGTCCTCGATTCTGATTGGTTTCAATCCATGTCTTCTCTTAACTCACTCTAAATCTCGAGAAGCCAATACTCACGTAATCCATATTTCGAAATGTTAAGGTAATGGAGCCTTTAAACGTGATACCGAATCGTGCAGCCCCCTCACTTCATACGATAGGCAAAAACGGGTACGCGAGAAACCGAATAATGATATGAGCTTAAGCAATCACATTGCGAATTTTAAATGACCTTCTCTCGCACAAATACAAAAATGTCAGCTTAAATCATTTTCAGTTGCCCGAAAGGAGGGTGTATTAATTGTGATCATAGAACTAAAATATTCTGAAGGTAGAGTCCAATTCTGGATGTTGGATATCAAAGGAAGGTTGAATTGTCGCTTCAATACGTTGAGCCCATAATTAAATCATTCACTGAAATTAAAACGATCGAGACAAAATGACTCCGCTCAATGGATTAACCGTGTTAATAACGTGTCATGTGAAACACGTTATTTCGCAGAAAAAACGACAGATGCAAAAACAAAACCCGGAGCGTTAATAATAATTATGATCAAATATCAAGCTGCGAACATTTAACCCTCCGAAAAGCACATATGCTGCAAAACAGACATGCTTGCTTTTAAGTGAGCCCTGCAGTGTTGTCTGTTGGAGCAATAAATTCGCACCTCTCATGAAACGCCACACCTTTGGGGATATGTGAGTCTTAACTCCAGAATACTCAATATTAATTAAGTGGCACCACTGATAAGAGACATGTTTTTCCAAAATGGACCACTAGACAAGGTACGAATTTAAGCGATCTGATACATGTTTCTTAACCAGAATTTCACGTAGAAAACGATTTACACAACGAAAATTACGGAGACCAATTCCTAACGAAGATATTAACGCTTTTATTTCACATTGGTTACGGGGAATTTGAACTGCCCGCTCACAAGAAACTCAAAGCTCTACGTGAGTCAAATCGCCCACTACAACGGTTTCAGCAAGCTTCTCAGTCGAGCAATGTTCATTCCCCACCATGTGTTGTTCAAACTATTAGCAATTTGCTATAGCTGAGCCAAAGCGTCAAGATTAAGGTTGCCAGATTTTTATATTGCAGAGACTGTCATGATAACGTTTAGCGCGCGATGTGAATCACGTAGAGCATTGAGTTTTCATGAGCGGGTGGTTTGAATTCACGCATCAAGAATCATTAAATATCTTCGTAAGGAGTTAATATCGGTCATTTTCGTTGTGTGCATCGTGTTTTACGTAAAATTTTGGTTAAGAAACATGTATCAGAATGCTGAAATTCGTACCTTATCTAGTGGTCCAGTTTGGCACGATAGACGCCCGAAAATATCAAATCAAGGTGCAGTTTTTACTATGTGAAATGAGTGACCAAAATTTTTTAAAGACATCTGAACTATCGCCAAACAGTTATTTACTGAAGGAAAAAGCTGTAAAATATTTGCAAAATCCAAAAACGTGGAATCGTAGAGTAAAAGTCAAAACAAGTGTTTGATCAAATTGCCCATGCATTTTATCAATCGCCTAATTTGCTGTTGTACCTCTGTCGTCATATTTGCTGGTTTATGGCGTAAAAAATCTTTACTTCTTTAGAAATACATTCTTTGAAAAATGCACATCATACAGTGGTCTCTTTCATACTTTTTATCCTTGGATCAAATTTCGGTCACAAATTTTAAATCATCCCATAAAATACGGATTTTTTACAATTCTAACAGAGAGAAGTTACAAAGAATTTAGAGAATGTTAAAAATGGAAATACGAGCTGAATTCGCAATTTGAAGAATTCCTACTTCCAGAGTATCGAAAAATCAAAAACTTTTCACCAGAACTGTTCAAAACTTTCTAAAATTTCAAGGATTGACTATCAACATAGGCAAAGGCATTTTGTAAACATCGCAAAACATAGGCAAAAACATCCAAATCGTATTCCATTTCGTTGAAAAAAGCGGTTACCTCTCTAATACGGCATCGAGGCCGAGGGTCGTGATGTCCGCGACTTAATCTAATCAACACCTCCTCCCCGTCGCGTTGCCCGCCCGTGTCAACAGGGCGAAAAATGAGGACTAAAAAGAGGGGCTCGCTTCGACATTTCGCGAGCCATGCTGCACTGATTCAACAAATGAGTACTCGAGAACTTTTGAGCTTGAGTGCAAACAATGCTCCAAGATAAACCTTTGAAGAGGCCCTTGAAAACGTCTTCAACTTCTAATCCCTACCTCTTTCCTTCCGAGTCGCAGTTGCCGCCTTTTTCTTTTGCAGACTAAATCGGCCCATTAGCCGTTGCTGGTCGTCTTAAGGTATTGTTCACGGGAGCAGCGGTTTGCGGACATTTTCCGGAGCAAGTTTCCGGAATTTTCAGCTTTTCGCCCCTCTTATGTGCGCAGACGGAACTAAATCACATCTTAGGCCTTGTCCACACGTGCGCGGTTCGCGGAACTTAGTTCGAGGAACTTGTTTCCGAAACAAGTTTTAACTGAGCTGAAAACTTGTTCCTCCTAAACCCGGAACTTTCCCCGTACTCCGAGCTTCTAATGTTTCTTTTGATGTGAATTTGTTTTCTATTGTTTTTTACGTCCTTTACATGTCTTGGCATTTATTTTTGTTACTTTGGCGGCCGTAATAATCTTTTATTTTGCAATTATTGTATAGTTTTATTGAAGTTCCGGTTCCAGTTCGGGCGAACTCGTGTGAACAGCATCCCTCCTTTCAAGGGACAAGTTCCGGGAACTGAGCAGTTCGTAAAGGAAGTTCCTCGAACCACGCTCGTGTGGACAGGGCCTTATTTCGCCAATGTTCCGGGTATTCAGCGCGTGAGGACAAGATCTAAAAGGAAACGGTATGCCGGAGGCAATATATCGTCACCTTCCGGCCAAAGTATCACAAGCGCCATGCGACATTTCAAAATTTCCGCCGCTATTTTATTTCCCACAGAGAAATTGTTGGTCGAATCTGCTCGAAAATTTCACTAAATTTTATCGGCAGCATAGAAAAAATTCGGTCAAATTTTCGGACGGCTTCGTTTAACAATTTCTCTTTAAAAAAATAAAATAGCGGCGGAAATTTTGAAACGTCGCTTATCGCTTGTGATACTTTGGCCGGAAGGTGACGATATGCGTTTCACGGCAGCTGACCAACTGCACTGCGTTTGGCGTAATGCGAGAAGTATTCATGCAGTCTTGTAGGCGCTAATACGCGGTACCCGCCGACCGTACTGCTTGCCGCAATGTGTGAAGTACGCTGGCCGCACTGTGTTGGAGCGAATATTTGAACTCGCGATAGACTAATCGATACGATGAACTAAAAATTATGGGACAAGTTTACATTTGGTCAATATTTGGGGTTCCAAACTTGATTATAAATGTCCATCTTTTGTCAAAGTTTGTTCTTCAATCCTTCTGAGTCACATTTCCTGATTTATTGAATTATTTGATTATTATAAAATAGGCGGCGGAAATTTTGAAACGTCGCTTGTCGCTTGTGATATTTTGGCCGGAAGGTGACGATATTTTGAAGTACCCTGCACAAACAATCCGATTAATGTAATAGGGAAAGTTAAAAGTTAAATGCGGAGATTAACGCTGTGTCGCCTAATGATGATTGATGATCAACTTGTTGAATATATATTTTCCCGAATGGTGCCTGATGCATCGTCGTTTATCCCAGAAAAGAACGGACCTACTTTTCAATACTGCGAAATTTCTAATAACATATTAGGCATTCCTGACTGAAATTTTCAATAAGTTTTCTCTAGAATCACGTCAAAATCGGCTAAATGTTGGATTGAAATCTGACAGTTACACTCGTTTTAATATTGTATTGTCGTAACAGTGGAATGCACTCATCTTCTTTTGGTTGGGCAAAAAGTTTGGAATTCTTTGGCCGACGTGCGTAAGGTTTCCGTTTTAACTGAAAATCTCGAAACAGCGAGAAAAAGCCCATTTGAGCATAATTTACTCCCGAAGAGATACGCTGTTTGGTACAAAACTACAAATAGTCACGACCATCGTTGACCAGTGGAAAAATTCTGCTCGTATGGTCTTTTTTCCTGTATTGAACTTCTTAGTTTAAACTGAACTCTTACACACGCTGGCCAAAAAATTACCAACTTTCCATCCGAACGACTCGTGCGTCAAACAGCAATGAATCTATATGCATTCTTTCGTTTAGGAAACGACGGACTGTCGGGAAAGGGGGGCGATGCACTCTTCTGTGCAAATTTTGCAAATTAGAACAAGCTTGCTCAATTTATTGATCAACACTTACGCCATCAGTCATCATCAGCGTTGACTGCAAAATTTATGTATAATTTGAACCGAAAGGGAACCTAATCTCGCAGTCTAAATTAGTGCCACTGGATAATTCAAGTTCATAGGTTAGCTACCCTTTTGGGCCCCAAGAGTTACATGACCTGATTAAACCTAGCCTCCAAATGTTCGAGTTATCTATGCACTCCCTATAAAGGTACTCTATAGTGAAACCCTCCCATTACCCAATAAAGTCTTTCGTACATTTTTCACTTTAAGCTCCACCTTATTTCGTCCACGAAAACTTGGCAACAACCTGATTGGAACCCTGATATCCACTTGTCTCGAAAGCAGCCGTGCTTTAATGTCTCAACCTCGCCCCCTCGCTTTTTTTCTCTCGCCCAACCCCCTATTTTTGACAAATTGACTTTTCAATTGTTCTAATTTTTCTGATACAATTTGTATTAATGAGAAAATGTAATTGGAATTAATCCCGGCTGAAAAAGAACACCTCGAGCCTCCGGGGCCCTGAAAAGGGTCGCGAGGGTGAAAGGCGGAGGGAGGTTCATTCTGGTCGCTTCATTTAAAGAATTAGAAAAAAAGGCAAAAGGAAAGGCTGCGAGGAGAAAGGACATAATAGCAGTTTACAGGCATCTGCTCGGTTTGTCTTTTCCGCTGTTTGATCTCCCGAGTTTTCCTCGAACCTTTGCCGGTTTACAAAGGAGGTTTTTTCCACGGTCTTTTCTCTCGTGAAATCCCTTGAATCGCGGACTAGTAGACTCCCCTGAATTCGTAGCATTTTGCTATGACCTATATTGACTTGCAGTAACTTTAGTAGCGACGACGGTTCAAACCTTTTGAGGAACTCATAACTTTTAAGAGACAACCCTTGAATAATGTGAAACTATCTATGTTAAAGTCTCGATCATCCGCGGTAATTTTTTTCCCCCTCCGTTTCCGAGTTACTTCTTTGCATTTTTAATGTGCGTGTCGTGTTTTACGCGTCATTTACCTCCAAAAAATGCATTCGCAACCGCAAGTCAAAGTTCGTTCATAGTCTAAGGACCCATTAACACTGAAAAAGAATTCTCGGCGTTTTTACCAAGGTCCGTTGGTACCTTTACCATCTCACTTTTTTTACCAATTATTGGTAATTTTACCAAGACAGACTGGTAATATTACCTAAAAACCGGTATATTTACTGGTTTTTTCAGGTAAGAATACCACTTTTATTGGTAATCAATTCCCGGTAATTTTGCCATTTTATCTCGGTAATTCTACCACAGTCGATAAAAAATCTTGGCGTTTTTACCGGGGTCCAGTAAAATTACCGAGAAAGTCAATAATTTTACCGAGATCTCTCGGTAAAATTACCAATTCCATAAATGGTAATTTTACCAAGAAAAAACTGGGATCAATAGAACCCTGAATTCTTGGTAATTTTACCCTTTTCTTAGTAAATACACCGAGATTTTTTTTCAGTGTTCAAGGCATATTTTTAGTGTTTTTTATCCTCTTGCCTGATGCACTGAAATAAAATAAGACTCTGTAGACATACCGTCTATTCCGGGTCCTGGAGCCGTAGTTTTGACTGCTCCGGGTGCTACGCCTGGAACTTTCGGTCTCTGAGCCCGGAATGCGGATGGTATGTCTATATGGCCCGTAAGTACGGTATCCACGGCCGGAGTTCTTTTTTCAGTGCGAGTATTCTCAAATTACACTGCTGAATTTGCCTCGAGGTTCGTTACACGTTGTAGTTTGTATGACGCTAAGTTGAGTTTCTCTTTAAACGTCTCAAAATTAACCTCATGAAGCCTTTTAATGAAAGGTGAAGTTTTTGGAACATCTATGAACGAGTCCTTTGGTCCCAAACTGGACCGCCATATTTCCCCACTGTGTTCGCGTTGGCTGTAGAGCAAAGCGACGGATCCTAGTTGGTTCTCGCCGTAGAGTGGCATGAAACGTAAGAAATAATTGAAACATTGGAAATTTCAGTGAAATATTTTATGAAATTTCACGAGGCTGTGAAATATTTCATATTTTTTAGGGGCTGGATTATGCAACCCGCATTCAAACCCCCAAAAATAGAAGTAATCACAATTTTTACATTTTGCGAAATCTGAATAGGAACTTGTATTTTTTCAAGATCTTTCATACATTTCTGAAATTTCATGAAATATTTCACGTGAAATTTCAAGCTTTAATTTTTCATGAAATTTTGCCACCCTGTCTCACCGCCAATGGACGGTGCGTAACGAGTGCTCGACCCGGAACTTTCGGCCTCTGACCCCGGAGCGTGGACGGTATGTCAATACATAGCTCGTAAGAACAACTTCCACGGCTGTTTTTTTCTTCTTTTTCTTTTTCCAGTGTGAATTAACCACAGTAATTTACTTTTCAGACAAGATTTTATTTTATTTTATTTCCTCGATATCATCTCCAAGGATTGAAGATCACACTTACACCTTTCCGGCTGCATTCCTCCCATCGTAATGATTCTCACTTGACGTCGTGGTCCCGTTGACACGCGGGAGGGGGGGAGGGGCTGTCCGCTCGGTGAGTGGGCAAACAACGTGGTTTGACACCGTGTTGTTGCATCAATATTGACGTAGCGATTGGCGTCACATCGGGGAATTGAGCTTGAGCTGGCGCTATGAAAAGCACCGTGCAGGACGCATAGCTCAGTTTCCCGGGTTGCAAAATGAATAGCATGAAGCATCGTCCGTGTGAAACGGATTATTTGTGACCGCGTTTCATTCAATCGTTTCATGGATCGAGTTTATCCGCCCTCTCACAAAAAAGATCCTTGAGGGATTCATCTTCACGGAAAAAAATCAAGTATTGATCTAGCATTATACTGTTAAAAAATGTGTGACGAGTATCAAATGCTGATTTTACATTAAAAAAATTGAGGACTCAACATTAAATGTGTTCATGTAACCGCAGACGTAGTTAACCTAGCAATTTTCTATTTTAAAATCAGCATTTATACTCGCCGCACATTTTTTTAAACATTATACATGCAAAACAACAACATTTAATTTTTTCCGTGTTCGGCGTTGGTTGAGTTTAGGTCGAATTCCTGTGGAAAATTATGAAGAACAGTTGCCCATTAGAGCATTTTTGGAATCACTATCATGCGGACTAAAGGTTTTACGTGGCAAATAAATCATTATTATTGGACATCATTATTAGAAGACAATGGCCCTCAATTTTTAAGTAGGACCACTTCAATTAATACTGCGACGGTAGAAGTCTCAAACTAAGTATCTTGTTTGCGTTGATAAGCCATCTCCACTCCTGTTTTATTTTTTTAAACATAATATTGGAAGAAAAATCATATATATTTTTAGTTAGAAATGTGTAAGGTTCTCCTGGTAAAGTTGCAATTTTTGAGTGAAAATTCTGAACAAATTCCGCGCTTTATGAGTTATTAACTCACTAGTGAAAGATCTCGGATCGCATGATGCGTTCGACCTAATAGTAGTGCTTGCACCCGTAAGATCCTCCTAAATCACTTAAACACACAATTTCTGCACTTTGTGTAACTTAAACTCACAAGTGAAAGATCTCGGATAGCATGATGCGTTCGACCTAATAGTAGTGCTTGCACCCGTAAGATCCTCCTAAATCACTTAAACACACAATTTCTGCACTTTGTGTGTTTTAATCTCACAAGTGAAAGATCTCGGATAGCATGATGCGTTCGACCTAATAGTCGTGCTTGCACCCGTAAGATCCTCCAAAAGCACTTAAACACACAATTTCTGCACTTTGTGTAACTTAAACTCACAAGTGAAAGATCTCGGATCGCATGATGCGTTCGACCTAATAGTAGTGCTTGCACCCGTAAGATCCTCCTAAATCACTTAAACACACAATTTCTGCACTTTGTGTGTTTTAATCTCACAAGTGAAAGATCTCGGATCGCATGATGCGTTCGACCTAATAGTCGTGCTTGCACCCGGAAGATCCTCCTAAATCACTTAAACACACAATTTCTGCACTTTGTGTAACTTAAACTCACAAGTGAGAGATCTCGGATCGCATGATGCGTTCGACCTAATAGTAGTGCTTGCACCCGTAAGATCCTCCTAAATCACTTAAACACACAATTTCTGCACTTTTTGTGTTTTAATCTCACAAGTGAAAGATCTCGGATCGCATGATGCGTTCGATCTTATAGTCGTGATTTGCACCCGTAAGTCTCTCCAAATGCGCTTAAACACACAATTTCTGCACTTTGTGTGTTTTAAACTCACAAGTGAAAGATCTTGGATCGCATGTTGCGTTCGACGTAATAGTCGTTTTTGCACCCGTAAGAATCTCCAAAAGCATGTATACGCCCAGTGTAGTCACGTTCCTCTGATCTGAAAACGACGGGTTATTCCTTAAAATTGTGGATGAAATGAACATTTCCGATTACTCGTGGCGGTTCTGTAACTCAAGTTGGGGTTGTGCCGAAACATTTGAGTCATTTACCTAATTTTTTGAAGTAATACTACAATTGATCGGATATGGTCATTTCACCCACAATTTCATTGGATAACTCGCTGTTCCCAGATAGAAAGATTGTAACTACAATACAATGTTGCCAAATTTCCTCCAATAAATTGCCGTTCGATCCAAGAAATGATGAATTATCCAACAACCCCATCCTCTTTTTTTCCGTCGTCCCTACACAAAAACCAGCCCCAAGCAACCATTACCCGAGGCTATGAAACTCGCGGATCATTTGGTCGGGAATCGAACCCGAGACCTTCTGATTATAGAGCCAGCGTTACTAACATTATTACTTTTACACTGCAGTCCTAAGGAAAAACGCCGTATGAACCTTCGTTAGTTGCCAAATTTGCATCGATGAAACTCGAATTTCCGAGTGAATTTTTCTTCGAATTTTTCAGATAATTTTTTTCGCAACTTTATCTAATTTTCTTAAAATTCTCACGGAAAAATAGTCTTAATTTTCCCAAAAAAATATTCAATCTACCGAAGAAAATTTGGCAACTCTCGAATGTCCATACAGCGCATCGTGGGTCGAGTCTGTCAGAAAGGTAGGACATGACATTTTTGACTAAAACTGCAAATTTTGATGCTGGTTTCGTCAAATTTAAATTTTAAGGGATGCCACCAGCAGAAAATTTTACGAGGAAAGCAATGGAACCACTTCTGATACATCGAATTTTTTTTAAACGGGGTTACGAGCTGTTACAGTTTCCAAATTGTGTACGACCTCTCGTGTTGACTCGATCCACTGTGCGGCGATTTTCCATAGAACGGCACACAGTGGATCGGGTCAATTAGAGAGGTCGGACATGCAATTGTTTACTTAAACAGCAAATCTTGATGTTTATACAGCATATTTTAAATTTCAAGGGGTGCTTCTGCAAGAAAATTTCATGAAAAAACCACCAGAACCAATATTAGAGCGTCAAAGAATTGTATAAACGGAGTTAAAAGCGTTTAAAGTTTCCAAATTTTGTCCGACCTCTCCTATTGACTGGATCCACTGTGCACTGGAAAAAAAACACATTGGATCCAGAGTCTAGACCTTTGAAAACATTGACAAGAAAAAATACTCTTGATTCAATCAGATTTAAGCTTAAATCGAAAGGAAATCCGCTCAAATTAAGAGGCTTCGTTCTTGATTTAAGCTTAAATCTGATTGAACAAGAGTATTTTTTCTTGTCGATGTTTTTAAGAGTCTGGACTCTCAATGTGCTTTTTTTTCCAGTGCGGAGTTAAAAGCGTTTAAAGTTTCCAAGTTTTGCCCGACCTCTCCTATTGACTCGATCCACCGTGCGGCAGTAGAGTAGGCCGATTTCGGTGATAATTTTCATCGCGTATTTCAACTTACGCCCGTGATCCGGCAAGACCGCTCGCCAGGCCAGGCCGGGAGTGAAGTTCCATGTATAATGGAAAAACTGATACCGCAGTCGTCCGCTGTCGCCGGCCGAACCGAAGATGACACGAGCTCGAACTCGGGGGACACCGGGGGGGTTGCGAGGTCCGAGGGGGGAGGGGGGTGGATGTAGATTTACGATCCGTCATATCAAAGCCCCGTGATGGGCCATGTCCGCGGTGGCGGCCGAACATCCCAACATATCGCCATGAGATGACGGGAGCTCGGATGCGATTGGACCCCGCGCCATGCTAAATGCTAATACCCCCAAGTCTTTTCACTTCATCACCCCCCCTCCCTCCCTCCCGCATCATATCCAGCTCGGCCCCTGAATTAAATATCATGTGACGGGCCGTGCGCTGATGTAATATCGTGCGACTAATTGCTCTGCCATGATAGCATCTATGATAGATGCTATTAGTGCAACGTCACAAAAAAGCGATATATATCGATTTTTTCGCACGGGTATACTGGAAAAAAAGCACATTGGATCTAGAGTCCAGAACATTCGACAAGAAAAAATACTCTTGATTCAATCGGATTTTTGCTTAAATCAAGAACTAAGCCTCTTAATTTGAGCGGATTTCCCTTGTTGAAGCTAAAATCTAATTGAATAAAGAATATTTTTCTTGTCAAGGTTTTCAGGAGTCTGGACTCTACATCCAATGTGTTTTTTTTTCCATTGTAGCATCGAAAGAGGTCATGCCAGCGTTATTGTTTGGATCCAATTCGATATAATGGAGAATCCCTATGATGACGTCGCCACTAATAGCGTCTATAGCGAAGAGAGCAGTAAGTGCAGAAATGAAGTTTGAGAAAACGGGCTCAGAAGCTTCGGTTCGGAAAATTGTATTGAAAGAAGCCTTCATTTTTGGTCAAATCGCTATACGAAGACTTCTTAAAAATCGTTGGGATGATTACAAATCTACCGAGTTTATTTCAATTACATATGTAAAAGAGGTATTATTCATTTTCATGTAAGGCTAGTGTTAGGCAAGATAGCTGTAAGTGATATCTTCTGTATGATTTCGAGGTTGCGTTTTGGACACACAACAAGTATATTTTCAGGTTAGAAATCGGCAGAAGAAGATGACTCTAAATTTGAAAGCACTGATTTAATTGGTTCTCGGGAGGAATAAAGTCACTTACTGCTCTTTGTCTGAAACCACGTCATTTTTTGTGCACTTACGACTTTCATCATATGTCTCGTTTTCGTGGAAATAATATGAATTTTGCTGTTTTAGCAACGACCTACACGCCCAGCCAAAACGTCTTGGTTTTTTTTTCATGGCACCATTGTCAAGGGCTGCTCTGTAAAAATGTGCATCTATGAGAAACAAGAGAACACTAAACTTGTTCCGCAGGACATTTTCTTCATCCCCAGATGTCCCTGAGTAACCACCGGTTTTGGTCGATTTGACCCAAATTGGACACAGTTTATGCTAATAAGAAACTATAAGCATTAGGATTGCGAGCTACTTAGCTTCTTTCAGTATGAAAACGTCCAATTGTGTCGATCAACCAAGTTATTCTGGTTGATCTGACCAAAAAAAAGTTTCTTGAAGTAACAATAAACACGGAAATGTTTTAACTGTGCACCGTGAAATGCAGTTCGGCTGATCCCGGTTAAATTTGTCCAATGCACCCGGTTTTCCAAATAAGCGTGACAACTATGCGCAGTGTGTCGGGTGCTTACCGCTGTCGAGCTGTGACGTCACCGCTTCATCCCGCGTGGCCGAAATCGCCGACCGATCGGAGCGGGAATGCGACTCCAGGAATCTCACCCCCCCCCCCCCCCCCGTCGAAAGTCCCACCCTCCGTCCGAATGCAGCATCGCGATGTTCAATTATCGGCCGTCTGAATTACGCCACCCCGTGCCCTGTGCATTTTAATGCATACTCTCGCGTCGTCTCATATCCCCCCCCTCCCCCCTCCGCCGGATTCAACCTGGCTTGCCAGCTTTTCGTCGCCTCTCAATCTCGAGTCATCGCATTTCAGGTGATTCGTAAATCATTCAGATCAGCCCCGCTGAGGAAAAATGCCGTATGAGCCTTCAGGCGTTGCACCACTGAAAAAAACTGCACTCATTTTATTATTTTCTCCCATCAAAATGGGACCGTTTACATTATTCCTCAAATAAGCATACAAGCATATTCCATGCTCATCGCTAAACTTCTCACTTCTTTGCTTGAGCATGGAGTCCAAAAGCAAGCAGACCTCCCTTGGTTTTAAAGTGCATCATGATAGAACATCGTATACCTCGCTTATCTAATCTAACTTGAACTACCTAACCTAACCTAACCTAACCTAACCTAACCTAACCTAACCTAAGCAATGCACAATTTTTTTCGAGGACACATTATCTCGCCTTTATTTCACAAAAATTGTCCTAATACATTTTTGGACCCCATGCTCGTGTATTGTCAGAGAATACCTGCGTACCAAAATTTTGGACGCTATGCTCACTTCGACTTTTCGAAAAAATCATCCCTAGTTAAAGTGAGCATGGAGTCCAAGATCTTGGACGTGATGAGCAACCGAACATATATAGCTGAACATGGAGTCCAATGTCATGGACGCGATGCTACATTACCCGAAAATTCCAGTATAAGAAAACTGGATGTCTTCATTACAGCAAAAGTGGTATTTCAAACCGCACTCATGCGCTCTACCCATCCGAATCCATAACGTTTACAGCACTAGCGTTCACACATGAACATTCTTGTTCGAAGTTGTAACTCCTTTTGAACATTTAGTCATTTTCGGTCATCAAACAAACTCTCCACGTGGCAACGGAGCTGTGCTTTTTACTCACAAACAGATGCCCATCGCCCACTGGTCGTCACCCTTGCTCTGATTCTACCAGCTGAAATTTTTCCCCACGCTCAACCTTTAACATCCTCATTTCTAGCCGGGTTTTTTTCCCTGCATGTTCCTGTCATATTTTTTCCCAGCCTGTTCGTGAAAGTACTGATGTCACGCATCAACCTCACCTGCCCAATTAGTCTGTCTCCCGGACATTGGCGGATCCAGCAAATTGGCAACACCGGATTTCCTGGTTATAGGACATTTCGTCAACGATTTTTTGTCCGCGCACCTGTTTTTTCCAGTAGTTTACGTCCACGCGTTTTTTCGGAAGGGGGTTTTTGGTCCACTTACCACTTGAGACCCAAAGTTAATTGGTCCACATGTAAATGCAAACGACAATTGCTTACGACGTTTTTGGATGAAAATGTTTAATGTCTTGGAAGAATGAGGGTTTGCTTGTTGTTGTTGTTGTTGTTGTTTGTTTGTTTGCTCCAACGGAGAAAAATATATAATTGAGATTTTTGATAAAAATGAGGGAGCGTCATTTCCATGAGAGAAAATTCACTAAAACTCTTTACACCTCTTTGGCGCAACAGGACTTAATTATCTTTCAAGAAAATCCCATATTTTTATACCTGAACTGGAAAACCTTTTGTTTTGCCTCAGCTATAGGATATCATATTTTTCCTGTGCATGATTACTTCGCTTCGGCACTGGTTTGCCGCAGCGCTTCGAGCTACTATTTCGCCACGGAGGTGTTGCACAGTATCATGTGAGATCGAAGGCACCCCCAACGTATTATGATTGATGGCATCTCTCAAAAGCACGAAGTTCCCTCGCAAATTATATGGAGTGACGACAACAAAAAGAGAGCGGTAGTCGAAAAACTTACTGTCCTAGTATCTGTATTTAATAACGTTTCGTATGATTTTTAACCTCATTAGAGGAACAAGTGGCCTAGTTTAAGGAGAAATATCCTCAAATTTACCGCCGAGAAGATTTCCTTATGAGTTAATAAAGAAAATAATGTTTTCTTAAAGAAGAAAAGATGCCTTTATCAAAAGGAAAGTCACTTACATCAAGCAGAACCCCGCTTTTGTTCAGCTATTTTATTCTTGATTCAAAATGAAATCTTCTTGGTGGCATACTCAAGAATGTTCCTGTATCTCTCTTATCTCGAATTATTTTGCAAGGAAAGTTCCGTACTCTCAAAGGATGCCTGTCATTCTTATTGTTGGTATGTTGGAGTGCCTTTAATTTCGTATAATACTGTACAACACCTCTATTGTAAAATAGTGAAGCGCCGTGGAACATGGCACGCTGCGGCGCGGCCAGCCAGCCAGCACGGAACGCGCATTGGCGCCTACAAACCTAAGGGATACCTCAAGCATTGCGCAATGCGTGAAGTATCTGCTTAGGTTTGTAGGCGCCGGTGCGCGTTTCGTGCCGGCAGCACATCGCATCACTCCAATGAATGCTAATTATTTAAACTCGCGGAGTCAGCGTTTTTCAACTCATGATTTTTATATGTTTGCACACTCTGCATGGATTACTTTAATCTGAATTGATAAAAAAAATATATATCTATGAAAGGAAAATTCGATGTGTGTTTTGTAAACATTAAGGTGTTTCCTTGTCGTATTTAATGATTTTCAAAGCACATTAATTTTTTCTTTTATATTTTGTGATTTTACTGTGCAGTGTGGTGTGAACGCAACCAAACGCTCAAAATAGGACGTATTTGACTCTGAAAGATCGATGTACAAATGGGCTAAAACCGAAGATTGCGTGCTTCTCGGTTTATTCCCTCTTTTATTCATTTGTGCATAGTTTCTTTCGACACAACTACTATTGAAACATTGAAACGCAGTTATGTCCTTATGCGAGAAAAACGACGAGTAAGCAACGCCTGACCAGTCACAGTGTTTTTCCTTAGCGCGGCAGTACTCGGCTTTCCTTCTGATATTTTAACAGTGAAATCAAAATAAGGGAAATAATCATTAATAAAATAAAAATAATGATTTTATCAGCACGTATAGCTAAGTTTGTGAAAAGAGACTAGAGAGTGAAATGCACTCTACATTTCAGTGGTGTAGACGGGGGGGGGGGGGCAGAAGGTCTGGACCCCCCCCCCCCTAGCCTCGTTAATTGTACCGTTTTTACTTTTAGAGGGCACACGTACATTTTCATCGAAGAACAGCTCAAATTTCAGAGTTTGGTCGTACAATTTTGAAAAATTTTCCGGTCCCGGACCCCTAGTTAACTAGGGGGTATTCCTCACCCCCAGACTCCCCGGTGAATGGTCCATTCACCGGCCCACGGTGGAAAAAAAAGGAGGGTTATTGATTATTCAAACCCTTAAATTAAATCAGGGAAAAAGCCTCATTGAGATAGTTAACCATCTTAACCAAAATATCAACATTAAATAAAATTATCATAATGGCCTCATTTTCGGTATCACAGTTAAATAATTCTCACTAAAGATAGGCAGTTTTATCATGATTGATTTAAAAGATCAACACTTACTTTATGCTTTTTAATGACCTTGAATTTTCTAACCAAACTGAAAACCCTCGATTTTTAGCCACTTCAACCATAATAGATATAAATCTATGAATTACTCCGCAAATTTTTTCCATTTCCTAGCTACGTAACTAGATTCTAGTACAATATTTTACTAGAAAAATAAAACGTTAAGGTGAAAATTAATGAAAAATAAAGTTTAGCCGACGTCAATAGGAGGCACCAACCGTGGACGTCTAAAAATTAATACTCTGAAAGTTTCACGAGCCTGGACGAGGTGCCTCGGGGACTCTTTTATTATGAAATCACAGACGTATTACGTGTAGATTCAGGGACACGGTGCGAGGCAAAACGTATCAGAGGATCAGAGGTAGTTTCTCCAACGTAGCGACGTATGTTTAGCGCTTGAAAGCATCGGACTTTACGGACTATGAAGTTCAGCTCGAAAATCAGTTACGTCCTTTCCTCAGAGAAGCGACCGTGTTAGTGCACACACTCACTCAGGTGCACCCTAATCGGCAGGCGCGGGGAGGGAGGGGTTATTAAGGGTAGTCAACGTTTACTTTTGGGCTCGGATTCAATTTAACACTTGATTAGTGACGGAGTCGCTTTGTCGCGTCGCCAAACCTCCTTTTAATTCAAGTTTTCTGAGGATGTGTTCTGGGTGTGTTTTTCTCGGTAGGAAATAGGAAAAATTCTCTGAATATGTGAAGTGTGGAAATTAAACTAAAGCGTCATCAGAGTTTGCTTAAGTTGTACATAGTTTGCCTTATCATATATGATAAAAATACATATGAAAACAATATGGTAGATTTTACCATACTGTGGTAATTAACACTAGACTCCATGCCAGCATTCCACCATTAAGTAAGCATTAAATTAATGGTCACGTATACAGGAAAGGAACATGTCACCTGCCAGCCAAAGTAGAGTACCTATATTAAGAGAGTATGGCCACTGGGTCCCATGGAGAGGCTTAGGACCCAAAAATGGCGGTGCTTTGTTTTGGTTTTTGAGGATGGGAGGGGGGTCATTGCCACCTTTTGACGGTTATCACCAACCGCACTTGCTGCCAACCTTACTACATCTAAGATCATTTTTCTCAAAAATTGCACACGATTAGCCTTAAAAATATGTAAAAAAGTCGCAATAGTGCATTTGGGTAAAGTTCTCGTTACGATAAGCAAAGACAACTACATTTTGAATCATTTTGCATTACATTAACTTTATGGCGTCCGCCATTTTTGGGTCCTAAGGGCTCCATTCAGCCTAAGATGGCCGAGCCAATCAGAGGTGGTAACTCCAGTGGCCATACTCTCTCAATATAGGTACTCTAAGCCAAAGTATCACAAGCGCCATGCGACGGTTCAAAATGTCCGCCGTTATTTTATTTTTTTACAGAGAAATTTTCCAACGAAGCTGTTCGAAAATTTCACTAAATTTTCTTTGTGCTGCCGATAAATTTCTCAAACAGATTCATCCAACAATTTCTCCGTAAAAAAATAAAGTGGCGGCGGGAATTTTGAAACGTCGTATGGCGCTCGTGATACTTTGGCCGGGAGGTTCCTTCACCAAAAATACATGCGAGAGTCGTTTGGCGAATGTATTGAAGTTCCGAATGAGACGTAAAAGTTTTTGAGAAGTTCATATTCACCTCGTGAGAAACACGCATGGATACCAATCGAGCAACTAATCGTCCATAAAAAGTTATATTTTCCGGCACTTTGACAACGGCAAAATCGGTCCACAATGAAGTAAGTGAGGTTTGCGAGTCACTGACCCAAAAATTTATCGAGACCACGGGCAATTTTCCGCGCACGATGTCACCGGGACAAAGTTGCTAACGCTACAATTCTCGAAAGCCAGGAATTGATATCGACCCAATGAAACATATTTATTGCTCTTCCATTGCCTCCACACACTGTGGCTCAAATCGCAGCGTGAACAGTCCGGGTTTGTACTTCCACGCATTAACTTGAGAGGTTAATGACAATTATAGAGAAAAAACTACGCTATATTATGCCAAAACGTCTATATTTTTATTTACGGATTTTTTAGTTATTCATTCTTCCTACCGAAAATAGTCAAAATTGAAGCGCTGGGTGCAAGTAGCACTGGGGCGTCGATACACCACGTGCTTTTTAAGCCCCATTATTCGATGCCGCAATTATTCTAACGCCGTGCCAATTCGAAAACGCGGTAAACACAGTGTGGCCAGCGTTAAACGCATACTAGCGCCTGCAAGACAATATGAATACTTCGCGCATTGCGCGCATTGTGCAGTCGGTCACAGGAATACTTCACGCATTGCACGCACAGCACGGTGCGCGCTTTATTCGTTTTACTTGAAACGTTCTCGTAAAGAAAGGACATTTCTTGGTTCCGGAGTCCTAGAATCTTTGCTAACGTTTCATCCATTATAATTAAAGGAAAAGTATTGAACTCATTGAAACTGTTGCTGAATTTTTTGCTGAATGTATAATACAAAAAATGTTAGAAAATTCACCCAATAGTTTTCCTCTTTAAAATATGAATTAGCAGTGGAGATTTTGAAACACCGTAACCAAGAAATACCCTCTCTACACCAATGACTCAATTACTCTCGGAAATAGCAGAACATGCCTAAAAATAATACATTTTAGTCTAAAATAGTATAAAATTGAAGTAGCCCAAGGAAGCCAAACTAGCCGCAAAGAGCAGAAAACAGCGTTAATACACTCGAAAATAGCTAAAAATTTCCGCAAATAGCCGTTCTGTTACGCCCTACCAGGGAAGGAGGCAGCAAAGGAAATTTAAAATCTCGAACAAATCAGAGGGTTTATTTTTAGTTGAGTTGTATCAATCGAATTGGGTCAGTTATTTGTCGGCTTTCCTCGCCGTCCTGATGAATGATTCACATTATTCTATCAAGGTAATTCGACGGTTGCCATTTTTTGTGTCACAGTGACGTGCGATTTATTGCATCAATTCGTTCCATAATTTCAGCTACTTGTCATTTTTTTCTGAATTTTGAGATCGCAGTTTTGTTGTCATGATACTAAAGAATTCATGTACCAAATTTGAAAAAGAAATTCAACGTATTACAGGTAGTGACACAAGGACACAAATATTTTTATCACTGTGTGAGATTAGTTTTATTTATTTTCCTTTTTAACATCACGACGATGGCAAAAGCCCGGAAAATCTGACAACTTTCGATACTATAATTTGCTATTTATGTAAGTTTCAAATGAATTATATTACCCGGCACTTGCTTTCTTTATTAAAACTACGAAATAAGAAAGTCACTAAAACGTATCTATGATTAGAATGGAAAAATGAAAATATACGTAAAACCTGTTTTTTTTTACACAACCATTTTACTCATTTTTTTAAAGCTAATATAATTGTTCTACTATGTAGACAATTATTATTATTTTTCTCCTTAATCTTATGTTAATAAGCGATTAGCATGTTGTCGCTTTGTTATACAATTACCTCGTAATTTAAGCAATTTGTTTATATTTCCCCTGTTGGAAGCTTACAATAAAGTATACTTTAAAAAAAAAAAAAAAAAAAAAAAAAAATTACTCATTTTGTGCCTATACCTATTGACCTTCATTTTAAGAGACCTGCAAATATTTTGAATATCATTATGAATCTTACTCAGCCTCGTAACTCAAGTTTGTAGCATCAACAGGTTATCAGCGCGTGAAGCGGGAGGGAGGTGAATCTCTCTCCCTTTAATTACATCATCCATGGTGGAGGCCGGAGAAAGAGTAGGAAGGAACTTCAAGCCTTTGACTTTCACAAGCATAGAAGCTCTTTTAATTAAAGCCGGCTGATTACAGGTGATGCTTTATAGATTAGAGGCGAGTGATAAGACGACAAATAAAAATAATAATCATCGGTAGTTCGGGATCTAATAAATCCGGGATAAGCTCAAGAGCACCAGAGGGTCATAAAGTTTCCGAAAAATCAATTTCAAGGATGAAAGTCGGGTTTCATGTATTTTACGCATTCATTCAAAGTCGATGTACGTATTTTGTTCCATTGTAGATAGATCTGTTTTCACAAATGCGTCCAGTTGCGTTTAACAACAGTAGGTTACATAGTTAGAAATCTCCGTGTTTAATGCTGCCGTGCTAAGGAAAAACAGAGTATGAACCCTCAGGCGTTGCCACATTACCTTTGATAGAACTTGAATTTACTGAGAAAATTCTGAACATTTTTCAGATAATTCTGTTCAAAATTTCATTTATAATATCTGAAAATTTCTAGGTAAAATATGCGTAATTTTCCGCAAGAATAAACATTTTATCGAAGGAAATGTGGCAACTCTTGAATGCTCATAAGGCGTTTTTCCTTAGCACGGCAGAATGTTACTCTGTGTTGCCTTGTATTACCTTTTACTGGAAAAAAAACACATTGGATCTAGAGTCCAAAATCTTGAAAATATCGAAAAGAAAAAATACCCTTGATTCAATCGGAATTTTGCTTAAATCAAAACAAAATCCGCTTAAATTAAGAGGCTTGGTTCTTGATTTAAGCTGGATTCTGATTGAATCAAGAGTACTTTTTCTTGTCGATGTTTTTAAGAGTCGGACTCTAGATCAAATTTGTTTTTTTCCCCCAGTGTTTGGTGTCAGATCAACACAAAGGACTCTGTTGCTCACCACCATTTTGCGTTAAATCAACCCAAACCGTGGTGTACTCTGAGTCCTGAGACATCGGGTATGTAGAAAGTGTTCCGCGGCACTCATCGTCGTTCCTCTGACGTAAGGACGTATCTCGATTTCCACGTGAACCCTATCGTTCATATAACTCCATACCTTCCAGGGCTCATGTTGAAATCGAGATACGCCCTTACGTCTCGGGAGCGACGTTACGTCTTCCTGTGTTCCTCCTCGTTACCCAGAGATTGCGACTTGCGAGTGGCTAGCGCATTGGAATTTCAACGATACGATCCTGATCCTGGTGGCTATCGTCTAATTTTTAACGAGGTCGCAAATTTTCAGCACAAAGATTTAGTCACTCCACTCAAGATTTGGTCCATTTTACAGGGAAAACTAACACAAAAAATTCACCAACTGCCTGTGTTACTTTTTGTTTTACTTCCTATATCATATTCTATAATATAAAATCATAAGGAAAACGCGTAATACTGCGGCAAACAGTGCGGCCAGCGTCACACGCATAGTAGCGCCTGCAAGACTGGAAGAATACTTCTTGCATTGCGCCAAACGGTCACAGGAATACTTCACGCATTGCACGCACAGCACGGTGCGCGCTTCAATCGTTGTACTTGAAACGCTTTCTGCAGAAAGGACATTTCTTGATTGCGGTGTCTCGGATCTTTGCTAACGTTTCATACATTAAATTTTAAACAAATGCATGGAATTTCTTGAAACTCGTACTGGATTTTCTCTATGATTTTACAACGCTAAAAACTAAAAATTTCAGAAACTTCGCCGAATAGTTCTCTCAAGTATAAATCAGCAGAGGAGATTCTGAAACGCCGCAACCAAGCAATGCCCTTTTTGTACCCAACGCCTTAATTTCTACGTGTCAGACGCACCGTTCAAATTCGTTAAGACCCTGCAATTTCGCTTTTTAGACATTTTGCTGAACAAATCCAGTCTGAATCTCATTCCGAGGTGAAATTATAACAACATTATGAGTATTTAAAAAGTTTAGTACCAATACCAGGAAAGAACACTGGAAAAAAAAAAAACACATTGGATCTAGAGTCCAGACTCTTGAAAACATTGACAAGAAAAAATACTCTTGATTCAATCGGATTTTTGCTTGAATCAAACGAAATCCGCTTAAATTAAAAGGCTTGGTTCTTGATGTAAGCTAGATTCTGCATTGAATCAAGAGTACTTTTTCTTGTCGATGTTTTCTAAGAGTCTGGACTCTAGATCCAATGTGTACTGTGGCTGTTAATTCGGCGTTTTGTGATTTGTTACATACTTTTCTACATCCAGAATGTTAAGTCAGCATCCTTTTTTTCGGTGTAAAATTTTCATGAGGCTTGATCGAAAATCAGTTTTTGACAAGCATGTGAACGCGATATCGACGGCCAAAGTGCGAAACCATGTATTTCCAGAACGATATTGTTTTTTCTCGCATTGGAAAAAAAAACACATTAGATCTAGAGTCCAGACTCTTGAAAACATTGACAAGAAAAAGGACTCTTGATTCAATCAGATTTAAGCTTAAATCAAAAAGAAATCCGCTCAAATTAAGAGGCTTGGTTCTTGATTTAAGCTTAAATCCGATTGAATCAAGAGTATTTTTTCCTGTCGATGGTTTTAAAAGTATGGACTCTAGATCCATTTTTTTTTTCCAGTGCTCGGTGTTCAAAAGCTTCTTGACCATCCGGTGATATCCGCCGCGCCGCTTAGATTACGCAAGTCAAGGCAGATTCGCTCGGAGCCCACGCTGCATAACGCGAACCGTACCTTCGACGCTTTTTAATTATTCTTGGCCCCTCGCTGGTGACGTCACGAGGACGCGTGGCGTGTTATCACCCGTGTCGTTTGTCGTTCGGCCATTAATTTCTCATCTCTCTCAGCGGTCTGGCTCGAGAAAAATTGCCCAGGTTCTGTTCGATCCACCCGAGATCGTATTTTTAATATTGGGTCATCGGGACCTGTGATCGCGTTCGAATTCTCTATTTAAATATCAGTGGTGTGGCGTCATTTGCGATACATCGATTGATCTGCCACTTAAACGTATGGAAAAGGATCGATAGACATGGTGTTCGTAATCGACAGCGTAATAATCGATTCTTCACCATAGCTTCAAAAGGGGAATATCGATAATCGATTATTCACGCCTCGCCACTGGTGAATATCTAGGAACAGTGCTTTTTAAACTCTTGGTGTCGCTATTAGCAGAAGTTCGTTATTTTTGCATAGATAGCTTCCAGTGGAAATGCCAGTTCTGCTCTTCTCCTACATCATATTCCATTTTTGTCCCCTGTTCGTCTGTGTGCGTTATGTCCGACCTCTTTAATGGAGAAGTTGCATGTGTGAGGAATTTGCGATTTGACCGATGATTCATATGCAAAAGTTCGCGAGAAACACGACGGTGCCACTGGTTTTCTCTGAAATCAACTTCCAAGCTAAAAAAAAGCTCTCAAGTTGAGGCCAAAATGGAGGGGACATCCCACCCTACCCTGAGAGTCCACCTCTACATCAAGGCAAACTCTCCCTGCAAGGAGCAAATACATTGACAGTGTTGCCGTGTTTTCAGTTGTGGAGTCCCCAAGTAAAGTGGCAGCCCTGTCAGGAGCTGTGTATAGGTGTCAGGATAGCGTGGGATATCCCCTCCATTTTGGCCTCAACTTGAGAGCTTTTTTTGAGCGTGTGAGTCGATTTCAGAGAAAATCTAGTGGCACCATCGTATTTGTCGCGAACCTTTACATAAAAATCAGTAGTCAAATTGCAAATTCCTCACACATGCAACATCTCCATTGACTCGATCCACTGTGTGCCGTGGATCAAGATTTGTGGGTGAGAGTCGATGGACGAGTAGCCCCGGAATCATCACCCCCCGGTTCGCGTTTTTTATGAACGGCCCTTTTGATCGAACATGGAGGAGAAAATATGAATGCACGGGGGTACGATCTTACACGATGGAGAGTGCGGAGAGAGCGTTTGGAAAGCGAAGTGACGGAGGTTCTCTTTTTGAGAGCGCGCTTTTCCCTGATTGCTCTGTGTCTCAATTATCGTCCTCATCCCGTCTCGGTTCAATATACGTCGACGTCGCACGTCGCGTCGCTCTGTTATCTTCCTTTGATTACTCTACGCGCCGTCCATTTGCGGCGAGAACCAACCAGAGTCCGCTGCCTTGCTCTTCAGCCAATGTGGACACAGTGGGGTAATATAACGGTCAGGTGGAGACTAAAGAACTCGTTCATGGATATTTTCGAAACATGTTTGGTAGGAGTAGCTTTATATCTAAGTAGAGGGCTCTGCCCCCTGGCCACTACGCGGCTCGACCCCTAAGGCGCTGCGCGTCCCCAAATGCCGCTTCGCGGCCAGCAAAATCGTCGAAATCGCCCGTTGGCGCACTGGAAAAAAAAACACATTGGATCTAGAGTCCAGACTCTTAAAAACATCGACAAGAAAAAATACTCTCGATTCAATCAGATTTAAGCTTAAATCAAGAACCAAGCCTCTCAATTTGAGCGGATTTCCTTTTGATTTAAGCTTAAATCCGATTGAATCAAGAGTCCTTTTTCTTGTCAATGTTTTCAAGAGTCTGGACTCCAGATCCAATGTGTTTTTTTTTTGTTTTTTTTCCAGTGCGGTCAATGAGCGAATGATTTTAATTGAATAACAAAACGCGGATGTTTCATAGAAATATTTTCCGCCAAACTATATTCTTAATGACTTCCTCTCGGCTGGAATATCGAGGAGAGAACGTATCAGGAATGAACGTGTCCGAGAGATAATCGGCGCTGAGGGGACAATTGTATGGTATGTAATTAGTGTGTGATTGTGATTGTATGTTTTGCTTCCTTTCTGCTAAAAGCAGTTCAAATGACTAGTACAACTTTCCAAGAACTCTTATTTCGGGGTACTGTGCGGTGAAGGGTGGAAAAATCGGGGCGACCCGACGCGACGCCCTGTGAGGACGATAAGGGAGCCAACGATATCATTGCCCCGTGCCCCTTCGGTTCCCCACCCCGCATCCCCTATCGAGGGTGGTTGAAGGAGATATTAAATTCCCGACGTCTTTTTCCATGGAAATGAGGCCTCTTTTTCACACTCTAACACGCACCTCCGCTCCGTATCGCCATTTCCAGCGCGGCCTGCCCGACTTCCCTTTGCCAATTTGGTCAAATAAAAGGGTGCATCGTTAAGGTTTGGAGATTATATTGCGCATCATTTGATGACGTCTTTAAGTGAATCAGTGAGTTCGAAAACACACCAACTCGGGTTTTTTTCGATTTTCTCTTTTTTACGGTTTAGTAACACTTATGGATAGAAGCATCTGCACGCAAAAGGAAATTTCGAAATTGCAATCGGAAGTGCTCGAAACAGCGTCGGGAAAAGGGAAGAATCGAAGTGTTTCATTGGAAATACCAATTTTCGGCCATTTCAAGGGAAACGCGTGACCATCCGATTTTGCGGTTTTCTTTTTTCGGTTCAGTATACCTCGTGCCAATAAGTTATATAAATATTCAAGCGTTATTCAGGTCGAAAAATATAAATTTTTCAGGGCAGACTATGAAAAATCAGTATCTGAAAGTCGGTGAGAACGAAAACGCACCAACTCGGAAATTTTTAAACGCTTAATTCTCTATCATCAAACATGGTGTATCGATTTCATCTTGGTTCTTTACAAAGTCTCTAAGTACTTGTCTTTTGGCACCAAAAAGGTTTTCCTTAAACTAACTTCTTCGCCCGCTGTGCAGTTTTAGGTGTTTCCTGAACAATTTTTTTTCCGAGTTGGTGTGTTTTCGAACTCACTGATTCAAGTATGACGCCATTCGGGTTTCAGTCGAATTGCCTAGTTTGAACGTGACATCTACAAGAGGGAAAGAAGGTTCTGAAAATGAAAGAAAAAAACTGGAGTCTTAATTTTCAACGATTGTAAAGTATGTTTGATGCATGTTGCGAGGATATCATCCATGCACTGATTACAAGAGTTATGGGAATTTTTATGTTTCTTCTTATGCTGAAGATTCAAGCGATTGAAAACTCTAGATAACTGTCGTCTTCGAACTAAACGAATGTTTACAGCTATCTTGTACCAGCATTCGTTTCGTAGTAATGTTACCAGTGTAACCCATGTGGGTCTATAAATTGTGAGACCCGGTTGATAATTGGACCGCATTAAACAGAAAGGAACCAAACCACGTCAGCTATTGCCAAATTTAATCAGGCTATTTAATTTTTTACATGAAAACGGTTGTGCGGATTTTTGTGCAAATTTCAATGAATTTTCTCCATAATACAAAGCAAATTCCTTTAAATTTTCAAAGGAATCTGCATAGACGTTCATGTGGCTTGGTTCCTTTCTGTTTAACGCGGTCCAATTATATTACGAGCTCTAAACATATCTGATAACTTGAACCTGACTTTTGTTCTGTTCTATCTACTCAACTTGAGGCAACTTTAGGGTCCAGCCATACATACTGTAGGTCTTAGCACTGCTGCTTTATCAGCTGGCTCCAGTTGGACGTATTTCCACCAAACGGAACTTGGTGCCATAGGGGGA
Source organism: Bemisia tabaci (assembly GCF_918797505.1). Taxonomy (NCBI): domain Eukaryota; kingdom Metazoa; phylum Arthropoda; class Insecta; order Hemiptera; family Aleyrodidae; genus Bemisia; species Bemisia tabaci. The sequence continues at coordinate 20,228,752 of NC_092802.1, read as the reverse complement.
GGAAGGGAGAGGGGGCTTGGATTGGCGGGTGTTGCGGAATGCGATGCACGTTCCGTCCTATACTCGCAATGCTGTTCCATGGCGCTTAGTTCCGTTTGACAGAGCGCGCTATCCGGGATTCTAAAATCCTCAAAAGGAACTCAATGTGGCGCTTGGTTCCGTTTAACAGAAATACGTCCATTTCATCTAAACAGTTAGGGCTCAGCACTCAGCTTTTTTTTCTGTCGGAGTCTTTTTCGTTCGCTGCCACCGAAAAAAAGGAACTGTTGAAGTAACATCCGAGGATGTTACTTTTAAGGGGCAGATACACCTGCGAGTGGCGAGTAGGCCTTCGGCCGTGTTCGGCGATCTTCGTAGCCAATCAGGTCGCAACTCGCCACTCGTAACCCGCTTAAAGTAGGATCGGATCCCACTTTTCGGGTCAAGACGCGCGTGTAGCGCGCAGGTGTATCTGGCGCTTTACAATTTACATCCTACCATGCTACGTTAACTGCCAGAGTGCTAATTGCAACATCCAAGAGTTGTCGCACATTTTTTTGACAACCGTTACATTCGGGATGTTACCTATCACAGCATCTTTTTTTTAGGCATGTGTCTCTGGTGCACTGGAAGAAAACACATTGGATCTAGAGTCCAGACTCTTAGAAACATCGACAAGAAAAAGTACTCTTGATTCAATCAGAATCTAGCTTAAATCAAGAACCAAGCCTTTTAATTTAAGCGGATTTCGTTTTGGTTCAAGCAAAAATCCGATTGAATCAAGAGTATTTTTTCTTGTCAATTTTTCAAGAGTCTGGACTCTACATCCAATGTGTTCGTTTTTTTCAGTGTGTACTCATCCAACGGACCGACTTCTCATAGCCCTCTGAAAATCGAGACTTGCTTCGAGGTATGGCAACCTCGCGCGGAGCTATCCAAAAGAGCACGAGGCTCCGCGCTGGAACGTGGATCCCGCCTCGATAGAATTCTGTACGACTTGATCAATTCACGGGCGTTTATTAGGTTTTCATTGAATTTTCCCGCCCTCGCCCCTCCCGTCGTAGATTGACACCGAGGGGGTGGGCATTAGCTTATCGCCTTCGTGCGTGAAGTGCGAGACATGCCTCAGTACTGTCGTCCTAAAGAAGAACGCTATATGAGCCTTCAGACATTGCCATATCCTTAAGTACCAAAGAAATGGAGATGTTGCATGTGTGAGGAATTTGCGATTTGACCATTGATTCTTATGTTAAAGTTGGCGAGAAACACGATGGTGCCACTGGTTTTCTCTGAAATCAACTCCCAACCTCAAAAAAAGCTCTCAAGTTGAGACCTAAATGGAGGGGATATCCCACGCTACCCTGTTAGTCCACCTCTACATCAAAACGAACTCTCCATGCAAAGATAGGGAGCAAGTACATTTGCAGTGATGCCGTGTTTTCAGTTTTGGAGTCCCCAAATAAAGTGGCAGCCCTGTCAATGTACATTATTTGCTCTCTATCTTTGCATAGAGAGTTTGTCTTGATGTAGAGGTGGACTCTCAGGATAGCGTGAGATATCCCCTCCATTTTGGCCCCAACTTTGGCGACTTGGCGACCCGGGTTCTTTTATGTTCTTGTAGCCTATTTTCAGCTTTCATTTTTTCAACATCGTCGAGTAGATCGTATGCGATAGTGGTTCGATGTATCGTTTGGTTCAAAACAATAGAACATAACCTCCAACAAAACTGTTAGGACTTAAGTTGGGAGAGCTGAATATGAATTTTTCATTGTCATGTCGTGCTTACAAAGGAAAGACTCCAACTCAAAAACCCATTCCCTTAGATTGCTCAATTGACTTTTGAGGCTACGTCTACATGCTGAACCAATCGATATCGATACAATCTTACCTGTTCGATGTATCGAACCCGATCCATACCGAGCAAGTTGTAAGCACCCCCTTTATCACACCCCGCAGCGGTCCTAGTGTCAGCGACAACGGTTTGACGCGGCGCACATGACACTGTTTTGTTCTACTCTGCTACACTGTTAAAAAAAATTAGCTCAGAGCACGACCTATATAAGGAAGTCGCTCGGAAGTCACTCATCGCTCAGGGCCAATTTCCACGGAGTTGAAAATCTCCGACGTAAGTATGGAAATGCTGAGCTAAAGTAACTCAGGCATAAGGACGGGCTGCGTCGCTGGCGACTGCCCTCCCCTTACCCCTGGCATCCGTCTCATACCCCGATCCGTTTCCCCCCTCTCCTCCCCTCCCTCTCCTCTCCTCCCTCCCTCTCCACCCCTCCCTCTCCTCCCTCCCTCTTCTGCCTTTCCCTTCCACCTGTAACTGCAATGTATGTTCTTTTTTTTTGAAAAGATGTGAAGTTGTACTGCAAATCAAATCATGTTTGAGGAACTTTCGGGCCAATATCCCACAAATTCGGAGCCAAAGTGTTTTTTGAGTTGCAAACACGCGACGGAAAATCAATATTTGTCATAGCTGAACAGCTGTCTCCAGTAATTTCGAAAACGCTTTTAGACAAAGAAAAGTTTTATAGATATTAAGTATTTTGTGAACATAAATTCAGTGTAAGCTTAAAAAATAAATATACACGATAACAGAATTCTAACTTTACTGGACGCCACGCCATACCCATATAATCAGGCTTTGATGCCCAAAAGTATCATACGAGCTAAGAAGAATGAATGACAATTTCGTAGAATTATACTGCAAAATTTTATTCAATACACCTGAGGTTTTTCGGCATACAGTGCCATCTCCAGACGCATAACGAACCTTCACCAAGGAAACTACAGATACTTGACAAGGAAGTACAACTAAAAGCAAATAATCCATTAACGGGAGCAACATGATGGTTTTAAATAGGGAATAATCTAAATAAACTACCATGCACATGCAAATCAACAAGCGATAAGGAATGAAGCGATAAAAGAGAAAGAGATACAATTTTGCAGTATAATGGTACGAAATATGTATTTTTCCTCTTAAACCTAGTTTCATAAAACTGCTGCTCTTACCGGCGTTTTCAAAATTCCTGGAGGTAGGCTATTCTACTAGGACGAATTTGTATTTTCCGTCGTGTTAGGAACTCAGCGAACACTTTGGTATGGGATCCATTGGGTATTATCCTGGAAAGCCTTCAAACAAAATTTAATTTGCTGTACACCTTCACGAGTCGCAACTAATCACTGTTCACGCAAAAGCCACTGGCTGGAGACTGACGCCGTCTCAGTCGTGAATTCCAGAATAAGATTGTAACGGTCGGTGCGCGTCGATGATGCGCAGAAAATTATGGCTCTGTTCCTTCTTAAGTCCCTCAGATCTGAGCTGAAAGTCCTTCTCCGGAGCAATCCGGGTCTTTCCTGGAGTGATCTCATGACGCAGGGTGCTTCCCATGCCAGAGCGAGCTATCTAACTCACCGCAAAATTTTGTCACTCGATGCTCCAGGCAGGATAGCTCCATAATATTTCACTCAGGCCACTCAGGCCAGAATAATTTTTAACAGTGTAAGTAAAAACGCCGTATAAACATTCGAATGTTGCCAAATTTCCTCCCGGAAAATATTAATTCTTGAGGAGAGCCATGGATAGATTTCGTTAAAATTTTCACACTTTTTAGATCAATTTACGAACGGAATCCTTTGAAAAATCGGAATAGAAATATTCACAAATTTCCCCGAAAATTCGTGATAAGTCGAAAGCAATTTGGCAACGCCTGATGGTTCATACGCCTTTCTTCCTCGGCACGGTAGTGTTCGAGATCGGACTCGACGCGAAGCCGATAGGATCGGAAATTCGGAATCACACCGAACACCAAAAACAACACTCAACGAAAACAGAAGCGCGCGCGGCCGGATTTAAAAATAAACAAAGCCCGCGGAAATAAATAGCGGCCAGGTTCACGTGTTCCCCTCCGAAAAGCGGCCCGCGAAATGTAAATGACGTGCTTGATAGTATTTGATGTGTTCGTGTTGTATGCCGTCACACGTTGCCAAATTTCCCCGTTTTCCGAACTTTCCGCGGTTCGTTTTCACTCGAACGAGCGGTTTTCGTTGCGACGTGGCGCGCGCCTCCGGCTGCGGTTTTGCGAACGAAAACAAATAAATGAGCGCGAATAATATTTGCAACGTCAACACACATCAGTGTCAACTCCGACCGTGTTGGGGTTAGCACTTTGTGTTGCGGATACCGCGGTGTGATGGGTACTCGAGTAAAGGGCTAGGCAGCTCGTGCTCTCAGAGCGATTAGTTTATTTTTTCACGGTCTGAACCCTTAGATGCGAGGTGAACGCTGACGAATAATAACAAATCGAGAAGACTGAGAAACTTCATGACACAAAGAATTAACAACAGCGATAAAATTTAAGAGGAAGATAATGGGGGAACTATCCAATGTAAATTCGACAACAGTAGGCTTCAAACTTAGAATGTGAACACATAGGCCTTCGGCTGCAATTCTTTCAAATTGTAGTTCCACCATGTAAAATATCAATAAAATACGTTTGTTCAAAAAAAAACCAAAAATATCAGCTTGCTTATTTCATATTAAAGAATGCGGCAACGTCGCAAACTTATTTTCAACACATTGTCAGCTAGACTTGTTCCTTTAGCTCTCGATTACTAGTTTGCACTTCCATCGCGCCTTCAATTTTACGCACGCAACATGGACATCCATCAAGTACGAATAGTTGTATCTCTGCGCCGTCAACAACGCGCATCCTTTCCTTGGCTCTATTTTCATTGTGTTAATACCGTTTGCCTGATTTGTTGTGCTTCCTTAAGGTCTATATGAGCTACACAGCCGAATATAGGAGAGATGCATTCAGGCCTCGTTTTCGAACTGGTGTTTTAATGTTTTTTAATTTATATTTTAATTATATTTCTTGTGTTTTTGGGCTGATCGTGATGTTTCGCGCTTTTCCATATTTTGCGTGATCCGTCGGAGTCAGCGGCGAGGTGTGAATGATTGATTATTGATATTTATCCATTTTTAAGTGCGTGGTAAAGAATCGATCATCAAGGTGTTTATTGCGAACACCCTGTTTATCGATCATTTTCCATAGATCTAAAGGCAGGTCAATCGATCTGTCACAAAGCACGCCACGCCCCTGACCAGCTTTGATGTTTGATTTGTTTCAACGGTGAAACACAATAAAAACCAGATCCGTGGGACGGTAATTATATGTAATTAAAAATATAAATTTCGAATTAATACGAACTTACTTGATAATCAAAAAATTTCAAAGAAGAATTCTAAGATCAACTCGAGCGGCTGAACAGGTTTTAATGGATCAAACTCAATCTCACTTTCTGAGTTTCAATTTTCTCACGATGGTGACATCTGTGAACAAGCATACCAAACAACATAATTAGAATATTTCAACATATGGATAGAAGAAGTTTGACTCAAATATGAAATCGACCCTCCTCATATTGAAACTATAAATAAATGTACACCCATCAGAATTGACCGAAATAAAAATGCCGCGCACAGTTATTATGTCGAAGCACACCCACGTTTCAAGAGTAAATATTTGGACAGATTCATTTCCTGCCGCAGCCAGTCCGACGAGACGTTAGCCGCGATTCAACTTCCACACATGTCAGTGTCAATTTGATCACATTATGAAACTGCTATTTCTGGCTGATTCATAAAAGAACCTGCATACATGGGAAAATTGTCAGCTCATTTGTTGTTTTTAAAGTGAGGCAGAAGTAGTATTTTCCACTGCATCAAGAAAGCTTTAGGTAGAAAATTAATCAAAATGTACAGTCAAAATTAACCTAAACACGATAACAGATGATGATTTTTTCCATCGCGTTGAAATTAGCCCATGAACTGTCTTAATTGCGCATTAAATTTGATTAACACAGGAATTAGAGTAATTAAATGATTTATCTAACTAGTCTCTTTCCTGTCGTTTCCATGATTATTAATTTTATTTATATATCTTTAAGTTTTTCATAAATCATATATATCTAATTATTTGATTCATTTTATTGTCTTTGCATAAGTTTTGGCCGCATAAACTAGTTATAATCATAGCAATAATTATGTAAAGTTGATAAAAAGAAACCTATAGTATTTTCTCGCTATAACGGCACTCGTTATAACGATAATCTCTCTTTTGCGAAGGAATCGCTCGATCCCTTGCCGATTCGTTATAGCGAGAGAGTACTGTGGTATCATTATAAAACTAGGCTTTATTAATTTTTTGGAGTGGGGGGTTTGGTTCAATGTTTTTTGTATTTCAATGCTTAATTGATTCGCTGACTTTTTTTTCATCCTTTTTGTTGTTTCGAAAGTTTTCGATCAATTCATTTCACATTATTTCTGTGCTAAGATTGTAACTTCCTGTATTGTGCAAGAAAGCCCGCAAGTTTGACTAGCTTTCGGTCCAAATGAGAAAATATGACCAAGCGCAGCGCAAGTGCGTTTCCAATGGTGTTTACGAACAGCGCTAAATTGTCAGTTCGCCTTCAATATATGGGTATGCAATACGGACATCCGTTGAAAACGTATAGTTGCATCCAAGCGTTGCCCTCGATGTCGGGTCCGTCGCGATCGCGAGGCCTTATACATCTACTTTTTAACAGTTCTTTGCTCTAGAGGGTCTTTACTTGGTTAACATTGCGATTAAAAGAGATATAAGGCAGCTTGTATAACAGCATTATTAAAGGTGCAATTTTAACGAGCCTCGAGAGGAATTCAACATCATAACTTTTCGAAAACAGACCCTTTCAATGGATTACAACAAGTGGACGTATTTCTACCAAACGAAACTATGTGAATTTTGACGTAAACCCTGTTGTGCATATATTCCTATGGGTCTCGGGGCTCATGTCTGAATGCACATAGTTCCGTTTGGCAGAAATACGTCCAATGGAAGTGCTGCACTGGAAAAAAAGTCGCTTGGATCTAGAGTCCAGACTCTTCATAACATTGACAAGAAAAAGTACCCTTGATTCAATCTGATTTTTCCTTGAATTGAAGAGCCAAGCCTCTTGATTTAAGCGGATATCCTTTTGATTCGAGCAAAAATCTGATTGAATCAATAGTATTTTTTTTGTCAATGTTTTTAAGAGTCTGGACTCTAGATCCAAGCTACTTTTTTTCCAGTGTGGGTGCAGAAAGGCATTCTTGGTTGCAGTGTCTCAAAATCTCCACCGTTTCATCATTTATGAGTAAAGCAAATGTATGTAATTTTCTATAACTTTTACCGAATATTTTCAATGATTTTACAATACTGAAAATGTAAAATTTCATAAACTTCACAGTGTTTCCTCTCTAAAATTAAAATCAGCACTAGAGACTCTTGCGACAATAGGCGCTCTCGCTGATAAGCCAAAATTTGTAGTTTCTCATGACAAAATGTAGCCCAAAGATTTTTGCGGGCAAATGTAATTTTCTGTAATTTTTACCGAATATTTTTAATGATTTTACAATACTGAAAACGTAAAATTCCATAAAATTCACCTAATGTTTCCTCTCCAAAATAAAACGAGAGGACAACATCGAAGCGGGTCGGCGCATGGCCTCCTGTGTTTCGAATCGCAAAATGGCGGTGATTTTGATTAGCGATTCATCGCAGTAATGGTCTTTTCAGCTGTGCCCGACATCGACTTTCTACCGAAGACCCAAATGAATAATTTCCATCACCGATGCTCCTTTATAAAGTGCCATGGTTGCCACTTTTCCCTCCAATAACTTCGCAAGCGCTGCAGATGTATCAATTAAGACCACAAACAAAACCACATTGGATCTAGAGTCCAGACTCTTAAAAACATCGACAAGAAAAAATACTCTTGATTTAATCGGATTTTTGCTTAAATCAAGAACCAAGCCTCTTAATTTGAGTGGATACCCTTTTGATTTAAGCCCTAATCTGATTGAATCAAGACAACTTTTCTTTCCAATGTTTTCAAAAGTGTGGACTCTAGATCCAATGTGCTTTTTTCCAGTGCCACATGATAATAGTTGACACACATCTATCCTTAAATTCACATCGATGTAAATAAAGTGTAAAAACAGGCTGTTTTCTTGAAAATAATGTTTCTCACCTTAAGAACACGAGTGTATACCACTCACTAGGAATTCCACCATAAATGAGGACAAAAACTTATAATATTTTGACATTCTTGATGTGTATTGCCAAGTGTTGTTTACGACCGAGCAAGGAAAAGAGCATGTTGTAATATCGTTACATACCAAACCATTCAATTTAAATGTTTACAAAAATGATAAATGGAATATAGTTTGGAGTACAGAAAATTCCGCATTTATCGGTATTACCTTTCATAGTTCATATCACGTTTGGATTCAGTGATCTTTTGTGTTTTTGTATGAAATGAACGGAGTGGTACGTAAGTGAAAATTGTTATTTCTTTCACCCTCCTTTTTGAATTTGGATTTACTTCCGGCCTCCAAATAATTTTAAATTTCTCTGTAAAGCTCGGTTTGATTTTCATATAAAAAATAATAGATCACCGATTTTAAAGTAGGAGGGTTGTAGTTATCCGATCCGTAATGTTCAAATTTCCTGATTTTATTTTTGTTCTAACTACGCTCACAGTGATAGGTGCATATGACTTTGTCGATGTTAACAACATCTCCGTTTCGGACAATTTGGTACCGCTTGCATCACTTCCATTCCATATGTGTCAGACTATAGTGAGGAAAACCGAGCTACAGCTATTTTACATTGTAGACATTAATTCTCATCTTCCATCGTCGCTTCTCATTGAGACTTTACACACGACTTCGATTCAAACTATCCTAATATCTGATCACACCAAGGTGAGTAGTTCAGTAATTACTGACGGTCCAAAAAATATGATCTTCATCCTTGAAGACTTCCAGGAATTATTCAACTTGATTTTTTTCACGATTTCACAAGCAGATTTGACGGAAATAAACAAAGACATCAAAACCGGTCTTGGAAATAAAGAATCGCACCCTGGATGTCAGTTGAAGGAAACCTTATCTCGTTACTGTATCAAAGTTGATGGGCATTACCTCTGGCCACGAAACGGCAAAGCGTGCAGTAAAGAGGTAAGCATTACGTCCTCAGAACGAGAAGACATGTCAGTTTTGAGCGATGGAGTTTTCAACGCAACTCGCGATTTGTACTTCAACAAAATTTGGAATTGCAGAAACCATCTCATTATCATGTTGAAAAATGTCCAGCACAACACTAGAGTGACCGTGACGAAAAAATTCCTGGATGGGACTCTCACAGGAGACGTTACCGGTAGCCTGATATTTTGTTTTAAATTCTTTTGGCGTTTTTTCAAAGGCCGGAATACAGTCATTTGCCACCCTGGCAGCTGCGAAAAATATGACGCGTTTACAGGAAACCTCATTTCATACCGGAAAGATACCCATGAGACTTTTTTCGACTTTTCTTGGAAAAATTTGAATGGAAAAATCTTCAGGGTAACCAATATTTTTCTTAGTGATTCTGATTTGAGCCTATCTAACCGTCCATTCTGGAGTAACTTCGGTGGTTTTTACATGGAAGTTCTTGATTACTTCGAACTTTCTGCAAACTGTACATTGAAAATGACACCCTCTAAACATGAGTCTATAATTGAAGACAGCTTGAGATCAGGGATCGATATCTTGGCGGCGAACACCGGGATCGTCTCTAAGGAATCAGATCACTCAAAATTTGATTTTTCAGTCAGTATCCACGCAAGTAGCTTATGCATTGCCACCCCACACAGCCCTTTTATGTCGCAAGGTCTGGTCGTTTTTGAAAGTTTTCCACCGGCTGTTTGGGTATTGACTTTCTTCACGATCATCGTTTTTTTTTTCGTCCAATATGTTTTCCAATATTCGCAGTGTGAATCAGTCCAGCTTCTCTACACGGACGCAGAAATCGATTATTACAGAAACGCTTCTTCTCTGTTGATCGTTTACGCGTACTTTATGTGCGGGAGTCCACCATCTCTGCATCTTGGTCGTCTGATTACAGGAAAGATCCTATTTGCAATTTTCAGTTTCGCCACAATCATCCTTTCCACGGTTTTCCTTAGTGGCATGACAACACTCCTTAGTGATAGAGTAATGTACCCAGAAATAGATTCCTTAGAGACATTAGGAATGTCTGATCATAGCATTCAAATTTACGGGGTTTTCGATACCGATATGTCAATTTTTATTGACGAGTTGAACCAGTCTGCGGAATTGAAGGCTAAGTTCATCGACAGTATGGAATTTTATTATGGATTTTTGAATGACAGAGCGACTCTTACGTTTTTGAACGCGACCAATACCTCTAAATTTCACGATGTCCTTCGGAATTATGAAGCAAAACACGTAAACAAGATCAAAGATATTCAGAAATATATTCGTTTAATAGCACAAAAAGACGCATTTTTACGTAGCGTACCGTTCTTTTCCACCCCTAAGACGATTCTTCGCATGAAATTTTTATCTTCGGATGACGGTGAGTTTTTTGAGTACCATCTGATGAAGGAGTGCTTGATGACGTATCCGTTGATGTTTATATTCCCAAAAAATTGGTTCTTTTTTGATAAAATAAACCAAATGATTGCTCAATTTTTTGAGACAGGGCGTGCTGAGAAAATCTTGATGAAATTTATGACACCTGAAACACAGATTTTTGAGTTAATATCCACAACTCCCAACACGGAGGATGAGCCGCGCGCATACGATATAAATGATCTACAATCGGCTTTCATTGCTCTTGTCATTGGTCTTCTTTTGAGTTTCCTGACTTTTCTGGGAGAGATTTTGACTGATATGTTTCAACATACAGCGGCAGTTAAATACTTCAGGAAATGGAAGAATTCGCTCGCAAATGCTGCCTGTAAGAGCTTCCAATGGGCTAAACCTTGGTATTGAAGACAAAATTGATGTATGTTTGTAAAGCAAAAAATTATGTAGATTTCCGTTTTTCAATTATAAATCGATAGAATTAAGTTTGAGATTTTTACATTACTACGAGTTTATGAATGTTTATTAGTTTCCGGTTAGCTATTCGAGCATTGTGGCTAACCCTCCCTCCTAAAACGCCTCCAGTCTAGGTATAATTTTGCATTGTTGCGAAGTCGATCTTTCTCGAGTTGATTCAGTAAATCCGAAAAGATTTCTATCGTTAGGTTCAACTTGTATAGGTAGGCACGTTACGTTAGATGGTTAGCTTCAAAATTGAAGGAGCAAGAGGCAAAATCGAAGCAGATCTGGGCGCAGCCTCCTGTGTCCTGTGTTACTACGGGGCGCAAAGCCCCGTAGTAAGCGTAGTAGTTAGCTCAGCGCTCGCCCAAAGACTGCTTCGCGGCCAATGAAAAACAAGCAGTGAACTCCAACACAATGTGTTGATAAGGCGCGTCATTAACTCGCACATATCAACCCCATTCAGTTTTCATTTACAGAGATTTTAAAATAGGCAAGCAGCACAACAAGAGAATTCACGATCCAACACTGCAAGGTCAACGACGCACCTTGACGAGACCGTGTATTATGAATCTAGAAAGCTATTCGAACGAATTTAAGTTTTTTGATCTGCCTCAAGCAAAATCTTATCAGATTCTTGAAGAAAAGCACTACGGAAAAATTTAAGCGAAGAAAGGAAAAATTCTGTCGAACTCCTAGAAGATGAAGTCTATTTAAAGGTATTTTGGGGCTAAAATACCCAAATCATCGGTAGTATGAATCCCGTTATATCATTGAAAGAAATTGACTCGATATAAATGCAATTGCATTAAATATCTCTTGAATTTGTTAATTTAAACGTCTTTTCATGCAAAGAAGCTCAACCATGTCGTTGCTTTATTCATTCATGAATTGAAAGTAAGCAATCCACATCCCGAAAATCGACTGATTTGCCGTAAATAATCGCAGAAACTTGATATACCAGGTCGATGTACCCACTCGTTGAATTTACGAATCAATTTTGTGAGTGCACAAATGTAAAAGTCAATATGCTATACTATTCATTTTGGGTGCATTTATTTTTCATGAAACAATAATAATTGTAAACAATAATTGTAATTTATATATTTCTTTTTTCCCTTTATTTCATTTTTTGTATGGAGAAATCGAGGTTTCGTTAATTTCTTCGGAATTCGAATACTGTAACTCCTCTTCTATTCGGCCGATTTTTATGAATGAGGCCTCTTTTTATTCGTGTTTTAACGAAGAGTAAGGAAAAAATTGCTAAATATTCGCGAAACAATTTTTTTTTGAAAATTGGACGAATCCTAGCGTGACTGTGAAATGGTTAATCAAGCGTTAGTAATGGGATGAGGGACTGAGGGTCCCGACCGCACTGGGCGACCTTCAGCTATTGTTAAACTGGAAACGCCGACGCAGCGGTCAGGCGCGTGGGGAAGAGAGGGGTAAGTGGATTCCTGTATGAGCCACGTTTAGCTAATGGTCTAGGGAGTCTCGAGGCTCATCACAGATTGCACTTGGTTGGCCCTTGCTATCAGAGCAGTGGTACCAAATTTTGAAAAGTTTAACAGGGGTGTAGAGCTCTGTCAAAGCAACGTTTTAAACAAAACGAAAAAGTGAAATTCTCATTCCGAGAGTGCCGACCTGCTCAGCCATCCTCGAATCAGTTCGCTTGCTTCTGCTTATGTATGCATATTTCAAATCAGCGCTGAGCATTCTTAGGCTTTTTAAAAAAAAAAAACCAAGTAACGTAGACTCTTTGTATTCATTGCATCTAAACTAGAAAGCCCCAGAATGAGAAAGAACTTAAAATCATACTTATTGACGGATCAGTAAACTTTTTACACGCTTTAGAAAATCTCAGAAGTGCGCGGTAGTCACTTTTCGGTAAGGAACTAAAGGACTCGGTTATTGTATCGAGTGGGGGGTCGAAACGATCGCAAAGGCGGTATACTACGTATACGCGCCAAAAAAGCACTGGAGACTCTAATAGGCGCTCTTACAGATAAGCCAAAATGCATAGTTTCTCATTACAAAATGCAGCCCTAATATTTTTTGCGGGCGAAAATCTCGAGTCGAGACAAGAGGCTACGAAGCCTCTCATCCCTAACGGGGGCAGGAATCGCGGGGCAGGCGCAGGGATGGTCGAAACGGACGGAGATGGGAGTAGTTAAACACTGCGAATGCGAATGTTGATCGTTGATCGCTGACACGTAACAGATGTTGATAACTAGACGCCCCTCCCTTCTCCCCGCCAGACTCTGTGCAATTGTGCAACGCATTTGCTCTTAATAGTTGCAATACATCATTTCCAGCCCCGGTTGCGAGATCGCCTCTGAGTTTGGGGCAACAATGGATCGCTGGACCTTGCTGAATAGAGGCATTGCAAACTTTAGCTCGACCGAAAGAAGAATGTTTCGAATGAAAAATTACTAAAATTGAATCAGTAAGAATGAAAACACACCAACTTGGTAACTCGAAAATGCTCAATTTCCATTGAAGACAGTTAATTTACATAAAGGTCGTTGAAGTCAGCGCATCTGTTCCAACTTGGACGTTTAAAGTGTCCATAAGTACTTGTCTTTTGGCAGCAAAAATCTTTTTCTTAAACTAACTTCTTCACCTACTGTGCAATTTTGTGTGTGTCTTGATTATTTTTATTTTTCCGAGTTGGTGTGTATTCGTTCTCACTGGTTCAATTCACGATTAGGGCGGCTACGGAAAGATTTGCAATTCATCCTTAACTCACAAGCATAGACAATGTATTTTATAACATTTTTCCCCGCAGTAAAGTCAACAATTTATACCTAATCGTACTTTTTTAGTCAAAATTGATCTCAAGGTGATTCGATGGACGCCATATTTTGTGTCAGAACGCTATGCAATACACCGCATAGATCAGCTCCATATTTTCAGCTACTTCTATTTTTTATTAAATGAGATCGCATCTCTGTTGCGTCACAAGACTAAAGAATTCACTTACCAAATTTGACCAACGTAATGAAGGCAGGGTTTTTTAGAGTAGAAATATCGCATTCGATACTGATTTGAAACTGCACTCGCACTATAACGCTGACTCACCCTCCCTACAATGCGTTATGTAATACTTGAACGGCCCCTGAATCCCAATACCCACTCATAATTAACCAAAAATCAAGGTAGATCAAATCGGTCAATTGAAACTAACTTATTGTTCAATAAATATCCCGATGAGTAATATGAATTAACTCCTGAACTATCAGTTTACGTAGTAAGTTCACCATTATTTCAATGAAATCAGATTTCAGTAAAAAAAAAAATCTATTTTTAAAAGTCGTAGATGTGGCTAAACCGAACTCGGCGCTACGAACTCATTGCCTCCTCATCCATTACTCGCACCCCATCCCTCCACCCTTCCGTATAGCCATGCTCTTTTGGAATCAATCGACAATCAAAAGTTTAAAACCCACCAATTATTTATTTTCGCCACCGATTTTAATGGGGGTATCGCTTGTCGTTTTCCTCCTCATTTGGACTGCATTTTGCAATTTGGAACTATAAATTCTGGCTCTTCTTGAAAAACAAGTATGTGCATAGGGAAACTAATGGCACATACGTTGTTTTTAAACCGGGCTAGAATTTATGGTTCCAAATTGCAAAATGTGCAAATGCAGCCAAAGCTGCGGTGAATAAATTAACGAAAACTTTACATTATATGAGAGTAAATAATAGAGCAGTTGATCAAAATGTATATATTGAGTGCAGGAGAAAGTTAAGAAGGTCAGTAGCACATTATAAAGCAGCGTTACTTGATAAGAAAAAAGCAGATATAATGAAAAAACTCCAGAATTCTGATAATATATCAAAAACATCCTGGGAAATAATCAATTCTGTTAGAAAAACAAAACCAGCTACTTTGCAGTCATTAAAGATTAATGGAAGTGAAACTGATAATGGTCTGGAAATGGGTAATGCACTCAATGACTACTTTACTGAACATATGGAGCACACGGTGAATCTTAATTTACAAATCAATAAATTTAACTATCTACAGAAAGTCAATTCTGTGTTTGAATTTAATTATGTTTATGAATACGAAGTGGAAATGGCAATAAAAAGACTAAAAAATAAAAAATGTGAAAGTGATGATGGGCTAAGTAATTATATTGCAAAAAAAATTTCTCAAGAGCTTATTATACCACTGGCATATTTTTATAATGAAATGATATTAAGTAGAATTTTCCCAGAAAGTCTTAAATGTATTAAAGTTGTACCTTTACCAAAAGATAAAGATAAACCTACATTGATAAGTAATTATAGGCCACTGTCCATTGTGTCACCTCTGTCCAAGATATTTGAAAATTTAATGAGCAAACAAATTAAGAAATACCTGCACGAAAACAAACTACTATACGAACATCAATATGGATTCACTCACGGTAAGAACACTGATATGGCAGTAAGATATTGTTATGAATCGTTATTGTTAAATAAGAAAAATGTATCTGTCATTATCGCCATTGACCTGCGTAAAGCGTTTGATACAGTAAGGTTTGATGTTATTGAAGTAAAATTAAAGAGGATAGGTTTCACTGAATGTGCCATTGAATTACTTATGAGTTATTTGACAGGGAGAACTCAGTATGTAGCGGTCAAAAAGAAAGGAAGGATTTATAAATCAATCCTGAAACTCATCAAGAGTGGGGTTCCTCAGGGCTCGATTTTAGGGCCCCTACTCTTTTTAATTTTCATCAACGATATAGCGCAATTTTTGGACATAAAAATTAAAAACTCTGTGTTTACATCGATTTTTAAACTAATTTTATTTGCTGATGATGTGCTGTTACTCATTGCTAACAAAATAAGTTCTGTATTGGAAATTGATGCATACCTACTCGTCAACCTTTTCCACCAATGGTGTGATCTTAATGGCATGGCCATAAATGAAATAAAAACCAAATTTATCCTAGTCACTAATAAAATTGACGTAACAATTGACATATTTATTGGTGGAACAAGGATCGAGGAGTCAAAAGTACTTAAATATCTGGGTGTTTGGATAGATAATGACCTGCGTTTCAGTGTACACGTTGAAAACTGCATAAGCAAAATTAGTAAAGGGATCTTTGTGCTAAGATACTTTAAAAAATTTTGCCAACACAGCTTACTTATGCAAATTTATCATTCATTTATAGTAGGAAATATGAATTATTGTTTATCTACATGGTCATTTTGCTCAGATAAACTAGTTGATAGAATTTTCAAATTGCAAAAGAAAGCAATGCGAATTATTTTCGGTATGAAGACTGAAGATTCATGCCATGAGTTGTTTAAAAAACATAAATTACTAACATTTCCAGCAATGATAATTTTAAAGAGAGCAACATACATACAAGAAAACTCCAAACAAATTACAAAATTATCAGATCAGCACAATTTTAACACAAGAAATAAAAATAAGTTCATAACACCAAGAGAAAACGAGTATGTAAAGCAATGTTTACTGTGTTACAATGCACTTCCTTTGAAGGATTTAAAAATTGATGATAACACGGAATTGCAAAAATTCTCAAAATTGATCACTGAATTCCTAGTGGAGAAAGAATTCTACGCAGTTAGAGAACTGGTGTAGACGTTTATTCAATCTAATTCACTTGAAGAATTGTCCAATTTAACTATTATGCATTTTTCTAATTTTGAATGTTAGTATTAAGTTTAATCTAAGTTGACCCGTTTGTTTGCCTTTTTGAGCATTTTTTAACGAATAAAGTGATTTCTATTCTATTCTATTCTATTCTATGTAGTCCATTTAATCAAACGAATCCCTCCAGTTTTCGACGGACGCCATTCGGCTCGAATTGGTATGGTGCTTGTTTTTAAAAATAAGGTCATTCTTTCACAGCAATACAGATCGTAGAGAATTTGATCGGGAAATTATCGTCTCCTCGCTCCATTTAATTGAGGTTGCACCAACGCTGAATACGGCCTTATGTTGGTGACATTGTCGGTCTCCTGTGGTGTAGTGGTTGTTGCGCTAGCCCTAAGACCAAGAGGTCCAGGATTCGATTCCCGGCCAGGTGACCTGAATTTCATGGTGTCAGACAATGGACTCTGGGGCTGGTGGTAAGCGTGAGATTAGCCAATAGGGGCTATTTGAAGCTTGTACAAAAAAGAGTGTAGAAGGGGTGGTATTGGAGATGTTGCATGTGTGAAGAATTTGCGATTTGACTGTTGATTCTTCTTATTTAAAAGTTCGCGAGAAACACGATGGTGCCACTGGTTTTCTCCGAAATCAACTCCCAAGCTCAAAAAAAGCTCTCAGGTTGAGGCCAAAATGGAGGGGATATCCCACGCTATCCTGAGAGTCCACCTCTACATTAAGACAAACTCTTCATGCAAAGATAGGGAGCAAATACATTGACACGGTTGTCACTTTATTTGGGGACTCTAAAACAGAAAACACGGCAACCCTGCTAATGTATTCGCTCTCTATCTTTGCATGAAGAGTTTTTCTTGATGCAGACGTGGACTCTCAGGATAGCGCGGGATATCTCCTCCATTTTGGCCTCAACTTGAGAGCTTTTGTTTAGCTTGGGAGTTGATTTCAGAGAAAACCAGTGGCACCATCGTGTTTCTCGCAAACTTTTACATCAGAATCAATAGTCAAATCGCAAATTCCTCACACATGCAACATCTCCATTAATTGGAAATATACGCATCATTCAACAAACTGGGGTATTACCACCACAATTTTAGGGGATAACTCTTTTTCCGAGTTCAAGTCAAAGTACGCGGTTTTCCACTGGAAACATTTGTAAGGAGTCGTTTTCAATTATCTCACGTCGTTCCCAAACAAAATATACAATACACATGTAAACCAAAAGGAATCGAGAGCTTGTTGGAAACCCCAATTTTGTGTGTGTTAGGAAATAAAAATAACCCTCCAAAAGTTTTCGGTTTTCCGGAGGGATCAAAATTTTAAAAAAAAAGAAAAAACGATGTTGTGATCCCAATTTAACCTCTGGCGTCGATAAATTATCCCCTATTCTGGTTCCGCTCCACTTCCGTCCATATCGGAGACCTCTTACCCGACCCCTCATCCCGTTTTGGCCCTCTCCCGGGAGAGATCGCTGAATTTTCGGGACATATACAGGGTAAACAGGGACCGAGTGCGAGTGGAGTGCCCCATTTGAATAAAATATTAGACTAACAAAAGGGGAGGAATGGTAGAGAAGAGACTGCGAAAATAAGGGAATTAAAGAGAAACAAATCCTGCACCTTAAACAGGGCATATTGTTTATTGCATTCTTTTGGTATCGATTTACGATACTTAACACTTGATGCCGAAGGTCTCTTTGGACCCGCTTTAGTGTTTTCATGTCGAAGACCAACGGAGAAACCAGTCAGTGTGTCATCTGTGTCAATTGCCTGGACAGAAAGCCAATTTTTTTTTTCCTGCGCATTAAAAGTTACGAATCTTATGTCGATATTTTCCTTATTTTTAATTAACAAATGCTTTATGTGTTTATTTAAAAATTTGTACGGGATTCGGGACCATTTAAGAGGTATTTTGATGATTTTAAATGCCTCGGAGAACATTAGCCGAGAAAGGTTACAGTACTTCATAACATACATAGTACTTATAATCAATTCCGAATTTACCTAATTGCCGCCCAAAAGCCGCCTGTATCTCGCCGCCCCCTTCTCATTCGTTTTGAAACATCAATAAAAACCATCAAGTGAATGTACCAGTGGGGGAGGGGTGCATAAGACGCGTTTACTCGTGTTGGACACATTTTTTGGGAAAGCCCTGTCAACACTACTAGCAAAAGTTCACGGAACTTTGCGCGAAATTTAAGTTTCGTAAACCTATCTTTTGTGGACAAGGCCTTCCATTCATTCGAAGTGAACGAAAAAATTATGAAAGAACAAACATAAATGTGGTTTAATGATTTTAACTTTCGCCGTGCCGCGCCGCGCAGACAACACCTTGTTTGGCGCAATGCGTGAAGTATTCCGGCAGTCTTGTAGGTACTATGATTTTCACGCCGACCGCTGCTGACTGCACTGTGTTTGACGCAATGCGTGAAGTATTCATGCATCCTTGCAGGCGCTATCCGTTTCACGCTGACCGCAGTGACCGCACTGTGTTTGATGCAATGCGTGAAGTATTCGTGCAGTCTTGGAGGCGCTAATATGTGTTACATGCCGATCAATCGCCACGCCGAGGGCTTCTCCTTTTCATCTCAAGTCCTCGTCATCATTTCTCTCCAAGTCGCGCCGTTCTAGGTCAAATTGCGTGTTTGGTTTCTCTCTTAACTCGACTAATTAAAGTTGCTGCCACTTGTGTCACTGAAAGACAACAAAATTAGAAATTACTATACTCTCAGGAAATGAGAGATTTTGTCGCCTTTTTTCCTTTGAAATTTTTTTTTCTACGTCCGATTTTTTTAATACCTACATTTAAAAAAATTGCAAAATTTGCCGCCATGGGCCGCGGTCCATGTGGCCACCCTCTTAATCCGGCCCTGTGCCCATTATTAATATTTCCCAACATTGCGCATGTTAAATTTTTTTTAGGATTTCCTGAAAATTGGTGATTTGATCGAATTTACCGTCTAAACTATCAAGAACTCAGGCAGGAGAAAACGTACGGGTAGTGGAACTCAAAAACATTCTTATCTCAATTTTTTCGAAAATGTGTGTTGGCTCCTTTCCAATAAACTCAGTCCAGATATGGACGTGCTGACGTGCTCATGCTCAAAGGAACTGTGTCAGTAGCAATCCCCATGCACACAGTTTATTTGAGCACAAATACGTCCTTATGACTCGAAAACCCAAGGCGGGTGTAGTTTTCACACGAGAGGAGGGTCAACCGATGAAGGCATCAAACATCAATCTCTCTTTTCTCAAACTAATTTCCGTTTTTCGACTTTCAATTTTTGGCAGGAGAAAACATACAGATAGTGGAACTCAAGAACATTCATAACTCAATTTTTTCGAAAATGTGAGTTGGGCCCTTTTTAATAAACTCGGTCCAAATATGGACGTATAGGAGCGTATGGACCTATGGAGCTAAACGGAACTTTGTCACACGCAATCCTTATGCACATACACTGGAAAAAAAAGACATTGGATCTAGAGTCCAGACTCTTAAAAACATCGACAAGAAAAAGTACTCTTGATTCAATCAGAATCTAGCTTAAATCAAGAACCAAGCCTTTTAATTTAAGCGGATTTCGTTTTGATTTAAGCGAAAATCCGATTGAATCAAGAGTATTTTTTCTTGTCAATGTTTTCAAGAGTCTGGACTCTAGATCCAATGTGTTTTTTTTTTCCAGTGCAAAAAAATTCCTAACTCAATTTTTTCAAAAATGTGAGTTGGTTCCTTTCTAATAAACTCGGTCCAAATATGGACGTATAGGAGCGTATGGGCGTATTTGTGCTAAAAGGAACTTTGTCACTCGAAATCCCTTTGCACATAGTTCCTTTGAGCATAAAAAGGTCCATATGACCCGAAAACCCAAGGCGGGGGTAGTTTTCATACGAGAGGAGGGTCAACAGATGAAGACGTTTATCAACCTTCACTTTTTAGAAACTAATTTCTGTTTTTCGACTTGCAGTTTTTGGCAGGATAAATCATACTGGTAGTTGAACTCAAAAACATTCTTAACTCAATTTTTTCGAAAATGTGGGTTGATTCCTTTCTAACATACTCGGTCCAAATATGGACGTATAGGAGCGTATGGACATATTGAGCTGAAAAGAATCCCTATGTACATACTTCCTTTGAGCATAAACACGTCCATATGACTCGAAAACCCAAGGCGGGGGTAGTTCTCATACGAGAGGAGGGTCAACAGATGAAGACTGACCAGCGAGGGACAGAACCCGAGGTGAAGTTGAGGGGGGTGGGGGCGGACAGGGGATAATTAGGGACTTTTAGGAGCTTTGTCGCTCGGCGGGGCGCCCGCTAAGAGCCCTGTAGGCAACCCGCTCCCCGCCGCGGTCACTTGTGGCAAACTCTGGGGCACTCACGAGTCCCTCCCGTCGTCGTGTAAATAAAACCGCAGTCCCCACCCCACCCTCCTCGCGCCCGGATTGCGAGTATCCAGCCCGGCGTGGCCCGTTCCTTATCCCGTCGCGAGTTTGCCGAATCGCGGAGGAAGCTCCTTATTTGACGGAAATAAATTCATTTGGATCGAGTTTGATAGAGTTGCACCAAGTTAGAATACCTACACTGAAATAAAAGATGGGTAGAATTTGCCATTTCTTCACGCTGTATTTCACACAGCTTAACGGAATGGTAAATTCTACCAATCTTCAGGTCGATTCTGCCTGAGGAATCGAGAATCGTTACCTGTACCAGTAGTAACATTTACCTTTCTTCTGGTAGAATTGACTCTGAATTAACGTTGTGTGAAATACAGCGTGAAGGAATGGTAAATTCTACCAATCTTTTTTTTTCAGTGTATAAACGGAGATTTGTTGTTTTTTTTTTTTTTTTTTTTTTTTTTTTTTTTTTTTTTAAGAGTTGGGACCTTACTATGAGGCCGAAAGAGTGTTTATGTAAAGATTAAAAAAATTTAGTAAGAGCCTCTTACCGAAAAGTGTACCAAAATCATTCTGCTCGATATGACTCGATTAGACTTTGGGTTTTTTTTTGTTTTTTATGTCGGCCAGCAGACTATTACCGACGGTGTAAGTCGGCAATCATATAACTCGGTTTGCGACGTCGCAGATCTCCTGTCATACTCTATTTTTTAAACGGAAAACAACTCAACGGCAACTCTTTAACACTGATGTGATTCTTCTTATCTGTACGAAGAAAATTCTGCAATAACTTCAAGGAATTATGTCAATATGTTCTACTTTACATAAATAATAGAATAAGTTCCAAAAATAACATAGAGGCGGAGTTTTTCATGCATCGCAAACAAGATATGTGATTGTGGACTTACGCCGTCGATATGTATAGTGGTGAAGTGGTGCTTAATTTTGAACTCTGCATCAGTTTCATTTTTCACTGGAAATCCGACAACACCGTTTAAAGACTTGAAAAGTGAGCGCTAAATCACGGAAATATTAAAAGTTAAACGTGCTTTATGGCTCATTCACGCATGAGCGTCGCGGGGGAGCGCGCTATTCCCAAAATTAATAAATTAGCCCGCTAGAGCGCGCGCGGAGTGGCTTTTTCAAGAACTCCCGGGGCATATCATTTAATTTGCGGTGCCGGTTCCTGAAAAGGAAATATGAGTCCTTCCTTCGTGATGAGACGCGGAACGAATTTTGATTAGGCGCCACAACGCGACGACCGTCCTTCTCCAGAAACTTGTTGCTGACGCTCATTCAGACGCGTCTTCAACAACTCGTGGTCTTGATTTTTTTTTTTTTTTTTTTTTTTTTTTTTTTTATGTAACGAAATATTTATTAATTTTGTTACAAAGGTGGAACCATTATTGGACAGATAATGACCGAAGGCCTAAGAATACATGTTAAGATATAAGAAGTCCTAAGAATATTTACATGAAAGTTCTCCCTTTAGAGTTCCCTTATAGCGCCTTAAATATAAATTACAAAAGTACAGTGAAGCTCCTCAGACTTCTATAGATTCATTTATCATCGTTTGCCTCGGAATCGTCGGTTGACATGTCGTCGAGGGAGAAGGGTGGGTTGGCTTTTTCTTCAACTTCGTATTATCTTCTTCTTCATTTAAAGCTCTGTGTTTTTGTTTGAGAATGTCTGTTATTAATTCTTGAATAAGGTGCCATTCCTTGTTTAAGCTAGTTATCTGTTCAATGATGTTTTCAGGTGTTAATGAAACTTCTAGAAGATTCTGAAGGTGTATTCTTGGAGATTTGAAAGATTCGCAATGGAAGAAAGTATATGTTCCGCTGTATCGATTGCTAAGGTGTTGCACATTGGACAATGTGGGGAGTTTCTCTTCTTAAATCTGAATAAATACTGAGCAAAAGCGCCATGACTTGTTAGAAATTGTGTGATGTAATAATTATTAATTCCATGTTTTCTATTCAACCAGATGTGGCGTGGTCTTGACTTGTGTGGGCGGATTTTTTCCGTTGCCATTTGTTTTCAAAGTTTATTTGATCATATTGTAACTATTACAAGTATATGTCTTTTATCTATTTACATGATTTAAATAAACACGGAGTGTACATTTAAATGAACATTGCTGTGTCTTAGCCGTCCCTGTCTCTGGGGCCGAATTTTTCCGGTTCTTCCACCGTACTTAAAAATACTCAGGACGGATTTCGACTGCACTTAAGTCCGGCTTAGCGCTTCTGATTGGCAGGTGGTGCGGTTTGAATTCATCGATGGATGTTGCTCTCCGTGCGAAAGGGCCGACAAAATTCGGCCCCTGGTTCGTCGGTTTTAGGGAGAGTATACCAGCGGGTTGATTGTTGAAACTGATAGACAAAACTATAGATAAGAAAGACATACCTATGGAGTTTGGAACGATCCTATTGGTTGAAATGATTGGTTCCTATCGACCAAAGGAGAAACTGACGGACTGACAAACTATAGGCTCTCTCGTGGGTTGCCGTAGTTTTGTCTCACCCTCTTTGTCCATTGCAACCACCCGCTTCCGCCAATAGGATTCCTCCATATCCCTTATGTTTTCTTTGTCTATCAATTTCAACTTTCAGCTCGTAGGGGCTGATTTCGGAACTTCTCGTTGTTTGAATCGTTTTTTTGATCTTAGATTTTGAAGGAAAATCATGTGACATTTCCTTCTACTTCAGATCTTGTCTAGTGGTCCATCGTGTGAATTGAGTAGAGTTCACGGTGACACAAGCGAATTGAACCCTTTGATCTCCATTTTTGAATCATCTGCATGCAACTTCCACCTTCGTTTTTATCTTGAGCTTTCCATTAAAATTTTTACAATGGCTAAGCCAATCAGAAGAAAATCATAGGGGTGAAGATAGTACCGATCTCCAGAAGATAGAATCAAACATGTATCCAATTATATTCTACGGATGCGATAAACTTATTCATATACAGTTTTTTTCAGACATGAAACCCGTCGAAAACAAACAGCATCATCAGGTTGATTAAGGCTGTAAGGAATCGTCTCGAGAAAAACTTCCTACGAAATTTGCAAACCGCAAATCCAACCTTAAAACCCCTCATTTTATTTCAGACACCCTGTAGTCCGATAATTCAGAGTTTAGACGGAGCGAATCTTCGGATTTGGGCGAGCACACAAAAGGCAAAGAACGACGCAAAAGAACTTAATGAATTAGACTACTCTCTGTTCCTTACATTATCTTTGAATGGTCTGAGCAAGATTTCAGAACAGCGCTTCAAAATATCCTAAGGAAATACCAAGCATCCCCATGCTTTCTTACGAAATAAACCTATTTCCCTCTCAATGTAGAAACGTGGGATTGAGGAGATGAAGGCACCGAAACAGACGGTGAGGGGTAGCAGAAGAAAGATGTAATAATTATCATAACTTACCTACTCGGCTCTGGTTGGAAAGAAAAAACGTAACTTAAGTGAAAACCTTATGTAACTGTTTCTTTTTTGCCGAGTACGTTAGTGTGCGCTGAGCCTCTCAATTCAACTTTCCTCTCCGAGGGTGAGCCCGCGGTTTTTATCTTAATTTTTCCATTCTTTTTAAATTTTAATGATCATCATAAGTAGATAGGGCTACGTTCCACAAAGGAGGAGTGTATAATGTTGTGAAAAATGGTTCCCCGAAATTTCCGCAGTATCTTTTTCCGGACTCGCCCAGCCCCTTTCTTTTGTAGAGAATCCAACTAGGAATATCATTTCTTTCTTTGTCTCTCGGGTGAGTGAAATGGTGATATCCTTTTTGAGAAAAATTTAGCTCGTATGATAAGAAATTTCATCCGACTCTTCACCATATTCGTAATGTTCTGCCAAGTTACAGACGTGCAAAATGCAGTTGTTTGAGAGAGAATACGAATCTGATTGGCAAGATTGTTGCAGATAGACCCTTAGCGTAATGTAATCTGCATTTTGAATTACATAACGGGCAACTAAGTTTATCGAAATGAGAATTTGCAAAATAGATATTTTATCTGCTCCAAGCTGAGTCATGATTTTTTGACTCCGTCTTTTGCAAGGGAACGCACCCACGGAAAGCAAGTTCAAAAATGTTAGTTCTAATAAGTTTCAGCACATTATTGAGAGGGGGAGGGGTGGAGTGTTCAGAGTAGGCAGATGCATTGGGATATCGACGAGTGTGATCTACTGATGAGGTCTAGTCTGCCGTGCTAAGGAAAAACGCCGTATGAGCGTTCGAGAGTTGCCAAATTTCCTTGGATGAAATGTTTATTTTTGAGGAAAACTATGAATATTTTTTCTTAAAATTTTCAGGAACTTTAGATCAAAATACTCACAAAATTCTCCGAAAAACTGGAAAAAAATATTCACGAGTTTACCAGGGAATTCGTGTTTTATCAAAGCAAATTTGGCAACGCCTGAAGGCTTTACGGCGTTTTTCTTTAGTAGCATGGCATTCCTTAGCATCTCAGTCCTTAGCGTGGCAGCAGTGAGACCCAAAACGTCATAGATCTCTTGGCGACCCCAGCTTAATATCCCAATGCGTCCCCCTGACCTGAACACCTTTCGCTCCAGTTTTGTACTGTACCAATACTCATTAGAGCTGAAATTTTTGAACGTTTTGGCCTTGTTTTCCCCTCAAAGATACTTTACCACCTTGTAGGATATCCCTAAATATCCTTCACTGAAAAAAAAATCTCGGTGTATTTACGAAGAAAAGGGTAAAATTACAAAGAATTCAGGGCTCTTTGATCCCAGTTTTTTCTTGGTAAAATTACCATTTATGGAATTGGTAATTTTACCGAGAAATCTCAGTAAAATTATTGAACTTTCTCGGTAATTTTACTGGACCCCGGTAAAAACGCCAATATTTTTTATCGACTGTGGTAGAATTACCGGGATAAAATGGTAATGTTACCGGGAATTGATTACCAATAAAAGTGGTATTCTTACCTGAAAAAACAGTAAAAATACCGGTTTTTAGGTAAGCTTACCAGTCTGTCCTGGTAAAATTACCAATAATTGGTTAAAAAAGTGAGATGGTAAAGGTACCAACGGACCTTCGTATAAACAACGAGAATGTTTTTTCAGTGTACCAACACTCATTAGAGCTGAAATTTTTGAACGTTTTGGCCTTGTTTTCCCCTCGAAAGATATCTTACCACCTTGTAGGATATCCCTAAATATCCTAAACCGAGCTGTTGTTTGCCAATCGGGCGGGGACCCGTTTATGCCTATTATTCGATATTAAACAGATTTAATGTGAATTTTGCGAGAGGGAGCAGGCGTTGCGCGTATGTGTGAGGGGGAGGGGCTCACGACGTGATCCGAATCCGGAATATGCAAGTTTATCGAGTTCTGCCTGTAGATGAGCCTCCAGCTTAGGCACTTTGGCGGGGGAGGAGAGATGTCTAGATGGAGAATGTTGAACAGGATGTTTCCAAAGTCTGGTGCTACGACTCAAGAAAGAGGTCATTCACAAAATATGTAACGCTGATAATCGGAATTTTTACCCCCCCCCCCCCCAACCCCTCGTAACGCACTTGTTAAACAGCAAATCCTAACGAAAGGATACGTGACGCTCTTACAACCCATTCCTGTTAAAATACGTAAAATTCTTAAAATACGTAACGCTGAAAATAGGATTTTTTATTCCCCCTCCTCGTAACGCACCTGTTAAACAGCACATCCTAACGAAAGGATCCGTGACGCTCTTACAACCCATTCCTCTTAAAATACGTAAAATTCTTAAAGTACGTAACGCTGAAAATCGGATTTTTTATTCCCTCTCCTGGTAACGTACCCGTTAAACAGCACACCCTGATGAAAACATACGTGACGCTGTTAGGCCTCTTCCTCATTGGACTGGCGATTTGTGATTAATTTGGGAGGAATCAATTGCCTCCTCTCGTCTACTTTTCACCCTAAATGTTTGAAAAGTTATGAACCCAGCGTTACGTAACGTAGCGCTGGATAGTCCCCTTCTCTCGTAACGGAGGTTCTGACACCCCCTCCCCACCTTTAATTATAATTTTATAGCGGTCCCATAGTTTGACCCACTGCTCTGATTTCTCTTTGAAATTTCAAAGGTAGGTAATATTATTTTATGAAATGAAACACGCATACCGAGGAGTGTGTTTTCGCGGATCGTTATTCTTATCGGTACCGGTGGTTTCAATGTGAACAATAAAATAATAACCTCAAGTTCACATTCTGTCTTCTGTGTTTTGGGTTAGTTTTATGCGAATTTATAATTCTTAAATAATTCAAAAAAAATTTATCGTCCCTCCAAAAAAATAAAAAAAAAAAAAATAAAAAAAAAAAAAAAAAAAAACCACGAGACATCTTGTTTATAAGAGACACTTATACGCATTATTCCGCTAAGCTGGCGTGAATTATAGGAGATTATGTTTTTGCTCCAATTAGTCCTTTTTGGCGATTGTCTTTATAATCGCCAAATTCTTGGTGATGAGTTGTGGGAAGCAAATACTTGGGCAACAAGATCCGGTTTGACAAATTTCCTCGCAAAATTGCTCGACACGACATGAATGGATTAATATTAGGTGAGAACAAATGTGTTACAGCTAGCCAATAAGGAAATGTCGAACCCGGAAAGTAGCTGTCCAATATTTCAGACCTCCTTGGCACCCGAATCCCCCCTCTCCCCTCCTGTCCCTTCCCAATATGCCTCAGGCAATTAATAAATATACAAAAAGTGGATAAAAGCTCACTGCTATCAGATGTTCCTAAGATTGTTGAACACTTTCTCTCCATTGAACAACTTCGTAACTCTCCTGTCATGCATTTGTTCAGACCAGTTAAATACATTTACTCCAGGAATAAAGGAACATCGATTTATTGAATAAACTATGCTAAATCTTTGGTTTCGATGTCTCCGAATCTTTGTTAACGTGACATCCATTATATGATTGAACCAATGCACGTAATCCATTGAATCACTAAAAATTCTATCAACCGAAAATCTCCAGAAGCCCACCTAGTAGCTTCCTCTCTAAATCACAAATTAGCTTTAGAGATTAAAAAACACGGTGCATAGCCGAGAGGTTCCTTTTGGCACCCAACGTCTCAACGCGTCATTGCCAAAACACTAAGAAAAAATTCAACACAAAAGTTTGGTTAATGCAAAAAGTAATACACAAAATACCCTGAGCCTTTGGTAGAAAATTTTAAGAGAAAATGCCAGCTAATGTTCTTGAAGAAATGTATTAAAAACCGAGTGGTGAATACCAACGTCGCAATCGGAGGAATGCATTTTTCTACTCTCTCCATTGTTTTTTTGCGCTAAATTCTACGAAAACAGTACCCAAATCAATACAAAATTTGTGTTGGTTTGTATTTCACTTCCTGTATTGAATAGAGGTAACACAAGAACGCCAATATTTTTATCAGTGCACGAAGCAACGTAACTTCAATTCAAGGTCGCGAAATGGACTCAAGCAATTCAACTTTTGGCGAGATTAAACCTGCATGATGTGTCTGATTTTTGCACGAGATCAGAAGAAGACCATGTGAAATTTTTCAGTCAGTAATACTCAAAATTCTCCCTGTAAAAATTTGCGCAATTTGCGCGGGAAAATCTGGTAACATTTCAATATTGCTACGTTCATCCATGAGAGACAGTAATTATATCTCACCCACTCCAACGGTTCACTGTTAGTTCCTTCATATCGCATTTTATCCAATCGCAAGTTGAAGCTAAGGAACTCCAACCGCAACCCCTTCATGAGGGGCAGTTCCCTGGAAACCACCCTGTACACGCGCCAACGGTGAAAACTATATTCGAAGGGAACGTGTGGCGGGCGGGACACCGATACGCGATAAACAAACCCGATCAGCAAATTGGATTACTGCCCGACCAAGATTTGTTTCGTTCGCTGACAATAGACCCCCCGCCCACCACCCACAACCCCCCCTCCCACTAGCCTCCTCCCTGTGCAATCGTGCCAGACGAGAGAGGGCCCCCTCCAGGGATTTTTCGGTGAATTATTAAAAACCGACACGTATTTTTTTTTGTGCCGCACAATGGGTCGAGTCAACGGGAGATACCGGACAAGATTTAAAAACTTTAAAAACGTATATCTTCACTAATATGAGATCTTGATGTTTTTAAAGTAGTCTTATTGGTTTTCTCGTCAAATTTTCTGTAGGAAGCACCCTGAAAATTAAAAACGTGACGAGATAAATGTAAAATTTTACCATTTTCGTGGAAAATTTCATGTCCGACTTTTTCCAACGACTCCGTCACACTGTGCGCCGGCTGTTTATTTTGCTGCTTCCAGCGATAACTCGTATTAATTCCCAATCGGGTATCTCCCCTCGGCACGCGTGTGATCGAGCATATTCTCGTGTAGCCGTGATTCCATATTGAATTTTTCAGTTTTCGCGCCCGATACCGCCGTTTCCAGTCAGTGTGGCACTTAGATTTCAGCACTGATATATTTTGACTCCGTTCAGCATTGGGACAGGGAGGAGGAGGAAAATGGTTTGTGTTCAGCAGTTTGGAGTTTGCTTGTTTTAGAGCTTCTCAGTTATGCCTCGTGAGAAAACGTTACGTTCAAAATAATGTTAATAATCTTCAAGAGTTTTGTCTGTCTGTTCGGGCGTATTTAAAACAAAAGGAAATTTTTCATTGATGAATTGAATATCGGAGAATACATGATCTTGAAAATTAGGTCCATTCTGCTCTTTTCGCATGCAAAAAGCATCATTCGTTCCGTCTCGTCGTACCATTAGCGCACAATTAGCTTTGTGTCAAGATAATTGTTATACCTGTAAAAATAGCACTCGAAAATTGCCATTGATGAATTGAATTTCGGAGAAAACATGATCTTGAAAACTTGGCCTATAATACTCTTTTCGCATGCAAGTAGCATCCGCCTCCTCTTCGTGCCATCAATAGCGCAAAATTAGCTTTGCATGAAAATAAATATAAAACCTATAAAAGTAGTACTCTAAATTTGCCATTGATGAATTGAATATTTCGGAGAGATCGTGATTTTGGAAACTTGGTTTTTTCGCATGCAAAACAGCATCCCTCTCCCCGTCGTACCATTTTTAATCCCGCGGTTTCGTGGAAGTTGAACAGAGGACCCGCAACGAAAGACGTCTTCCGCGGGTGCGGGCGCGAGGGCTCTGATCCCGCGTCCCGACCGCAAACTTGTTGCGGGCGGGAAAGGGATGCGCAGCCCCCCTCTCCCATCGGGCACCCACCCCCCGCACTACGGAGCCTCCCTCCTCGGCGCCGTCGCATCAGATATTAATCATCTTCCGCATTCAGGCGATCAACTCAACCGCGGAACCCGAAATATTTTTGATAACGGCCCGTGGTTCTTTCGACCTCCACCCCAATCTGCCCGTTGCCACGTTCCTCGACTGAATTAGAGTACCTATACAGGGAGAGCAGGGACATGGCCCGTGCGTGTGTATGGCTGATTAGTTGCCTACCATCCAGGAACTTTTCTACCCTACACCAAAGATCATCCTGGAATGGATATGTTGCACGTGTGAGGAGTTTGCGATTTGACTGCTGATTCTTATGTAAAAGTTCGCGAGAAACAAGATGGTGCCACTGATTTTCTCTGAAATCAACTCCCAAGCTCAAAAAAGCTTCTTTTAGAGGTTTTTTTAGAGAGAAAACATCGCATTTCATATTGATATCGAAACTCCACTCGAATGCGATATTTTCTCTCTAAAAAAAAACACGCCTTTATTACGTTGAATTTCTTAGTTAAAATTGGTGAGTGAGTGCTTTAGTCTCCTGACAACAGAATTGCGATCTCAAAATTGGAGAAAAATGACGAGTAGCTAAAAAAATGGAATCAATTGATGCGATGTATCGCATGCCGTTCTGACACAAAATATGGCGTCCATCGAATCACCTTAAATACTCATAATGTTGTTATAATTTCACCTCGGAATGAGATTCAGATAGGATTTGTTCAGCAAAATGTCTAAAAAGCGAAATTGCAGAGTGCACGGTGCGTCTGACATCTAGAAATTAAGGCGTTGGATGCAAAAAGGGCATTTCTTGGTTGCGGCGTTCTAGAAGCTCCTCTGCTGATTTATTCTTGAGAGAACTATTCGGCGAAGTTTCTGAAATTTTTAGTTTTTAGCGTTTTAAAATCATAAAGAAAATCCAGTACGGGTTTCAAGAAATTCCATGCATTTGTTTAAAATTCAATGTATGAAACGTTAGCAAAGATTCTGAGACACCGCAACCAAGAAACGTCCTTTCTGCACAAAGCTTTTCAAGTCCAACGATTAAAGCGCGCACCTCGCTGTACTTACGTGCAATGCGTAAAGTATTCCTTTGACTGACTGCACTGCGTTTGGCGCAATGCGAGAAGTATTCTTCCAGTCTTGCAGGCGCTACTATGCGTGTGACGCTAGCCGCACTGTGTTTGCCGCATTTATTCGATCTCGCCTTAGCATAATGGAGATGTTGCATGTGTGAGGAATTTGCGATTTGACTGATGATGCATATGCAAAAGTTCGCGAGAAACACGATGGTGCAACTGGTTTTCTCTGAAATCAACTCCCAAGCTCAAAAAAAGCTCTCAAATTTAAGCCAAAATGGAGGGGATATCCCACGCTATCCTGAGAGTCCACCTCTACATCAAGACAAACTTTCCATGCAAAGATAGGGAGAAAATACATAGCAGGGTTGCCGTGTTTTCAGTTTTGGAGTCCCCAAACATTATGGCAGCCCTGTCAATGTATTTGCTCCCTATCTTAGCATGGAGAGTTTTTCTTGATGTAGAGGTGGACTCTCAGGATAGCGTGGGATATCCCCTCCATTTCGGCCTCAACATGAGAGCTTTTTTTGAGCTTGGGAGTTAATCTCAGAGAAAACCAGTGGCACCGTCGTATTTCTCGCGAACTTTTACAAAAGAATCAGTAGTCAAATTACAAATTCCTCACACATGCAACATCTCCATTAAGAGCTTTTCCAACAGTGTTTGGTGAAACACACTGCTTACCTTTCTTTAAAATTCGGAATTTCGAAATAATGCATTTTTTGGAAAAATTTTATAAAACACAAAAGTCTTATTTTGACCCGAGAAATCAATCCCTGAAGTCTGGCACGTCAGCCCAGGGATACCATGTATAGAGACAGTGCGCATGTCGGTAATTTCGAGGTTAGGTCATGGAGCTTTAAGGGCCCAAAAGGGTAGCCAACCTATGAATTCAAATGAGCCAGAGTTACATATCATTACAATTGTTACGGTACGTCGTTTGTAAAGCACGTATTTGACTCACAAACAGTTTGTGCATAAATTCATTCATTTTTGCGGATGAAAGCTCATTTGTGAATATTTTTGGTCATCCTGGTTCGATATTGAAATCCGAAGATTGGCAGTGACATTTTTTTGTTTTAGAAGGTTGGCTGCCCTATGGGCTCTAAGAGCTCTTCATTTTGACATGTCCGCTCTTTCCCCATGTACAATGTACCTACCCAAGAGTAAATAGGTATGGCAAGAGGGGTTGAAAGGACAGAAAGTCTATTTTCCCAACATTCGGAGAGCCGCAAACCAGTGGCAAGGCGTGAATGATCGATTATTGACAGTTACCTATTTGAAGCTATGGTAAAGAATCGATTTTTAAGATGTCCGCTGTGACCACCCTGTCTATCGACCCTTTCCCGTAGGTTGGAATGACAGATCAATCGATATATCGCAAAGTTCTCGCACCCTTTCTTCACACCTTAAGGTGATTCGATGGACGCCATATTTTGTGTCAGAACGGCATGCGATATATCGCATCAATTGGTTCCATTTTTTCAGCTACTCGTCATTTTTCTCCAATTTTGAGATCGCAATTCTGTTGTCAGGCAGTTAAAGCACTCACTTACCAATTTGAACAAAGAAATTCAACGTAATAAAGGCGTGGTTTTTTCAGAGAGAAAACATCGCGTTCGATACTGATGTCGAAACTGCACTCGAATGCGATATTTTCTCTCTGAAAAAACCACGCCTTTATTACGTTGAATTTCTTTGTTCAAATTGGTAAGTGAGTGCTTTAACTGCCTGACAACAGAATTGCGATCTCAAAATTGGAGAAAAATGACGAGTAGCTGAAAAAATGGAACCAATTGATGCGATATATCGCATGCTGTTCTGACACAAAATATGGCGTCCATCGAATCACCTTAAATATTTTTTCCCGTGATATTTTGCTAGTTTTTGCTGAAAGTTTTTCCTCGCGTTACACAGAAACCGCAACTTATCCATGCACGTGCTGCAAACACTGGGCCTCAGTTTTCGACCGAGCGAGATAATTTATTCTGTTTTATCTGACCGCCGAAAAGGGGTCTTATCTGGCGTAATTATAAGGCAATTAAGAAGGTCCCGACCCTGAGATGACGCGCCTGGCTTCATTGGTCCCTGCTTGTAATGAGCTTCTAAATGATTATTCTGCCCTTTTAATCATACCACGGAATCCACAGAAAACGACCCTGGTAAAAACGACATTTAAAAAGCTTCTTTCAAAAACTCTTGAAAAATGTTTAAAATTAGACAAGTTACGAATTCCAGCATTCTGATACATGTTTCTTAACTAAAATTTCACGTAAAATACGACGCGCACAACGAAAATTACCGAAATCAACTCCTTCCAGAGATATTTAATGATTCTTGATGCGTGAATTCAAACCACCCGCTCATGAAAACTCAATACTCTATGTGATTCACATCGCGCGCTAAACGTTATCATGACAGTCTCTGCTATATAAAAATCTGGCGACCTCAATCTTTTGACGCTTTGGCTCAGCTATAGCAAATTGCTAATCGTTTGAACAACGCATGGTGGGAAATGAACATTGCTCGATAGAGAAGATTGCCGAGACCGTTGTAGTGCGCGATTTGACTTACGTAGAGCTTTGAGTTTCTTGTGAGCGGGCAGTTCAAATTTCTCGTAACCAATGTGAAATAAAAACGTTAATATCTTGGTTAGGAGTTGGTTTCAATAATTTTCGTAGCGCGAATCGTGTTTTGCGTGAAATTGTGGTTAAGAAACATGTATCAGAATGCTTAAATTCGTACCTTGTTTAGTGGTCCATTATGTGTAACGCTATGCTCTAGACAGTCAAATGAATTTTCCCGAAATTTAAAGGGAGGATAGCTGAGCGAATTGAAAATGTACCTCAACTCAGTTTTCATAAAATGTCACCTTCCGTCTAAAGTATCACAGGTGTTATGCGGAGTTTAAGAATTTCCGCCGTATTTTTATTTTCTTACAGAGAAATCGTTGGTTGAATCCGTCCGAAAATTTCACAGAATTTTCTTTGCGCTGCCGATGAAATTCAGTAAAAGTTTCAAACAAATTCAACCATTACTTTCTTTGTAAAAAACAAAAATGGCGACGGAAATTTTGAAATGTTGTATGACGTTTATGATACTTTGGCCAAAAGGTGACGAAATACCTTTGAAAAGTAGTATATCGACGGTAGACGGTGAAACTGCAGAAATGCGTATCTCGGTCTCCTGCGTCGCAGACTTTCTGCCACAATATTTTCTACATTATTTTCTACACACTTATTTTTTGAAAATAGTGATTCTTCGTCTCTTTAGAAAATATATATCCTATAAAAACTTCAAGCCATGATGTTCGTTCGTTCTCTTTTTAAAAAATAAAATAGAAGCGGAGATTTCGAAACACCGCAACCAAGATACGTGGTTGCGGACTTAAAACGTCGATGATTATTTATATTCTGTAGACTATCTCGATGTTCAATAAGGAGAAATAAAACCCAAAAACATCCGATCGAAAACATTCAGTGTTAAAGTGTGCGGGATTTTGAAAATTTTCCGTTCTGACGTGCTTTTATAAAAAAGAGTGATGTCACCTTAAGTGAACGCCACGTTATTTTCGCAGGGTTAGATTCCACAAAAATCCCGTAATTAGTTTAATTCATTTGCAACATAGAAACTGAAAGAATGAACTCAATGTGATGTTGCTACTATTTCAAAAAAGTCAGCTTGCATGTGTCAGATTGGCTGCACTTTCATATTTTATCTTTTTGATTAAATACTTACGTTGAAACGAATGTTGCGACCGTAGTCTCCCACTTAATCATAGATAGTCGTAGAGATGGTCACAGTTACTCCCTTGGCTGTACGAGAGGATCCTTAGAGCTAAGAGAGAAGGTTTGGCGAGTTCTGGGGTAATTTGGCTAGCGTTGCAGTTGGGGGAACGAGCTGTGCCGCTCGAATTACCCCAGCAAACAGGTGAATGAAACACTGCTGCCGATATCATGGTAAACTCTATCTAGTTTTCTCTTTCCTGGATACACGGATCCGCTCTCAAAGAATTTTATTGGGACTGTTGCAAAAGCCCTCCTTTCAGCAATTCGTTGCTTATCGAACACTGAAAGAAATATATTGTTGCCATTACATGGATCCTTGTCATATTTGATCCACAAGGATTTTGAAATAGGGAACTAATATTCCAGGTTCATTGAAGAAACAATGTATTTGCTATTTGTTTCCCTATATAGATAAGTGTTTTGATGTATGAGCCAGAAGTTGTTGCTCCTTGTTGCAATATGTGGTCCAATTTTTATGTATTCGCACGCTAGACTGTGCTTTAAAGAGTCATTTCTTACCATTACAAGATATCATGTAACGGAAACAAGAATTTTTTATTTAAACTCCAAAACAATGTAAGGCTAAAAAGTATTGTTGTGCTACAGCACAACGTCAGTTATTTTCCGTGGAAATGGCTTAGAAATCACAATGACTTTCCAGCCAAGCTTACCAAATGGACCATATTTGGACGTATTTATACGAAAGGGAACTAAGCGCCAAATTTCCAAATTTCAGTTTTTAACGGATCTGGATTCTCCATGTAATAGGCTGCTCTCACACGTAAATATGCCCCCAAAATACTAATTTCATCCCCTGGAATCAGCCCCTGAAAAATCGCAAAACAGGGAATCAGCGATTACGAATAAAATCAAAAGGAACTATATGTAATTCCCTTTGATTTAATGCGCTAACCCGGATTCCGAATTAAATCAAAAGGCGCTATCTCCACTTGATTGACGCGCGCGCGGCGAAGCTTGGTGGAAACTTGGTGAAATTTGGTACCGGGGGGTATTTTTGGACGGGAAACTCGAATTTCGGGTCAAATTTTGAAAATTCAGAAATCCAAGATGGCGGACATGGCCTAAAATGCTATCTCGGCCCCTGTCCAGCCGATCTTGGTGAAACTTGGTATCAGGGGGTATTTTCGGACGGGAAACTCGAATTTCGGGTCAAATTTTGAAAATTCAGAAATCCAAGATGGCGGACATGGCCTAAAATGCTATCTCGGCCCCTGTCCAGCTGATCTTGGTGAAACTTGGTATCAGGGGGTATTTTCGGACGGGAAACTTGAATTTCGGGTCAAATTTTAAAATTTCATAAATTCAAGATGGCGGATGTGGCCTAAAATGTTATCTCCTATTTAAACGCGCATCGCCAAAAAATCCCAGATGTCGTCCCCTGAGTGACGGTCACATATCGACCGTGCGTTCCCTCTGGCTCGATCGATGTCAGTGTGCACTGACATGGACAAGGGGCTTTTAACGAGCGAACAAATTAACGAACCCATCGGAATCACTTAATTTTCATTAAAATCACTGTTAGGTACTTTATTGGAATCGGAACAGTATTTAGAAATTCATGAGTATTAAGAGCGCGCTGGAAGGATTACGTGGTCAAAAGCGTGACCGTCACCTAGGGGTTCGTCAGGCCCCATCTTGACTTCCTCGGAGACGCGAGTTTAAATGGGAGCTCAGAATACGCAACTTCGAACTTGTTTTCCGTGGGTTAATAATGTTTCAAAAAATCGGAGAAAATTCCAGCGAACTGTGCGTACTCAATCCTCCAAAAAAATGCAAAAATTAAAAATTACTGAATAACCTCATTGTTAAAATTTTAAACTCCGATATGGCGGATGTGGCCTTCAACAATAGCTCAATGCCTGAATCGTTTGTGTGAAGTTCGGTATTAGGGGCTCAAAATGACAACAGAAACTGTTTTATTTAGATACGAAAATTTTAACATAGGTAATCAGCACATGAAGGGAATTCACGATCCGACGCTGCTAGGTAAACCACGCACCTCGACGAGGCGGTGTATTGTGAACGTACACGGAGAAAAAAACTTCGTGCGTGGGACCCGAAGTTTAGGTCATATGGATCTATGAAGTTTTCGGATTGAGCATCTGAACACTTTCGGTCCAGCTGCTGAGGTTTTGATCACACATCTGAAACTTCAGTTCTTACATCTAAAGTACTTCGGTTTTCACATCCGAAAATTTCGGTTCTCACATCCGAAAAACTTCGGTTCTCACACCTGAAGACTTCAGACGTAAGAACTGAAGTTTCAGATGTGTGATCCGAACCTCGACAGCTAGACCTAAAGTGTTCAGATGCTCAATCCGAAAACTTCAGAGATCCATATGACCCAAACTTCGGGTCCCACGCACGAGTTTTTTTCTCCGTGTAGAGTGCCATATATTTAAAGTTTACAAACGTGGAAATTTCCACATCTCATCCACATTGGCAAGATGCAGCGGGAAAGCAGATTGAGGTTAGGTAGGTATATTTGGGCTCCCACCACCTCCGGCCTTCACAACCCGGCCCGTGCGCTTTACGCAGGTTCATTGGCGGCCATTCTAGACGTGTAGTGCGTTTGTTTAAGAAATAGATATCATTTTAAGCCACATCCGCCATCTTGGATTTCTGAATTTTCAAAATTTGACCCGAAATTCGAGTTTCCCGTCCGAAAATACTCCCCGATGCCAAGTTTCACCAAGATCGGCTGGACAGGAGCCGAGATAGCATTTTAGGCCATGTCCGCCATCTTGGATTTCTGAATTTTCAAAATTTGACCCGAAATTCGAGTTTCCCGTCCGAAAATACCCCCTGATACCAAGTTTCACCAAGATCGGCTGGATAGGGGCCGAGATAGCATTTTAGGCCATGTCCGCCATCTTGGATTTCTGAATTTTCAAAATTTGACCCGAAATTCGAGTTTCCCGTCCGAAAATACCCCCTGATACCAAGTTTCACCAAGATCGGCTGGACAGGGGCCGAGATAGCATTTTAGGCCATGTCCGCCATCTTGGATTTCTGAATTTTCAAAATTTGACCCGAAATTCGAGTTTCCCGTCCGAAAATACCCCCTGATACCAAGTTTCACCAAGATCGGCTGGATAGGGGCCGAGATAGCATTTTAGGCCATGTCCGCCATCTTGGATTTCTGAATTTTCAAAATTTGACCCGAAATTCGAGTTTCCCGTCCAAAAATACCCCCGGTACCAAATTTCACCAAGTTTCCACCAAGCTTCGCCGCGCGCGCGTCAATCAAGTGATTCAAGTGGAGATAGCGCCTTTTGATTTAATTCGGAATCCGGGTTAGCGCATTAAATCAAATGGACCTACGTGCAAAAATCCCCTATATCTCGCTTAATATGCATTTTTTCCTAATTTTGGCAACGTACGTAATTAGAGGAACTCTTCAGCTTTCAAACAAGCTAAAGTAAACCAAAATCGGTCCATTAGTACGGAAACGCCAATTGTTTTAGTCAAACTTGCTTTACTGAGAAGTTTGGAAATGGCGTTTAGCGCCTTTTCGCATAAATACGTCCATTTTGCAGTATAGAACCGCTATCTTTGGATCAATTCAGAAACAACAAATTCGTGTCTAGTCCCTTGTTCAGATAAACAGTTTTGTAGTCAGGAGAATTACAGTTGGTTAATCTTTGCTAAATATAGTCCAAAGCTACTGAAATTTTTTTTCTTAATTTTGAAAGAGAAGCATCTAAATTGTTCGAACGTGCTTAATCAGATAAAGTTAGCTATACAATCAGCCTAAAACATTTCAAGTCACCCAATTTCTCATGTTTTCCCAAATGAACACCAATCTTTAACAAGTGTAGGGTGGAAATCCAAAATCTCGTGAAAGCCATCAGGTGCTGCTAAAATCGCGCATGGTATTCCTCATTGTAAAATTCGGATGGATTTTTTGAAGAAACATTTCTCTAAATTTTCGTCTTATTTTCATGGCAATGTTGTGCTCAGGTCTATGACCTCTCGTTACATGATATATGCAGAAACAGTCGCACAACCCTAGAAATATCTGTTGGCGCTGAACAGGTTTTGAAATCCCCATTACTTATTCATGCACCACTTTAAAAATGTTCGCGAACATCCCTCCGATTGCTAAGCTCTTAAACATTCAAAAATAAACAATGAATTGCGTTCATTGAGAAAAAACTATGGTTATAATGACCATAGTAGTGGTGTTCAATATGCACTCTTAATTAGTAGTGGACATAGGTAACCAATAATAGTGATATTTTTAATGGGGCAATCGTAATTTTACAAGTGTGCGGTAGTAAAATTACCATTTAATGTTAAAAAAAATCTCTATTATTGGTTATGGCAACTACTAATTAAGAGTTCATATTGAACAACACTAATATGGTAATTATAACAATAATTTTATTCTCAGTGTTCGCACGTAAAAATTCAAAACACTAGAGCAATGTGGCAATGTTTAATGCATTTCTGGTTAGTGCCGCTAATCATGAAAAAAGTTTGATTGACATGATCATATGGACGAATTTCTATCAAACAGAACTACGTGCATTATGACGTGAGCCCTGCTATGCACACATTATTATGGGTCCCAGGGCTCATGTCTTAATGCACATAGTTCCGTTTGATATAAATACGTCCATATCTAATATTCCCTGGGAAAAATTGACAAATTCTGCTGAATTTCGGCAACATCGATGTCGATTGAGCCGTTGATTAGAGCTCACCGAAGCGTCATCCACGATCCCTGTTTGATACGTTGTTGATGAGGAATTAGGCTGTTCTCACCCATCAATGTCGGCCATGCTGCCGAGCTCTCAACCATCTCATCGGAAAATTTACACCTGATAGATATCCTACCTTTCATGCCTCATCCCTCCCAATCATTGACTATCAATACATTTGGAAAACAGTTCTTGTGAAATTTGCAAATCAACGTTTTTGGCAAGGGCTGTTTTCTGCTTACTCTAAAATCTTTAGTATCTATCTAATAACTTCTCAATGGAATTTCTTTAATTTAAGCATAAATTTGACAACCCTCTAATCAAACAGGTTGAATGCCTGTCTCAATATTTACCTCAAAATAAGACTGGCATTGCCACCGGGCGGATTACATGCTAAGATTTGCTGCAATAGCCGCTTACGGTGTTGCTAAATTGTTTCTTTAAACCTAAAAATAATCTTTTTATATTTAAGGTAAAACAATTTTTATGTGTGTATTACCTAAAGATCAATCCTAGAGTCATAAAAAAGCTGCTATTTCCTTAAAAATCGGCGTTTCCTAGACAAATGAACATAACTATGTTTCGATGTAGCGAAATTATCTTTCTCAATCTGTATTTCTATCAGAATACTGTTTGGCATTTCTAACTGAAAGTTTCAGTGATTTTCGTATGAATATATGGGGGCAAATATCGTCAATAATATCAGTTATTAAAGGGAAGAGGGTAACCACTTAGTAGAGTGCAAAAATAGGAGAATCTCGTAACACATCAGCGATCGAAGATTCTCCTTCAGTTGATTGAGTAGGCAAAATGGGCTCCCAGGAGTTCAAATAGTGGTATCATAAACGACCATCACGAGCAAGTACAATATTTGACACCTAGATCCATAGAAAAAACGGAACCATGGATTTCAGCTGGCGTCAAATTTTTCTTTTTGGGAATTTCTTGCGTGTTGGAGAAAAATTATATCGTTTTTGGATTCAACGCTGAAAACATGTTTAACATTACCAGTTGACATACTCTGCCCCATTGTTGCCGTGGATCAATTGGCATGTATTTAGATTGTTCGGAGACGGTCTTTTTTGATACCACTTTTCGAACTTATAAGAACCCATTTTGCCTATTTAATCAATTGAAGGAGAATCTTCGCCTACCGGTGATCAATCATTATCATTTTAGCGAGCGCTTAAGCTTCTATGTCTCCTTCACAAGGTACACGGGACGTTAACATACTACGCCACGAATTATTTCCTTTTTGCACACCTCCATATCCTTCTCCTAATGGCACCGATATCAGCAATTTCAGAGGATTGAAGACAGCAGATCGGAAAAATTTCTCCGTGAGTTTTTTTTTTTTTTTGTAGTTCTTCCGGGAGAAAAATTGGCGAATTTTATCGAAGATATAAAAGTTTAAGCGCCCTATTCCTCCGGCTATGGTAAACCAAAGTCGGGGATTTTGATTTACATCCGTTTCGCACTACCACCCCAACATGGGGAGGGTTTCGGCCAGATGGTAAATCTAGACGGTCAAACTATCATATGTTGGTTTAGGCTCTAATTTAGAATGAACTTTGATCAGGAGTTGGCAAGGGAGATCGGTGCCCCGTGATAGTTGAATATCATGAAAAATAAGTGCACAGTATTCGATCGCGGAAAGCTACCTTCATTCACGAAGCTGAATATTTCCGCTCCAAATCGGCAACAGCATCGGGTGAGCTCAACGCTTGACCGCACCCGGATGAGCAAACAATACCGCACTCGGGCTCATCGATGAGTGGCCGATTACTGTTGCTTAGTCGGGGCCGAAGAGTAAACAACCAACAAGGAAGCCGGGATGCGGAAAATGACTGCACACCGTTCCGGAAAATCCACCAAGGGGTTGTTCCTCTCATTTTTCGGCCGGCATCCCTCTCGAACAATGGCTCCGCACTTCCAATCAAAAAGTGCGATGGTCATTAAGTGCGAACTCAGCGGAGTGTATGGTTCTCGTATTTTCGTGCTTTCGAAGGGAGAAAATGCTGTATTCAAATGTTACCGCGATGGTTCCTTGGACTGCATTTTGCAATGAGGAGCCACTATTTCTGACTTATTCATGGAAAAATGTATCTTTGTGGGGGAACTTCCAGCACACGTGTAGTGTAAAAAATGAGCCGGAAATAGTGGCTC
This sequence comes from Bemisia tabaci, assembly GCF_918797505.1. Taxonomy (NCBI): domain Eukaryota; kingdom Metazoa; phylum Arthropoda; class Insecta; order Hemiptera; family Aleyrodidae; genus Bemisia; species Bemisia tabaci. The sequence goes on along the minus strand of NC_092802.1, from coordinate 20,186,820 downwards.
TAAATCGCAAAACATAATCTATCCTTGCATATTACAAAGTTTTTGACCACATGGATCAAGTTCAACGGAGAGGAGAGGAATAAATTACTTTTTGCAAAGAAGGGTAAGAGCGTTTTTTGCCTAGAAGAACTCCATAAGCCGCACTATCTAGTTGGTGCCTTTATATTTTATACCGAAAGGAAACCAACTGGAACTATAATTTTTGACTCAGTTTAGGAACAATAAATGCACCATTAGTTTCCCCATGCACAAAGTGTTTTTAACGGATGAGCCTAAAATTGTAGCTTCTAATTTATTGCTAAATGTAGTCCAACTGTGCATTTTGTCCCTTTATTCAAATTGGTTTCGCTGCTCTAGCATTCAGAAGAAAGAAACCAAGTCATAAAAAAAAAAGAAAAAAAAAGAAAAAAAGGTTCCCTGTAGTAAATTTTGTCACAAATGGACAATATCATGCACCTTATTGCAATCAAGTTTTTTGTTTGAACCGAAGAGAAATCCATTATAATTAGTTAGTCCATCTTTTCAAGGAAGAAAACAAATTTGAAAAACAAAAATTACTTCTCATTTGTCACAGTCATCCATATCGATGGTTCTTTTCTCAGTTTTTTGTTGAGTAAATGTGATAACTGCAAAGAATGCATGACTGCCATGTATGGTTTAAAATTGGTAATTTAAAACTAGGGGTTAACAATATGACGTCTGGCGTATGAGAGAGCCTTATTTCAAAAAATATAGCGTACAAACGATTCGGCATCGATGCACCAGAGATTATATAGAAGAAATTTTTTCAAATTTGAAGTAAGAAAAAGTGAGATCGGAATTATGTGCACCGCATTTTGTGAGAATGTTGGTGACTTTAATGAAATTTTCAGGAAATTTAAAATCTCGTAACCATAGGAACCTCCGCAGATGTAACGCCCGCTCCTTTCAAAAAGAAAACTCATATCAACAAACATCGTTGGCGCATCTTGAAATAGTTGACTGTTGTAAATTGGAGCTTTTTTGGTTAGGGGTCAGTTTAACTTCCAAAATTACCATTAGGAGCCCAATAAATTCTAAAATAAGTGATTTTAATTATCCTTCCTTCTTTTGTTTGATAAATTGATTTCCAGGCCATCCTTTTTTTGCAGCGATAATCCGTTTTTACCATGAAGAGTGAAAGTTTTATTCATAAAGATTATACAAAGTATATTTGTGCAGTGAAGGAGAAAGTAAACAATGCTCTGCTTGGCATTTAAATTCATCCTATCAGTTTTTGACGTTACATTTTCGACAAAATTTTTTGAGCTCCATTTGTTAGTTTTTCAAATCTGTAATGTTTACCCATTTCAAGAGAATAAAAAGAAATTCTACGTTCGTGAAACGTAAGTAAAATATAAGTACTTTATCAGCAGTATGTGCAGATATTTGACCCACAACATGTGCAAATATTTTATGCGTTATTACGTTACCTGAATCACAGAGCTGCCAAAACATTACAGCGTTGTAAAGATTGGCCTTTATAAACGTATGAACCAATCATTTTGGTTTTTAAAGGAACAAGAACTCTTCATTATCATTTTAATCAGCTTTTACTTTCCAAATTTATTCTCACATGTCCAGCCCGGGTCGATTTGATCGATATTGATCTGATCTAAACACACATGCCCCGCGGGTTTTATGGGGCCGATACACATGAGCTTTCGATTAAGTCTAAAAATACATCGTAAATAAAGAATCGTACATTAAAGAGAAAATCGAGTGTTCGGGAATTTTTTGAACAACTACACAGCACACTTCGCAAAGCACAACAAACCATTCCCTACGTAAAATCTGATAGAGCGAGAGGACAGAAAGGTATAGGCAACAGGAAATGCATTCGGGCTTATTCTGGTTAAATCTGTCCGTTTAAAAGGCAACTTTTACACACAAGTAATTAATTAAAAAAATAAAAATAAAAAAAAAATATATGCAATGGAGATGTTGCATATGTAAGGAATTTGCGATTTGACTATTGAGTCTTATGTCAAAGTTTGCGAAAAACACGATGGTACCACTGGTTTTCTCTGAAATCAACTCCCAAGCTCAAAAAAAGCTCTTAAGTTGAGGCCAAAATGGAGGTGATATCTCATGCTATCCTGAGAGTTCACCTCTACATCAAGACGAACTCTCCATGCAAAGATAGGGAGCAAATACATTGACTGGGCTGTCACTTTATTTGGGGACTCCACAACTGAAAACACGGCAACCTTGCTACTGTATTTGCTCATATCTTTGCATGAAGAGTTCGTCTTGATGTAGAGGTGGGCTCTCAGGATGGCGTGGGATATCCCCTCCATTTTGGCCTCAAATTGAGAGCTTTTTTTGAGCTTGGGAGTTGATTACAGAAAAAAACCAGTGGCATGATCGTGTTTTTCGCGAACTTTTACATTAAAACCACCAGTCAAATCGCAAATTCCTCACACATGCAAAATCTCCATTATTAACAAAATTATTCGAATCATTAATAATTCATAATGTCACAGGAACTGACTCAGCATGACCAGCGAATATGGTTGTCGTATCTCACCACCAAACTGAAAAAATCGTCCTGAAGTTGTTCCCGAAGCACTATCATCAGCTTCAAAATGGGTTGGTTCCGAAATCTCATGTTCAAGATACCCGGCTGGTACGGGGTCTTCGGCGATTGGGTGCCGACGGCCGCCTTGGTATGCGGTGGAATAGTTTGCGTAAGTGAATCCACCTCTTCAATCATCGAAGTTCAGTCTCGATTGCCAATCGGATTGCCTGTGACTTTAATGAATGGACCACTATAATCCGTTCCATTTCGGAGTGGACTTGGCTAGCTGACAATTAGTCCACTCGGTTGCGTTACCACAAATATCCCTCATTGTTGGCCGAGAAACCAAAAAAGCCCTGCCTGTTTGCCTCTCGATGAGCTTTAGAGACTTTTTTTTTAAAGAATTAAAGAATCTTCTTCTTTTCTACGTACTTGAGAGAACTTTTCGGTGAAATTTCTGTTTTTAGTTTTTAGCGTTGTAAAATTATAAAGAAAATCCAGTACGAGTTTCAAGAAATTCCATTAATTTGTTTAAAATTCAATGTATGAAACGTTAGCAAAGATCCCGAGACACCGCAATCAAGAAACGTCCTCTCTGCACAAAGCGTTTCAAGTTGAACGATTAAACCGCGCACCGTGCTGTGCGTGCAATGCGGGAAGTATTCTTGTGACTGACTGCTGCGTTTGGCGCAATGCGAGAAGTATTCTCCAGACTTGCAGGCGCTACTATGCGTGTGACGCTGGCCGCACTGTGTTTGCCGCATTATTCGAACTTGCCTTAATATAATTGCGGCATCGAATGATGGGCCTTTAGCCCATGTTGTTTTTCGACGCCGTATGAGCATTCCAACGTTGCCTCGTTTCTCCTAATTAAATATTTTATCCGAGAAAATTTAGGAAAGTTCTCAATGTTCGCATTTTTGATTGAATGGGCCTGCATTTAAGACGGCACGAACTCAAGCACTCTGATACATGATTCTTAACCAGAATTTCACGTAGAATACGAATCACGCAACGAAACTCACCGAAATCAACTCATATAACCAAGAATATAACGTTTTTATTGTACATTGGCTATGGGAAATTTGAATTTCCCGGTCACAAGAAAAACAATACCTTCCCTACGCCAGTCAAATCGTGCACTACAATGGCTTTGACAGGCTATTTAATCGAGTATTGTTTCTTATTCCCACCATGCGTTGTTTTAAGTGTGTACAGCTCGCCATATATGAGCCAAAGCGTTAATATTTAGGTCGCCATATTTTCTAATTGCTGAGACTGTCATAGTGACGTTTATCGTGCGATTTAACCCAAAGTAAATTATTCTTTCTTCCATGAGAGGAAAGTTTGAATTTACCTACTCATAAGTAACGTTATTACTACGGTCAGGAGATAATTTAGGGTTATGACTTTGATCACTCGACGGCGAGCGATCGGAATCCTCGTTGCAGCGACCGAATGCAAAATGATATCTGTTACAGATTGATGTAACAGGCAACGTCAGTTACGCGATGTTCTATTGTCCATTTTCACTGATTCCAAACGAACTAATTGAGTCTATTGTCAAATTTAAATGTTATTAAAAGTTCACTTCATCACGATTGCGTTATGCCAAAGCATAACTCATTAAATGACTTCGTAAAAATAAATTCAGAAATATCTCTCACTCACACGTTCATCGCAAGAAACAATTGGGAGCACTCTACCACCCTCATATGAATACGTTGCGGTCATGTGTACAATGAATTCATCAAACCGCGATGTACAGGGAATGATGTATCCACCCAACCAGTCTATTCCTTGTTAGTCGTGGGGCTGATGCGTTCAATCTGGAGATTCAGCCCCAAGACTGACAAGGAACAGACTAATTATAATCAGACTGATTATTTAAGAGGTTGTGGGGAGGGGGGCTAGAAATTCTCTGCGAAGCTAAACAAACTTCTCAAGCGCCTTTTGAACACATTTTGCTTAAGAGACAGAGAATATGTGCGGGCAGTATGATCGTTTTACATCGCGAGACGAAATTAATCAGCAGTCAGTTATGAAAATTATAACCTGTTTCATTTGGTTACCACTTAATTTAACGTGATTGTTGCAGCTAGTCCAATTCTACTACATGTTTTGGATAGACAGACCATTGTATGAAGATTTTGCCGATTTCGAATTGCTTTACGGAAGATACATCTGTGAGTACTAAATTTCTCTAATGGAGATGCGGTTTTCGTTGATTCATGAGCTTTCTATCTAGTAGGACGTGAATAGATTTTAGAAATTAATCCTCGGGCTGAAATGTGAATTTTTTAAGCTACTTATTCCATCTTTCGTTTTCTCCTTTGAGAATCTTCATCGTTTTAAAATCCAAAATAGTAATTTACGAAGGTCTTTACAGTTTCTGACATGAACAAATGTCAAAAAGATTACAAAGTGTCAAGTTTTGCTGATAGCCGGAATGATAAACTTGGGGCCGTATTCAAAATCGTTCGTTTGAATGAAATGCTATTACAAGATCAGGTGAATTGCATTCGGCTAAGAGAAGTCTTCTTTTTATTTTCTCAAAATTGTTTCTTTATTTTCCAGTCCCGTCCTGGGTGTGGCTTGTCTCTCTAGCTCTGGACACTGTACTCTGTGTTAAGGCAATATGGCTCATCATATCTATGTGGAGGGTAAATAATTCAATCACTAATTCACCATTTGATTTTATTATAAATTTTAAAATCCTTAATCAGAGGCAATTATGACCGGCAAAATCTTTTAGATTGGTTGGATCGAAGGAAAAAAATTGCCGACCACTCTTAAAACAATTATTGATGATTACACCCAAAAAGAACTTCAGTTGAGTTAACATTCTGGAGGTAAAAAAGTGTGCAAGAACTTACAAAATACTGAATTACTCGCTACAGCAGTTACCGCAGCAATGCCGAGATGTCAAACTAACCGCTGTGGTGGGTAGTTTAGCATTTTATAAGTTATTGCACACTTTTTTTACTTCCAGAATATCAAATCAACTTCATTTTTTTCTCGATGTACTTTAGTTCAACTTACAGTTACTTAGCAAAGTTTTAAGCGAATTCCGACCACCCGGTCTCGAAGCTGTCGTTGTGTGAAATATTGATTTGTGATTTCCAAAATAAACCTGGTTTGAACTTGATACAATGCTGAAAGTGGCATATAAGTCAGATTTAATGTTATGATACTGAAATTCTGTCCCCATTTACGTTACACAATACCTTTTTGATATCATATTGTGACTACTTCCACTCGAAAAAGAGTCATTCAATCTGAATGTGTCCACATGCTCTGAACCCCTCAATTTTTATGGAAGGGACTGAATAGTATAGTTGTTAGCTTTCTGATGTAATCAAAATGTTTTTTCCCTTTTTCTTTATTTTTTTAAAACTGTTTCTCTGAAACTGATATAAATCCGACAATTTGAGGCTTAGATCTTTAAGACTCTCAATTCTTAAAACCGCAACACGCAGGAAAACACATTGTAGCCTCTTAGACGTACGGGCGTATCTCAATTTGCACGTGAGCCCTGTCTTACATATATATCCATGCTTTCTGGGGCTCATGGGGAAATCGAGTTACGCCCTTGCGCCACGAGAGCGGCGATATGCTCATTCTGCGTGTATTTTTATTTTTCGCGGTTGATTTCAGTGTTCGGAGAAAGGGGTACGGAACTTCGTTCTCGTTTATCTAAGTGTCTACTTGTACCACCTCATCCACTGGGTCTCGTTTGTCATCGGATGGGCCACGAAAGAAAAACAAAAGTCTCGATGGAACCAAAGCAAGTTCGGAAGACCGTCGCTCGATCGCGTTAACATCATGCTCCTGGTATGGTTAGGTAATGTATCCATGGATAATTAAAAATGAAAGAAAAGTTTTGCGGGCTATTTGCGAAACCTGTGTACGTTAGATTTAAAGCTCCATTAAGTTTTAGAATAATAGCACTGGAAAAGAAAAACACATTGGATCTAGAGTCCAGACTCTTCAAAACATCGACAAGAAAAAATACTCTTGATTCAATCAGATTTAAGCTTAAATCAAGAACCAAGCCTCTTAATTTGAGCGAATTTTCTTTTGATTTAAGCTTAAATATGATTGAATAAAGAGTCCTTTTTCTTGTAAATGTTTTCAAGAGTGGAGAAATGGTGCTGGGTCCACACCATTTCGCGGGGAAATCAAAGCCAAGGAGTTCCAAAAATTAAAATTAGAGTCAAAATCTCCGTTCGCGACATCCCAGACTTCCTGGCATGCGTTATGCATTTCAAGCTATAAAATTGACGTGTTTCTCTTCCAAAAAGTGAAATAAGGCGGAAATTTTGGAACATCACAATAAAGATAGGTGGCTTTGTACTTCAGCCATCGATATCCTTCTTCCGAAGATAGCCACTAATGCTTATAGCTGATCAATTACGGAAAAATATGAAATTGCTGCTTTAACAATTTTGTAGTTAAAAAAAGTATCCGACACGTTCCTATGTAGATGTTACAAAAAAAAAAAATGCAAATTTAATCACAGGGGTAGTTAAATTAGCTTTTCACTATTGTAAAATGCTCATTTGAAACATGTTCGACGTATTTTTTTTTACAATTTAATTGTTAAATCAGCAATCCATTTGTTTCCGTGATGTGTTTAGAAGTGTTTATTGTAAATGAGGGGGGTAAATTCATATTTTAACAAATGAGGCCTCATATGTAACAATGGCGGATGTGAAAAATTACCTTTTCGAAACTCGCTTTAAAAACTGTTTTGTTCACACAAAAATGTAATATGTTTGGCTCTAGTACAGATCTCGAAGATCTCATCTCAAGTATTTTCTCAAAATTTTATCGATGCCGAAACAGTTTTTTGAATGTGTTTCGAAAAGGTAATTTTTCACATCCGCCATTGTTACATATAAGTCCTCAAAGCGTCCTTTCAACTTTACTTTTCCATTGCAAGTAACAAAACTCCTCCAATGTTTCCAGTGCTCCACGCTATCTTCTTCACGATAATCAACACTTTCTACGCCCTCATGGCCGGACCCGCCGACTTACCAGTTTGTTCGGATATTTCTTCGGATGAAGCAATAAACGAACAGAACAGAGCCAACAGCATCATCGACAAGCTCATGATGCGAAGCGAGTCCGAGGAAAGAAAGTCAGGTCGTAAATCGAGTTGCACGACGAGGTATAAGAGCGAACACGGATTCCGCGACTCATCGGAAGCTTCGACGATCGGCGAGTCGAGGAAGAGAAGGTCACGATCGCTCAGCGAGGTCACCGTCGAACCGGTTCACGGAAAGTCGCGAGGGAGCAAGTCGAAAACTAGAAGGGAGGAATCTCCAACGGAACGAAGGATGGTTGAAGTGTCGAAGGAGTTGGAGGAAGAAGCGCAGAAGAGGTCAAGGTCAACGACAGCCGGGTCTCTGGCGCCTGGTGAGATGCGGGAAAAAGAGAAGCGGGGCATTTCCCGGGATCGTAACAGAGGTCGCAAGGCGGAGAGTAAAACACACGGGGCCTCGGTTTCGTTCGAAAACACGCCTAGGATAAGGTCACCTGACAGGGAGGAAGGGCGATCCAGGAGAAGCGTCACAGTCGCACTGGTCAATGAAGCAACGTGTAAGTCCGTCAGCCAAGGTAGGGATTCGAGAAAGAAAGGAGGTAGGTCAGCCAGGCAGTCAGCGAACGAGGAAGAAAGGAAATCCAGTCAAAGAGGCAAGACACGAAACCAAGTCAATAATGAAGAGAAGGAGGTAATAGTATGTAATGAAGGAGTCACGTCCAGTCAAAGAAGCAGGTCAAGGAGTCGAGTTGGTAAGAAAGAGACGATCGGAGGAGGTAAGGAGGAAGGAATAGGAAAGTTTGTTCCGGGGCGAGAGCTTGGGAAATCAACTCTAGCCTCGGAGATAATCAGGACTTGTTCTCAAGGCTCGGTGGGGCGTTTGGACGCCACCGCGTCTAAAGGAAAGAGTGGCTCGACGGAAATGCTGAAACGGAGACTCAAAGATATGGACCGGCATTTGAACCTCGTGCCCATCAAATTGCAGAATAAAACCAGCGAGAGAACGATTGCCGGTGCGTTGCTCAAAGCGAAGAGGGCAGCTCTTCGGAAACCTTGGCAGCCTGACGTGTCAAGCAGAATGGATGTAGGAGGCGCGAATAAGTCACCAGCTTTGGAGTCCTTTAAAATGAAGCTGCAGGCAGCGTTAAGAGACTCGGTTGATAGTATACAGCGATTAGGAAATAGAGACATGTCCAAGCAATGTCGAGAGGCACCGAAGAACAGAGGAACATGTATGCAGAATCAGAAGGCTCCAGAGGGTGGAGGATCATCCATGCAGGATCTGGGGATTTTAGAAAGTGCAGGAGCTTGTGCACAGGATCGTGAAGCTGTACACGATGGAGGAATGCCTGCAAGGAACCAGGAAGCTTCAGAGAGACAGAATCGCGAAGCTCTGAAGAGTTTCGTAACATCGATGCAGAACCGGGTTGCGGCCGGCAAATCAAGAAGATCGACGATGGATCCCAGTCATTTCCCAATCATGCCTGACATAGAAGATATGAATGCAATCACATCAGAGATCGAAGCCCTTAAGTCACAACTGAAATTGACAATCCAGAGCTCTGAGGATGCCATCACCCGATTAGTAATCGATAGGGCTGCAATGCTGACAGCTAAGAACAGATCGCGATGTAGAACTGCGCAACCAGCAAAATCAACAGAACAACCATCGCTTTTGAGCACAACACGTTCTTCATCGGATCCCTCTTTGTTTAAGAGCGATTCCAAAAGCAATGAAACCAATAATGCTACGCGAATATCAACCCATGACAATCAAATGTTGGATACGGTGCCGGATACACCGCTAAATAACGCTAAATTGAGTCAAATCTTAACACAAATGTCCTACGCTACACCATCTGCCGACGCTTTATCGAATGGACAAACATCAGATTCTGATTTGGATCCGTTAAAGAGTAGAACCGCCGCAGGTAGATCCAGGAGCAAATCAATGAATCCAGATCCATCAATTTTTAGAATATACTCGTCAGTAGATGCAGTCCTAAGTAAACCGAAGCCGGAATTAGATTGCTTATTCGACTGCAGTCGAAACAATAGCCGAGGATATGACAGCAAACCAAAGGGAGCACCAAGGGCAGCGGAAGAAATTGCGAACGATAAGGAAGAGAAAACTATGACCAGAATAAATGCAACGAAACCATCGTCATTGGATACTGAGCCGTATCAAAATCTACCTGACGCTGAGCCAAGTGCAAGTCGACCGCATGCTATGCCTCGTCGAAGTCGATTTGTTGATAAATTAGATCCATGTCGGTCTGCCTCATCCAATCCTTCGGGGGGTCCAGCTATTAAAGATACTGATACAGACGAGGATAGGGAGAGACGGAGGATGAACAAAGCTAAGCGTTGTGCCTCCGTCGCACGAGAAAAAGGAGGTGCCTCTTCGCCCAAGAGGAAAAGAACTTCTTCCAATTCTGCATCACGCAAACCTCGATTAAAGACAAGAAAGAATTCGTCTCCGAGGAAATCATCTTCTGATGAAGAAAGGAAGATTCGCCGGGACAAACCAAAAGGTAGAGTCTTTAGTTCAGCGGTGAAGAGGAACAAGTCAGCTCCGCGCACCAAAGCCGTGCCAACCACAGTAAGGACCAAGAAACTGCTATCGGGCAGAAATTTTCTAGGGATTAAATCGAAAAAAACAAAGGATGCATCTTCAGCTTCATCGGTTGATAGCATATGGGATTTCACACCCAAAAGGAGCGTGGCCAACATGTTTGGTGGGAGAAGATCAAATGCCCAATTAAAGCTTGATTCGTCCAGAGCATCGATGCGTAGAGAGGCTAAAACAGCGGCTCATACTTCGGACAGCGATATAAGTGATGGAAAGGATAGAGCAGCGGCAGGGAGATCTAAAAGCAGAGCCACAATATCAACGGTATCATCGAAATCAAGTGATGAAAAGGATAGAGTAGCGGCAGGGAGATCTAAAAGCAGATCCACAATATCAACGGTATCATCGAAATCAAGTGATGAAAAGGATAGAGTAGCGGCAGGGAGATCTAAAAGCAGAGCCTCAATATCAACGGTATCATCGAAGAGTGATTCGGGGACATCAGGAAGTTTAAGGTCAACTTCAGTGAGGTCAGGAGATTCATTCAAATCCACACCATCGGACGATAGTACCCGTAGAACTAATTCCAAGTCTCCAGTCAGACAACGCTCAACGTCAACAAGAGAAACTAAAAGTGAGACCTCAGACTCTTCATACGAAAGGAGGGCGGATTCAACCTCAGCTTTATCAGAAGATTCGTCGATAAAAGGAGGAAAGTTTTTCTCGGATGATCAAATGATCGACTCTCAAACATGCGTGTGCTCAAAACGTTGCACTGTAGAAAAGTGTTCGCAGACGGAGTTGACGGGTTCGCAAATCGAAGTTAAAAAGCCATTCTCGACTTGCAGATCAAGGGATGCTCTGATGGCCTTGACGGCTAGAAAGCTCACGCCAAGCAGATCATCATGTTTGGCGGTAGATAACGTTGTTTCAGAGACCTCCAATAAGTTGCTGGACTCAGCTATATGCTTAGCAACACTTACATCGCAGATGAAGCGAATGAATAGGTGTGAAAAAGCTTGTTGTATGCCGTCCAAGTGTAAACGTTCAAGTTCGTCTAGATGCAAGGCCAGGTGTCCGCGTAAGTGTCCGTCTAAGTATTCGTCCAAGTGTTCTCGCGAGAGTTCGTCAAAATGCCCACCTACGGGTTTGTCTAAGTGCGCAAAACCGAAGAAATGTGCGATTGCGCCGGTCAGAGAATCGAAATTGCAAGCGCAATGCAGAAAGGCGGGCGCCTTGAGGTATGAACCAAATCACCAATCAGCGTTTAGTATGATGGATGAAGCGGACTGTGGGACTGCAAAAGCACCAATGACATGTCCCGTGAATGTAGGACCACGTAGAACAACAAGTCTGTTCATGCGGGACCCTGCATGTGCTCCGCAGGAATGCATTCCCATATCAGAGTATCAACTTCCTCCGTGTCAACTTCCTCCGTGTCAACTCCCTCCGCGTCAACTCCCGCCGTGTCAACTCCTGCCGTGTCAACTCCCACCGTGTCATCCTCCGCCGGGTCAGAGGACGTGCTTACCGCCGAATCAAGTAACTTTCGAACGGCAATACGGAACCTTCACCTCTAAGGAGGATAGTTTTCCACTTGGTGAAACCAGTTCATCTGAAAGCTAGCCTGCTCGCAGCACCATGAAAGGCAGTACAGTCAATACAGGGAAGTGAAGCCCTTTTCATCTGGATTATACGCCAGCACACAATATACGCCCAGCTGAGATTAGCTGGAAGATAAAATTGGTTGGGTTGCGTTTCATACATCTCCTGTAATATTTTTTTTAAAATCGATGTTCTGGTGATTTGAGGAAAAATGTACATTTTAAAAAACGCCATCAGACCAATTTTATCATTTTTCATTTTTTTTATGTAAATATGCTTTCGTGTTTTTTTAACGCTGGAGGAGTAAAATGTATCACTCGTCTTTTAATCTGCCTTAATTAAATCCGAAGGATCGATGAAGCGGCCTTGACTAAAATCAGCCTGACTGCATTTCTCGTTGTCTGATTTTCTTTCATATTTTCCTCTATTGCAAAACGTAACTAAATAATGCGTTTAACATTTCTATGATTTTTCTCCATATAAGGAACATACTCATATTTCAAGTCTGAGTTCAGCATAGTCTTCTTTTTTCAGAGTAAAACATCAAAGAAAATCAGCCAACGTTTAGTTGCCGCCCTAAGGAAAAACGCCGTATGAGTCTACAGACTCTGCCTTTTCCTTGACAAATCACAGATCATTTTTGAATGTTTTTCTTACGATTTTTCAGAGAATTTTAGTCGTAATTTTATCTCGTAATATTCATAAATATCCTAAAAAATACACAATTAATCGGGAAAGACTCCGCAACATTCGAATACTCATCTAACACGGCAGTAATGTAGCGAGGCTGATTTAGAGCCCCTTTATAGTGAGAATGGACCACTAGATAAGATACGAATTTAAGCATCCTGATACATGTTCCTTAACTAGAATTTCACGTAGAGCACGATTCACGCAACGAAAACTAATGAAACAAACTCCAAACGGAGATATTAATATTTTTATTTCACATTGGTTACGAAGAATTTGAACTGCCCGCTCACAAGAAACTCAAAGCTCTACGTGAGTCAAATCGCGCACTACAACGGTTTCAACAAGCTTCTCAGTCGAGTAATCTTCGTTTCCAACCATGTGTTGTTCAAACTATTAGCAATTTGCTACAGCTGAGCTATGGCGTCAAGATTGAGGTTGCCAGATTTTTATATCGCAGAAACTGTCATGATAACGTTTAGCGCACGATGTGAATCACGCAGAGCATTGAGTTTTCATGAGCGGGTGGTTTGAATTTACGCATCAAGAATCGTTAAATATCTTTGAAAGGAGTTGATTTCGATAATTTTCGTTGTGCGTATCGTGTTTTACGTGGAATTTTGGTGAATAAATATGTATCAGAATGCTGAAATGTTTACCTTGTCTAGTGGTCCATTAAGACAACGCGGCTCATGGATGTCACAAATGGGAATAAAAATTACACAAATTGGACGTTTTTCGTAATTGTTGATCAACCCATTTTCGAATCCCTGTCTCCGTTACCTCTTTTTTATTAGTTCCTTGCCGTGCCCCCCATTCCCCGGTCCATTCCAGTTTATAATCTTTGCAATCGGTGACAATGTAATCCTTACTCCCGCTTGTGACACTATGAAGGCCTAGAATACGGGCACTAACCAGAAATTGATTCGTAATAGCTTTCCTCTTAGGAATAGGGACTCTAGGCTGATTCTGGAAAATCCGTTCAATTTTTTCGCTCTCCCCAATCTCAACGGAACAAAAAATCCGATGCCTTAAATCATTCATCTCCCGATATGCAGAACGCTAGTTCTTCAAGATCGACGCTCGCGTAGGGGGAGTCCGGGCGAAGGAAAATACACCAAAAGGGGGGAGGGGGTAGGATCGGGGGTCGAATCAAAACAGAATCGAACTGTGAACCCGGGCAGGCTCTAAGTGACATTTGTTGTCACGACTAAGTGCACTTGCACTTCTCGACGGCCGGGCGCGACGAAGTTTTATTCTCTCCGCCGACGCGGTGCGGATTTCGTCTTGGGCCGCGGGACTTGAGCGTTTCGCGGTTTTGACACCCCCTCCCCCTCTCGCGAACCGCTCCCTCGGCCGCGTCTGGATTGCGTCGGCAGTGTCACTTGATCTACGTTATTTGGGAGCTGGCCGTTCAGAGAAACAAAGACCCACAAATTCAGCCCAAAACAGAAATCGTAGGATGAAAACGAAAAACGGTGGAAACAAGACTTAATACAAACAAAATTTCGCAGGACGTTTCACGTTTCGGTATCCCACGACACCGTTATCAACCGCTAAAAAGTAACACAAAAATTAAAAAAATCGTTTGTTTTACTTATTTTATTTTACTTTTTAGCAGTTGATAATGCACTGGAAAAAAAAACACATTGGATCTAGATTCCAGACTCTTGAAAATATTGACAAGAAAAAGGACTCTTGATTCAATCAGATTTAAGCTTAAATCAAAAAGAAATCCGCTCAAATTAAGAGGCTTGGTTCTTGATTTAAGCTTAAATATGATTGATTCAAGAGTATTTTTTCTTGTCGATGTTTTTAAGAGTCTGGACTCTAGATCCAATGTGTTTTTTTTACCAGCGCCAGCGAGATGTCGTGAGATACCGAAACGTCCTGCGTTATTTTGTGCCTTTTGAGCGTTGATTAAGACAAAATTTTGATACCACTCTCCCTTCGTAACTTATTTTCAACCTGAAATTCTCACAGACATAACTTAAAAAAAGAACACAAAAAAGGTCTTAACCCTTACATTCACACCATTTTTTCAACCTTTCAAAGTTTATATTTAACAACCAATACCACAGTGAACGTTTACCAGACAAATTTCTTCCTAACAAATCCTTACAAATAAACAAGCAGGCTTTTAAAGTAAGTACAAGCTCATTCCGTTGCTTACACGAGAGGATCTGTTCAGCCGCAGCCGCGGCAACTTTAAGTCAACGTTAAGCAGCTTAAGCAAAAATGAAAGATCGGCTCGGACAGGAGGGCTGAAAATTTACCGGCAGCGGTGCGGTGCGGTGGCGAGCGCGGCTAAAATATTGCAGAAGAAGCAACCCACGAGAAAATCCCTTAAATCCGGCGGCTCACTTAAGGCTGCGTGCAGATAAAAACGCTCGGAGTCAATAACTAAGGGCGTAAGGCGAAGAGGAACTGACAGTTCCGGCATAAATCATTCCAAGTTACCCTCTGCGCCCACCGCAGCCAAATCATCCCGAAAGAATAAGTTTTCTTCAAGAGACGTTAAGAAATGGCAATTTTTGAATCTAGTGAACCAAACGTTCCGGTGATGGAAATCGAACGTTTTCGTGCTACACTGGAAAAAAAACACATTGGATCTAGAGTCCAGACTCTTGAAAACATTGACAAGAAAAAATACTCTTGATTCAATCAGATTTTTGCTTAAATCAAAAGGAAATCCGCTCAAATTAAGATGCTTGGTTCTTGATTTAAGCAAAAATCCGATTGAATCAAGAGTATG
This sequence comes from Bemisia tabaci, assembly GCF_918797505.1. Lineage (NCBI taxonomy): Eukaryota > Metazoa > Arthropoda > Insecta > Hemiptera > Aleyrodidae > Bemisia > Bemisia tabaci. Next base: position 20,171,612 of record NC_092802.1, on the reverse strand, counting down.
TTTTCATGTCGATGTTGTTAAGAGACTGGACTCTAGATCCAATGTGTTTTTTTTTTCGAGTGTATTCGGCGAAAGTTTCTGAAATTTTTAGTTTTCAGCGTCGTAAAATCATAAAGAAAATCCAGTACGAGTTTCAAAAAATTCCATGTATTTGTTTAAAATTTAATGTATGAAACGTTAGCAAAGATCCCGAGACACTGCTATCAAGAAACGTCCTTTCTGCACAAAGCGTTTCAAGTTCAACGATTAAACCGCGCACCGTGCTGTGCGTGCAATGCGTGAAGTATTCTTGTGATCGACTGCACCGCGTTTGGCGCAATGCGAGAAGTATTCTCCCAGTCTTGCAGGCGCTACTATGCGTGTAACGCTGGCCGCACTGTGTTTGCATCGAATAATGGAGCTTTAAAAGCCCATATTGTGTTTCGAAACCGCATGAGCATTCTAACGTTGCCTCGTTTCTCCAGATAAAATATTTTTTCATAGAAAATCAAGGAAAGTTATCCATGTTCGCTCATTTAGAGTGAATGGACCTGCATTTAAGAAGATACGAATTTCGAAGGCACAAATTTTCGGTGTTCCATTGGAAGCGATGGAACCAGTGGCCTGGCGTGCTTTGCGGCATATTGCTCGATCTGACATTTAAATATACGATAAAGGATCGATGTACAGGGTTTTCACAACGAACACCTTAATGATCGATCCTTTACCATAGCTTCAAATGGGGAAATATCGAAAATCGAACATACACGCCTAGCCACTGCGGTCCCTGCTGTGGTGTTGCGTTGACACCCAAAAGCTAGTCCATCATTTTCTCCATTAGTCTATAAGAACCACTCATTTCAACCAATAAGATCGCTATCTACACTCCTCATGTCTTCTTTATCCATCGCTTTGTCTATCAATTTCACCAATCAGCGTGCTGGACTCTGTATCCAAGAGATTTTTTCTCCGGTTTAAGATTATCCTTTCTTAATTATGCAAAATTATAATTATCTATTATTAACTTCTTTTAATGACTGTTTTGCAATAGACATTGTTTCTCTGTCCGTGACTAAAGGAACAGTTTTTTTTTTATTTATTTATTTATTTATTTATTTATTTTTTTTTGAAGGAATTCTATTTGAATATAACGTAACTACTACAAGTATTTCCTTGCATCTTTCTACGTGGTTTAAAACTAAAACTAAACAAATTGCATTAACTTTACATGGTAAAGTTAGATAATACGATGATTATCTAAAAGAACAGGGATTTTAAAATTCTCTGCCTTCTTTTTTAGAGATATTATAACACACTGGAAAAAAAAACACATTGGATCTAGAGTCCAGACTCTTAAAAACATCGACAAGAAAAAACACTCTTGATTCAATCAGATTTAAGCTTAAATCAAGAACCAAGCCTCTTAATTTGAGCGGATTTCCTCTTGATTTAAGCTGAAATCTGATTGAATCAAGAGTCCTTTTTCTTGTCAATGTTTTCAAGAGTCTGGACTCTAGATCCAATGTGCTTTTTTTCCAGTGTTCTCTGCCTTCTTTTTTTAGAGATATTATAACAGAATTATTAACTTCTTTTATTGACTGTTTTGCAGTAGAAATTGTTTCTTTGTCCGCGACTAAACGAACAGATACCAAAGCTCGGCATCGCTGCGCGAGGGCTGAATCACCAACTTCCCACCTTTGCATGACTCCCACCTTCCGTCTTTAATTCTGCTTCCTCTTTAACCCGGAGGTTGGGGTGCCGCACGTGCGCCGTAGGCCAAAACCGCTTATATACCCGCAGTATTTACTCGGGGGTTATGCTGTTCTTCCTCAGCACGGCATCGTACACGGCAGACGAGCTAATAACCGTTAATTCTCGATTTCACAGCTTTCCCGCCCCTCTGCGGCATTAATTGCACCCCCCCCCCCCCCTCGGAGTTTTTAGTTGTGTACACGGATCCCGGGGTGTCGCATTTGCCTACCTTTTGACCTCATAAATATTCACTAAGCGGAGAGAAAATTCTGCCCTAGCATGATATTTTGGTCAGCGGTACCGTAAGATAATAGGTCAGTTGCGCTGGTCTCAGAATCGTGTGTTGCACTGGAAAAAAAAACACATTGGCTCTAGAGTCCAGATTCTTGAAAACATTGACAAGAAAAAATACTATTGATTCAATCGGATTTTTGTTTGAATGAAATTGAAATCCGCTTAAATTGAGCGGCTTGGTTCTTGATTTAAGCTAGATTGTGATTGAATTAAGAGTACTTTTTCTTGTCGATGTTTTTAAGAGTCTGGACTCTAGATCCAATGTGTTTTTTTTTCAGTGTAAGATAATAGGTCAATTGCGCTAGTCTCAGAATCGTGTGTTGGCCTTTTGCTTGTTGTGTGGCTAAAAATAATAAGATCAGTCTGAACGGACACTTTCTACGTTCACTATTACTCAAGACACCAATAATTGCGCTCTGAAAAATTTCGTTTACGACGTCATCGACCGCGATTATGAGACCCTTGGTTCCTTCGCCTTGCTTTCACCAGTCACTGAGACACACATTTGCACTGCTGGTTTACTCAACGTGAACTCGGAAGAAGGTAAGGTGGGAGAACCCAAGGGTGTCGCTTTCTTGGTGGATGCCGTCATTAACCGGATTTTTCAAAGCGTGATACCTCGGTTGATATATGGAACGTAAAAAGTTGCCGTTTGTACAGATCATCTTAAGTTTTAAGAACCAATCATCGAAACACCATTCTGTGATCGGCGCAACTGATCCATTAAACGGAAAGAAAATGATGCTTGACTTTGATCTAACCTGATATTGGTATCGATTATATCACATTGGCAGTACTACAACCTGCATTAAAAAGTGCTTGTTAGTACGTCACCCAGGAATTGGCTCCCAAACATTCGGTTGTGTCAGTCGTTATCACGAAAGTTTGTAAAAAGATGATATGTTTTTTTTTATTTCAAATAAAATCATGTTTTAAATATCTAGTTCTTAAATAAAATAATTTAATTAAATATTGTTTTATTATTTAATAATTTAAATTACAAATTTAAGCGTAGGTCGCACGCAGTTTTATTTTCTAGTATTTTGCTGGGGCCTCGCGTCGCTTCTACAACACACAGCGTTAACGCGAGTCTCCTTGGTTTCCCATGATGAGTCTCTTCTTGATGACGGCGCAGAGATACAACTATTCGTACTCGATGGATGTCTGTGTTGCGTCTGCAAAATTGAAGGCGCGATGGCGCGAGGCATGAAAGCGCAACAGCAATGTTCCGCCAAGATGCGCGCATTGTGCTGCTGCAATTTTTAAGGTTAATATTCGGGCAGCTGAAAGGCGTTTAAAACACTATTCTCTAATGCTAATTCTTTTGGAGATCTCTCTTTTGCATAAGCAATAGAATTTTTTGTCTAAAATTAGCAAAAGAGACAAAATTTTTATCTAAGTAAGAATAATCAACTATTTGCCTAGACATTGACAAAATATCTGATGTTTTTAGTTTTTTTCCAATTCCGCATGTAATATAGCGCTGTAAATATACTGTAAAGCATACAAAAATTTGCAAATCTGACAAAATTTAAAAAATGGCAAAGTTTCTTCTTTGTCCTGCAAAATTGTCAGTTTGGAGATTGGCGGTATTGTTCCTTAAATGCCGTCCTTAAATTACATAACGCACTCTTCGGCACTTCTAAACCCCCCCCCCCCCCCTCCCAAAGTATTACGCAATTTATGGACGGCTCCTTAGCCATCCATCTCAATTAGAAATTTGGGGGGGGGGGGGGGGCGCCACAAGTCAAATCGTGATGAACAATTTTAATTATTCTTATCGGTATCCACGTTTGAGTTTCAAAATGCGGCTTTCTTACTAATCCCGGGATAAGAAGCAACCCTCGGATCCTCTCCACAAAAACCGAGACACTGAACCCGGCTAAAAGGCTAGAAGACCCTTTGAAGAATTCGAGGGTGGCCGCGCGCGGTTCCTCTGAGAGGTGCGTGCGATGGCTCCCGGGTTCCGTGCATACGTTAGCCGGGGATGTACGCCGGCGACTGTCCGTCACTCTGTCAGTGTGTCAGTGTGCACCGCGTCTGTGGGCGCCCCTCCGTGCCGTCGTGTGGGTGCGTTCCCGTGTCGGCAAACTCGCAATGACAGTAAACAAATAGCCCGCGGTGGCGATTACCCGTGGTCACGAAACACCGCGTTGCCGATGAATGTGACCGCAGGGTGTCTAACATCAGGATTTGAGGTTAATCAGGATTAGAGTGGCATTAAACGTAAGAAAGAAATGAAAGATTGGAAATCTCAGTGAAATATTTCATGAAATTTCACGAGGCTGTGAAATATTTCCTAAAATTACACGAGGCTGTGAAATATTTCATATTTTACAGGGGCTAGAGTATACAACCCGCACGCAAACACATAAAAATAAAGGAAAGTCACAACTTCTACATTATGCGAAACATGAAGAGGAACCGGTATTTTTCAATATCTTTCATAGATTTCTGAAATTTTATGAAATATTTCACGTGAAATTTCAAGATTTTATTTTTCATGAAATTTTGCCACCCTGATTCAGGATTTTATCAGAATTTGAGGAAAAGTCGGTCGTAAAATCAGGATTTGAGTAAAGTCGGCCGTCCGATCGGATTTTTTTAATAGAGCTATTTTTGTGAAGTTACGTTTGCCTAATTTTCCTCCACAAAAAACCGGGATTTGGAAAACTTATAAAATCAGGATTTACCAGTGAAAATTCAGGAAAAATCAGGATTTCATCAGGATTTCCCAAAAGGAAAAGAAAAACTAGACAACCCTGATCCGTCTCCGGGGGAAGGGACCACGGTTCGCCGAAACCCAAAATAGAGCTATTACGATCACGGCCAGGGGCGCAACCCCCTAGTCTGAGTAAAAAATCGTTCAAATTGAATCATTTAGGTTTTTTCATAGCAAGAAACACGGCATGCCCAATCTCAACAGCCGTGATGGGGCCTACCAGATTCGAATTTCCACCCTTCGAATCCTGAATACGGGGCGTTTTACGAACGATGCGACGTGGCAACGGAGCCTCCACCCGAAACTGACTACGCCCAAGCATTATCATTATCATGATCACGGCCATTGCCGTGACGAATGGCCCGATGGACCGTGAAGCGAGCGGTGAAAAATTCGAGAGCATTGCACCACTCGGCACAGGAATTAATTATCGTTAATTGTTGCAGTTGCGATTGAAAATATGGCCATCCATCCCGCGGCCGGAATTCCCGCGCACGCTCGCATACACATTTAGTTCGGCGAGAGAATGGGTCGCTAAGGTGGCATCCTCGTCGCTGAGTTCGGGCGGGTGTTCGTTATACTGCCGTGCTGAGGAAAAACGCCGTATGAGCCTTTAGACGTTGCGAAATTTACTTCAATAAAAACCGAGTTTTCTTGGAAAATTGCGAACATTTACCCTCAACTTTTTTAGATCATTTTGCTCGCAATTTTATCTAAAGTATCTGAAAATTTCAGGGAGGAATATTTATAACTTTCCGCAAAAATACATGTTTTATCTACAGAAATTTGGCAACTCTCGAATGTCCATACGGAGTTTTTTCTTAGCGCGGCAGTATAGCTTCAACAAAATGCAAACCAATGCTTTTGTCGAAGGTCAATAGTGAAATGAGTCATTTTGTCAAATTAATGTCTCGTCCGATCTTCACAGTCGGCTTCCTGTGGTGTAGTGGTTGCAGCGCTTGCCATGTGATCAGGAGGTCCCGGGTTCGACTCCCGGCCAGGTGACCCGAGCTTGATGGTCTCAAACATCAGTTATCTGGGGCTGGCTTAAGTAGGGACTGAGGGGGATAGGACTTCATGGACGGTAGAGCGCAAGATTATCCCTCGTGGAATATTTGAAGGGGAGGGGGCATAATTTCTATAACTTTGCATGTTTTTAACAGTGGAGATTATGCATACACGCGTTTTAATTGCATACACATTTTGTGTTGATTTTGGTACAGTTTCCGGTGTACTGAAAAAAAAAATTGGTAGTATATAGTAAAGTTTACCTTTCTTCTGGCAGAATTGACTCTAAATTAACGCTGTGTGAAATACAGCGTGAAGGAATGATAATTTCTACCAATCTTTTTTTTCAGTGTGAATTTAGCGCAGAAAACAATGGAGAGAATGGGCAAATGCATTCTTCCGATTATGCCGTTGCTATTTGTCACTCGTTTTTTATCAAAGTTCTCCGAAAAACTAGCCGACATTTTCTCTTGAAATCCCCAACCAAGGGATAGAATTATTTTCTGTTTTACTTCCTGTATCAACCAAATTTTTGTGTTGAAATTTCTCTCTGTGTTGTTGGTGCAACACCAGTTACAACTACTCTATGTAGTTGGTGCAAAACGCCTATTACAACCAATCAGGAACAGGGTGGCATGAAACGTAAGAAATAAATGAAAGATTGGAAATTTCAGTTAAATATTTCATGAAAGAGCGACGCCAAGAATGACACAATTTGGGCCAGAAGGAATTTTTCTGAAACCGGGCCCAAACGATACCTTATGATACCCTAAAACTCTGGTAAAAATTTTAGCTTGAGTATACGCCCGGTTTTTGAGAAATGAGGGGGCAAAGTTGCCAAATCGCCATCATTCTGGACAGCATTTCTACAGCAAAAAGACGGGGAAAATGGACGAAAAAGTCAAATCTTTGATGGGTTTCGGCTTTAAATGTTCTCATTGGGCCCCCAAGCATTTAACTGTGTTCAGTTTCAAAAATTTTGGTCGCAGAGTGGTCCAAAATGGGGAGAATTCGTCGACAAATCAGGATTCTTTGTCAAATTTTTAGAAATGGAAGTAAAATTATTGGTCTCCTGCAGAGATCATGGGGAACAATGTTCTTATCGGTCTTCAATGCATTCAATTGGGTTCAGTTTATCAAATTTTCATCGCACAATGGTCCAAAATGGGAAATTAGTGGACAAATTAAGATCTTCTGTCTAACTTTTTAAAAATGATGTACGACTATTGGTTCCCAGTAGACTTTAGATCCCAGAAAAATTCTTTAAATTCTTTTTTGACTATTTAAATCTTTTTTAAATTTTTTTTCTCTCCATTTTTCTTTCTTCTTTTTAAATTTCTGAAAGTTTGCATATTTTATTGAAATAATGCTACTAAGTCTATTTTATAACAACGTTCCATAAACAATACGGTCTGACATATATAAATAATTAAAAAAAATAAAAACATGAATTTTTCCGGGATTTAAACTCTACTGGGGACCAACAGTTTGACAGAGGATCTTAATTTGTCCACTAATTCCCCCATTTTTGACCACTGTGCGATGTACATTTGTGAAGCTGAAGCCAATTGAATGCATTGAAGACCGATAAGAACATTGTTCCCCATGATCTCTGCAGGAGACCGACAATTTTACTTCCATTTCTAAAAATTTGACAAAGAATCCTGATTTGTCGACGATTTCTCCCCATTTTGGACCACTCTGCGACCAAAATTTTAGAAACTGAACACAGTTAAACGCTTGGAGGCCCAATGAGAACATTTAAAGCCGAAACCCATCAAAGATTTGACTTTTTCGTCCATTTTCTCCGTCTTTTTGCTGTAGAAATGCTGTCCAGAATGATGGCGATTTGGCAACTTTGCCCCCTCATTTCTCAAAAACCGGGCGTATACTCAAGCTAAAATTTTTACCAGAGTTTTAGGGTATCATAAGGTATCGTTTGGGCCCGGTTTCAGAAAAATCCCCGCTGGCCCAAATTGTGCCAAAAAACGGTCGTTTTTGGCGTCGCTCTTTCACGAGGCTGTGAAATATTTCATATTTTACAGGGGCTAGATTATGCAACCCGCACTCAAACACCGAAAAATAGAAGAAAATCACAATTTTTACATTTTGCGAAGCATGGAAAGGCACCCGTATTTTTACAAGATCTTTCATAAATTTCGGAAATTTCATGAAATAGGTGAAATTTCAAGATTTAATTTTTCATGAAATTTTACCACCACCCTAATCAAGAAGGTAACTGCAGGCGCGTTTTAATAAAGTCATTCCATCAACTGATTTTTTCCCACTTCGGCGAAGAATATATGAAAGAAAATGAACTTGCACAATCTCTCGTAAACGTTCCGCTCCGATATCATCTGTCACTGGCGAAGCAGATGACTCTTTAATTGCCCGTTGAATAATTACGCGCATCGCGTTTGTGTTCGAGCCAAAACTCGGTATTTAGATATTTAACAGATGCTTCGTTTAAAATATAGCACTTTTCATGAAGCCCAGAAACCATATGCTCCTCGTCACGAGAAGAATAATTAGTTCGTTTCTGTCCGTGTTAAAGTGGCCGCTCGAAAATTGTACAAATTACCCCGAGGCGTATGCCGCCGTGCTAAGGATAAACGCCGTATGAACCTTCAGGCGTTGCCAAATTTCCTCTGGCAAATCACTGATTTTCAGGAAAATTTTTGAATATTTTGTGGCCGATTTCTCAGATAATTGTGTTTGTAATTTGATCTAAGGTGTTTGAAAATTTCAAGGAAAAAATATTCATAATTTTTCTCACAAGTAAACATTTTATCGAGAGGAATTTGGCAACTCTCGAATGTTCATACGGCGTTTTTCCTTAGCACGGCAGTATGGTCATACGGTTTCAATTAACAGGACGGTTAATCGGATCCGGAGAAAACCGGAGAAGAATATTATCCAGAATTTTACTCGCTAGAGCTCGTTTACAACGTGACACCTGGAGCATTATAGAACCTTACTCATAGAATAAGTTGGACTGCATTTTACGATTTGGAACTACAATATCAAGCTCACTTTAAAAAAGACGTAAGTACCATCATTTTTCCTATGCACATGCGTGTTTTGAGAGTGTTTTTAAATCGTTTTTTTACAATATCAAGCTCAGTTTATAAACGAAGTATGTACCATCAGTTTCCCTATGCATATGAGTGTTTTCACGGCGAGAAATTGTAGTTCCTAGTTGCGGAATGTAGTCCAATTCTTACCTACAAACCCCACTGCTGTGCTGAGGAAAAACAGCACCGTATAAGAAGCGGATAAGCTTTCAGAAGCTCTCAAACTTTCTTCGACGTATCACGAATTTTCGGAGAAATTTGTGAGTGTTTTTTTTTTCAAAATTTGCAGAAATTTTTTGAAAGAAGATTTTCATTTAGTTCTGTTTTTTGTTTTAAATTTAAAAAGCTGCGAGTAAATAAGGAAATTATGAGGTAAGGCTGTCCTGTAGTTTAACCCGTCTAAATAATTATCCTACTGTTACGATTTCATGGCGATATTGTAGATTCCGTACTAAGGTTTGTAGATTTATTGCTGAAAGACATTCAGCTCGTAACCGAGCAAAATTACCATTTCGGATTGATGATTTAATTCAAATCAAATGTATCACTTACGAAGAATGAAATATTGAAACGTTGCATATGATGTGCCTTCAAAATCGTTTGATACTTATTTATACACTTAAGCGTTAAAATAGCTACCTATTCGATCGTCGGCCTTTTATCTGCTCGATTTAAGTGGTGAATCTTCTCTAACTTGCTACGACTGCAAGGAAGGAATTGTTCTATCCAAAAATGTTTAGTGTACGTGAGAATCTCCAAGATTTGTCGTCATTTGTATGTTAACGTGAACTTAAAGGCCGTAATTTAATATTACCTCGTATGGACTTTGCTCCTTAAGTACAAACTGTTTTTTCCTATTTTTTCTTTTTCTCCAACGTTGTGTATTTATGCACTTACATGTTGTAGAATAGGAAGTCTGATCATCATACATGAATCTATACGTAAGTAAATTGTCAGTTGTACGGTAAGTTTTTGTAGTGTATAGATAATTATTTTCTCAAAGATGAAAAATGAAAGAAAGAAAAAAAAATAATGGAAAAATAGGTATGTATTCTCCCATTGCTGTCAATTCTGAATCATGATGTAATTTGAAACTTGCTGAAAAATTAACACAGAACTTTTAATTTTGCACCCCTTGCAGACAAATTCCAAGTAAAAATCTCAATGAAATAGTGGTTGAAATCTTACCTTTCACGAGTATGGGCTCCTCGGATCACGCTTTAATGATTCAACTCCCAACCGATTATTGCACTCTAGGTCACGTTTAATTAATATTTTAAAAAATTCACTTCAATAATGATTTCCAAATAGAAAACGGACGTATGCACCTACAAAGGGTTCATAAACTTTTTTTTGGCAATTTTGGCAGCCTCTAGGCAATTTTATGTCGTAAATGAAATTGTAAAATCACAAATTAGACAACCAAACCACGTGTAGTTAGAAAACTCTGGGCAGCTACAATAACAGTAAAAACAAATTCACAAAGTCACAATTGCCGCAGCCGGAGAGAAATTTTTCGGGCGTACAGAATTTTCACGAACAAAACAGCTTTCTTCGAGTAGAGCGCAGTAAAGTTGAAAACGTTTTGAGATTTAAATTATTTACCAAGAAGTTAAATCGGCTATTTGTTGTTGTCAGAAATTTCTTGACGAAAAATTCACAAATAGTCTATTTCGCACCAAAATAATTCAAAAGTCAAAAATTCTTGCCGGCATTTCCACGAAAAAAATGAATGTCAAATCTTTTTAACTGAGATGCAATTTTCAAAAGCCACGGTATTACCTGATCCAAAATACCCGAGGGAACCCGAAGCAACTCACCAATGAAAAATAGCCCACGGCTGAAATGACTTTATACTTAAACTGTCACGTCTATTCACATGTAAGTCTCAGTTTGCGTTAAAATTAATCGTGGCCAAAATTTTTTTCTTCAGCTTTCAGTGATTGGTGTAAAAAATTTGAAAAATTGCCAACAGGACGATGTTTTGAACGATTTGAAGAAACTTCAAGAATGAGTTGCGAGAACTTTAAATCCACCTATCAAGTAACAATTTTCCGAGAATTCTCTTGAAAAATTATATTGTCAGTATTTTCCTCACCAAAAAATCGAAAAAATTCGAAAATGCGTGTTTCTTAAAATCCGCAGCGAAGAATCTTCGAAATGAAATTTAGGAATTGGTCAGCAGCACTGAAGGTCTTTTTTAACACAACGAAAATATTGCTTTGAAATCCACACCGTCGGTAATTTTCCAAATCCGCGTGAAAATAGTCCAAATTTACTCGAAATCTTCGAGCGAAGCAATAATCAAGTTACTTTTTCTTCCTTCCACTAAAACAGCGGCCAATTTTTTGAACCTCACACCGTTAATAATTTCCAAATTTACTTGAAATTTGTGCGAATTCACTCTAATTTTCGAGGGAATTTCGAGAGCCACGAGAGAATTCACGCGTCGCGAGAAAGGAACGAGAGACAGAGATCCCACGCTAAGCTTTGCGCGAAGTCGCGTCGACACTGAAGCTTTAGGGGCGTCGCGGCGCCGTGGTTGGCGGCTGGGGCGTCTCGACGCATGCCAACCGTCAACCCACCGTCCCTCAACCGCCTTTGGCTCACCCCTGATCACCCTTATTGGCAGGTGCGATGTGGCTTTTGCAGAATTAAAGAAAAAGTGACTACGATGTTTCGAGGTCAAACTCTGCCCTGATAGTGAAGAGAACCGTAAGTGCAGAACTGAATTTTTAAGAAAAAAGGCTTGATAGCTTCGGAGCGGAAAATTGTAATGAAAGTAGCCTCTGTTCTTTGTTAAATACCCATTAATCATCCGAACGACTCTTAGAAATCGTTTAGATGATCATAATGGACCACTTGACAAGGTACGAGTTTAAGCATTCTGATACTTGTTTTTTGACCAGAATTTCACGTAAAACACGATTCGCGCAACGAAAATTACCGAAATCAACCCTTAACAAAGATATTAACGTTTTTATTTCACATTGGTTACGAGGAATTTAAACTGCCCGCTCATAAGAAACTCAAAGCTCTACATGAGTCAAATCGTGCACTACAACGGTTTCAGCAAGCTTCTCACTCAGGCAATGTTCATTTCCCACCATGTGTTGTTCAAACTATAAACAATTTGCTATAGCTGAGCCGAAGCGTCAAGATTGAGGTTGCCAGATTTTTATATCGCAGAGACTGTCATGATAACGTTTAGCGCGCGATGTGAGTCACGTAGAGCATTGAGTTTTCATGAGCGGGTGGTTTGAATTCACGCATCAAGAATCATTAAATATCTTCGTAAAGAGTTGATATCGGTAATTTTTGTTGTGCGCATCGTGTTTTACGTGAAATTTTGACTATGAAACGTGTATCAGAATGCTATAATTCGTGTCTTGTCTACTGGTCCCTTGACAAGTTTTATTTCAATTAAATAAAGTAATATTATTAATTTTCATGTAAGGCTAGTGTTAGGCAAGACAGCCGTAAAGTGCTATGTTCTGCATGTAATCGTGGTTGCGTTTTGGACGCACAACGAACCCATTTGTGGGTCAGAAATTGGCAGAAAAAGGTGGCATTTTACTCAAAATCACTGTTTCCATTGTCTTTCCGGAGGAAGAATGTCGGTTATTGCTGCCTTGCCTAAAACCACGTCATGTTTTGTGCGCTTACGGCTTTCTCTTATGTTTCGTCTTCCTAAACAAGAGACGAATTTCGCTGTTTTAACGATTTCATCTAAAAGAGATTCCACGAATTTTGAAGGAAAATCGATTTCGAAAAGTCGACAGTTACGGCTATCTTCGTCATTACGACGGAACTGGTTACTGAAAAATCTGGAACTTTTTTCGGGTAAAAATGTAAGCACGTAGTATAGAGGGATTCTAATAGCAATTGTTGCTAAAACAACGTGTAAGTTGTTTAGACGCAATGGGCCCCTAGACAAGGTACGAATTTCAGCATTCTGATACATGCTTCTCAACCAGAATTTCACGTAGAACACGATTTGCGCAACGAAAATTACTGAAACCAACTCCTAAACTCCATTTCCAGCTTCCAGCTTCATTTAAATCCATTTTTCCTTCTTTTTTCTTATTTTCGTGAGTGGTTTGAAGAAAAGTCAATGCAATTACCCGTCAGGAAGCGTGGAGGTAGGGGGGGGGGAGTACCTGCAATGACCGGCATTAGGCCCACCCTGAATTGAGTCGAATATTTTCCAAATTGCGTAAGTGTCAAAATTGAAGAAATCAATTTTTGAAGAAAGTTATGAATATATTTCCTTGAAATTTTCAGAATTTTTAGATCAAATTTTGAAGAAAATCCGCCGGAAATCGGAAGAGAAATATTTACAAATTATCCTGAAAATTAGTGATTTGCCAGGGGAAATTTGGCAACGCCTAAAGGCTCACATGACGTTTTTCCTTAGCACGGCCGAAAAAGGAAATTTGGCTCAGGGTGGCAAAATTTCATGAAAAATAAAATCTTGAAATTTCACGTGAAATATTCCATGAAATTTCAGAAATTTATGAAAGGTATCGAAAAATACCGGTTGCTTTTCATGTTTCGCGAAATGTAAAAAAAAGTGAATTTCTTCTATTTTCGTGCGTTTGAGTGCGGGTCGCATACTCTAGCCCCTGAAAAATATGAAATATTTCACAGCCTCGTGAAGTTCCATGAAATATTTCACTGGAATTTCCAATCGTTCATTTCCCTCTTACGTTTCATGCCCCCTGGCAACGCTTGATGGTTCATGCGGCGTTCTTCCTTAGCACGGCAGTATCCCCATCCATCTAAGAGCCCCCATTGACGAGGAAAAACCAATTATCTTCGTAGCATTTCCCTCGGAATTGGGGGTTTTTCGCTCGTCAGGGAGCGAAGCCAAGGGTCGTGAGCGAGGGTTCATCTTTATTGGTGATTTTATCGTTCGACGGCGAGCGTTTTCGCTAATTTAAAGGCCCATGAAACGGCATCGTTCGTGGATTGACTACCGGACAGCTGCACGACAACCGTCGGCACGACATAACTGCCGTGCTTAGGAAGAACGCCGTATGAACCTTCAGGCGTTGCCAAATTTCCTTCGACAAATACGAGTCTTCAGGAAAATTTGTGAGCATTTTTTACGAGGATTTTGTTCGTAATTTTATCTAAAAAATCCGAAAATTTCAAGGAGAAATATGCATAACATTTTTCAAAAATACCTACATGTTTTATTCGCGGAAATTTGGCAACTTTCGAATGTTCATACGGCGTTCTTCCTCAGCAGGGCAGACATGCTCCCCGATGATGGCTGCACCGAGCTTTTTGGCCGTGAGTGATAGCTTCTTTTGCGACGTTTCCTCCTCCTCAAAGGTAAGTGAAAACGGGACAAAATTTTGCAGGAACCATACAATATTTAGAGGATGGATATAGATAGATTCAATTTTCTAGTCGTAGGTCGTATAGGAAAAATTGACCGACGGACCACTTTGAGTGGATCGCATTTGATAGTCTGAGAGCCAAAGGCCAAGTATACGAGGCTCACTTACCTAAGCCTCATCTTAATATTGAAAGAATTCCTGTATGGAAGTAAATTACTGTCTACTTTCAATCGTATAAACTGCAATCGGACGTCATTTTGCATTTAGGAACAACAATTTCTGACACATCCGTAAAAGTACGTATGTAGGTACACAGCAGGGCCGGATTTTCCTCCTTGCCGCCCCCTTTTCATTCGTTTTGAAACATCAATAGAAACCATCACATGAACGTGTCAGCGGGGGTGGGGTGCATAAGACGCGTTTACTCGTGTTGAACACATTTTTTGGGAAAGCCAAGGCAACACTACTAGCAAAAGTTCACGGAACTTTACGCGAAATTCAAGTTTCGTAAACCTATCTCTAATGGACAAGGCTTTCCATTCATAAGAAATGAACGAAACAATTATGAAAGAACAAACACAAAATTTGGTTTAATGATTGTACCTTCCGCCGCCGCGCCACGCCAACCGCGCTGTGATTGGCGCAATGCCTGACGTATTCACGCAGTCTTGTAGGCGCTATGCGTTTCACGCTGACCGCACTGTGTTCGGCGCAATGCGTGAAGTATTCATGCATTCTTGTAGGCGCTATCCGTTTCAGCCTGACCACAATAACCGCACTGTGTTAGATGAAATGCGTGAAGTATTCGTGCAGTCTTGTAGGCGTTAATATGTGTTACATGCCAATTGCCGCGCCGAGGGCTTCTTCTTTTCATCTCAAGTCCTTGTCATCATTTCTCCCTAAGTTGCGCCGTTCCAGGCCAAATTATGTATTTGGTTTCTCTCTTAACTCGACTAATTAAAGGTGCTGTCTCTTGTATCACTGAGAGACGACAAAATTAGAAATTACTATACTCTTAGGAAATGAGAGATTTTGTAGCCTTTTCTCGTTTGTAATTTTTTTTTCTAAGTCCGATTTTTTTTTTAAAAAACCTACAGTTAAAAAAATTGCAAAATTTGTTGCTCCCTCGATTTGCCGCCATGGGCCGCGGCCCATGTGGCCTCCCCCTTAATCCGGCCCTGGTACAGAGAGAAACTAATGAAACATACGTTGTTCCTAAACTGAGTCAGAAAATATAGTTCTTCCTCGCAAAATCTAATCCAATTCATTACTCAGTATAGGGGGTTGGTGTTGTATCGATTATCTGAAGCGGCCTGGTTCTAACTAATTCGGATTATCGGGAATCCGCAGTGTAGAGAGATCCTGCTGATATCACTATATATATTTTTACCCAGTTTTAGTCGACATTCATCTATGATATCAGGTCCTTCGCCCAACAGATTTGAATTTCAGGCATTGGCGGATCCAGAAAATTGGTCACAATATTTAAACCTATAGAAATGTATCTATTATCGGAGTGGCCAGGTGCTCCGATAAGAATCGATCATTTAACACAAGCTTAAATGGAGGAAACCCAGTGCTGCCAAATTGCTGGATCCGCCTCTGTTTTCAATGGAGAATTTGCAGGTGTCTGAAATTTGATGAATTTTATGTTTAAGTGGAAACTACTGAGAGAACGGAACACGAGGATACCCCTGGTTCATGAATTGATCAATTATTGGAGAAGATACGACAAAATGACCCAATCTGCTAAAATACATTTGTTTAAATGGGAAAGGCCGCCAGATGACGTCACTAGGCGGTGCATTTTCTCACTTTTAAATTTATTTTTATATACTATTTCCCATATCAGAAAAAAATTATAAAAAATACTGTGAAATCAGCTCTTTAAGCACTTTCAGATGAAGAAGTAAAAAATTAGCATGCAAATTCTCCATTGAGTATAGGTTTCAACATCAACCAACTCCAATGCTCATTTTACTCTATGAAGCTTGACGGAAGTCTCCCCAGAGAGAGCACTGGAAAAAAAAAACACATCGGATCTAGAGTCCAGACTCTTGAAAACATTGACAAGAAAAAGACACTTGATTCAATCGGATTTTTGCTTAAATCAAAAGGAAATGCGCTCAAATTAAGAGGCTTGGCTCTTGATTTAAGCTTAAATCTGATTGAATCAAGAGTATCTTTTCTTGTTGATGTTTTTAAGAGTCTGGACTCTAGATCCAATGTGTTTTTTTCCAGTGCAATGCTCATTTTATTCGATGAAGCTTGACGGAAGTCTCCCGAGAGAGAGAGAGAGTGAAAGTGCATGCGGAATCGGAGAATAGAACTATTTCGGTCGCGCGATGCCCAAGTAAGCGCGTCGGAAACGACTCGGAGCGGAGTCGCAAAATTGGGTTTTCGTCGCCGAGACCACCTACTCGAAGGGGCGGCCAATTAAATTGATCAATTCGAACCGTGCGCCGAAGGTATGCCCGCGCCGCGCACTGCTGCCTTCTTAATGAGCGAATTTTTTGGACCGCGACTGTGGTTTCACGTCAAAGTCGCGCGCCCCTCCTTTTTCCCCGGGCCTCGTCGCGGCGTCTGTTTTCGTCCGAAGGGAGGTTGCCGAATTCGTATCACACACCGATTTAGCGAGATGTGTCTCGTTGGACTGACCGAATAAAAGAGTCATTTATATACGTAAATATAGCTTCTAACTATTATATTCAAACACTGAAAGAAAAGTTACGTAAGTTGCATGGAGAAAAAAAACTTCGTGCATGGGACCCGAAGTTGAGGTCGTATGGATCTCTGAAGTTTTCTGATCACGCTTCTGAAAACTTGAGGTCGAGCTGCCGAAGTTCGGGTCAGACATCGAGGCACTTCGGTATTACCGGAGTACTTCAGATGTGTGACCCGAAACTTTCGGTATACATCGAAGTACGCCAGATGTCTGACCCGAATTTCGGCAGCTGGACCTCGAGTTTATAGATACTTGATCCGAAAACTTCAGAGATCCATATGACGTCGACTTCGGATCCCACGAACGAAGTTTTTTCCTCCGTGTGGTGTGTTGGTTGCCTATCCGGCCAATTGAAGGCGAACTTGAAGATCACTGATGGGTCTCTGCTTTGTTAACTCGGTATTCTGTAGTAAAGTTTAGATTATTTATGGTTTCTGAGAAAAAAAAATTATTTTCTGTTCTCCAAAACTTCAGTAACATAATTACTTTACCGGAAAAAAAAACTCCGGCCGTGAAAGCTGTACTTATGGGCTGTATAGACATAAGGCCCGTTCCGGGCTCAGATGCCGAACGTTCCGAGTGCTGGCGGAGTCGTAGCTTCGATTGTTCCGGGCGTCTTAAGCCCGGAACTTTCGGGCTCTGAACCCGTAACTCGGACGGAATATCTATATAGCCTATAAGTACGGTTTCCACGGCCGGAATTCTTTTTTCCAGTTAAGTAATTAAGTAACTGAAGTATCTACTGAAGTAGAGCACTGAAAGTAACATCCTAGGATGTTACTTTAACACCCTGAGTGGTAATGACAACATCCAGGAGTTGTCGCACATTTTTTTTACATCCAAGATGTTACTACAGCACCTCTTTTTTTCGGTGTATCCGGTTGGAAGATCCAATCTTAGTTTTTCCAGTTCGGCTCTGTGGGAACTTTGCGTAAGAATTGAGCTTTGAGGAGTCATTTGGCAACATGGCTTTACCTCGCGATGTTCGACATGCGGGGAATTCACGAGCCTCTGACACCGCGCCTGTGACTGACACATTCCTCACCGTGAGCCCACTCTCTACGCCCCCAGTGTTGCCAACCTTCTTTAACTCCACCCTTAGCAAACCCGCAGTTCACCAGAGATTCACGGCAAAAATTAAATTACTGATTTAACAATTCAATTGCTGAAAAAAAGCGACTGCAACGTTTTCAACGTAGATTTTGCAACAAAAAAATGCTACTTTAATCACTATTGTAAGCTAATTTAACCGCGGAATCGATTATTAAGGTGTTCGTTGCGAACACCTTGCTTATCGATCTTTTTTCACGGGTTTAAATGACATATCAATCGATACATCGCAAAACATCGCGCATTAAATACCCATGCAATGCAACGTGGATTTTACTATCGGCAACGGTTTGCAATCGCAAATCCAAGATGAGGGATGTTTCTGAATCAATGACCAGCAGCTCAAGATATAACCTTTCAGATTTTTGCTTCTGTTTCCTTCGATAAATTGCAAAAAGTCATTCTGAGAAATACTTATCTTTTTCATGAGCAACAAGACAACTGCGTTACCGCTTCAGGCATGTCGCTGCTCTAACCTTATATCCTAATTCTTTCCCGCAAAACGATCAAATTGTTTTAGCAGCGCCCGGAAAATTGCCAAATTGGAACGGTGACTCTAACGCAATAGGACTTTCACTTCTGTTGTCAAGTAAGACATGTATGTTCTGGTCCAAGACTGCTCTGGGAATTTTGAATCAAAGTTCCGCTGAGCAAAACGAAACATCTGAAAAAATCTTGATCAAAGTCATGATGAATTAAAAAATGTACCTGTAACTTCCGGTTTCTATGAGGTAAATTTTAAATCTAAATTTTGGGGGAAGCCTGGAGCTGGGACCCCGCCCCCGCGCATTGTCAGTCGCCGCACGCTAGTCTCATTTCTACAGGACAAATGGACGTATTTCTGCCAAACGGAACTATGTGCATTAAGACATGAGCCCTGAGACCCATAAGAATATATGCATAACAAAGCTCACGTCATAATGAAATAGTTCCGTATATGCATTCGAATGTTGCCAAATTTCCTATCAGAAAATATTTATTCTTGAGGAAAGTTATGAACACTTTTCCTTAAAGTTTTCAGGAGCTCCATGGGAAATTGCGAAGAAAATTATCTGGAAAATCGGAGAAAAATAGTTATAACTTTCCTAAAAAATAAGTATTTTCTGATAAGAAATTTGGCAACATTCGAATATTCATACGGGGGTTTTCCTTAGCACGGCAGCCCTGGTCTTCCTCGCATATGCCACTACTCCCATTTCCCGGAACTAGTACCAAATTTCGGAGCTTTTGAAATTTCCCTGAATTTTGCCCGGAACTTTTGAAATTCCCGAAATGTTCCGGATCTTGTGCATTTACCGGAACTTTTGAAAAAATCTGAAAAGAATTTCGGAACTTCTGACGATCACAGAGTGGGAGAAATTGAAACAGAAAAGTTCCGAATCCCGGAACTTTTGACGGACATAGAATGGGAGCACTGCACTGACGTGCTAAGGAAAAACGCCGTATGAACATTCGAGAATTGCCAAATTTCCTCTCCGAAAATATTAAATTCTGAAGAAATATATGAATATTTTTTCTTGAAATTTTCAGGAACTTCAGGTGAAATTACGAACAAAATTATGTGAAAAATTGGAGGAAAAATATTTACAAATTTTCTCGAAATTCCGTGATTAATCAAAGAAAATTTGGCAACGGCTGAAGGTTCATACGGGGTTTTTCCTTAGCACGGCAGCCCTGGTCCTCCTCGCATATGCCACTGCTCCCATTTCCCGGAACTAGTACAAAATTCCGGAACTTTTGAAATTCCCGAAATTTTCCGGATCTTGTGCATTTTCCGGAACTTTTGAAAAAATCTGAAACGAATTCCGGAACATCTGACGGTCACAGGGTGGGAGAAATTGAAACAGAAAAGTTCCGAATCCCGGAACTTTTGACGAACATGGCATAGGAGCACTGTCATATGCCATACGTCTTTAGAGTCGGGCAAGGATCATCGGCGGAACGCAGCGAGCTCGACGTGGGGACGACGAGTCGACGACACGAAATTCGCGGGCTAATAAGTTGATTTTTTGATGGGCCCTTAAAAGCCACGGTGAGACGCCGCGCGCTCGGACGTTGTCGAGCGAAGCACGCCATAAAAGGGATTATGAGCGGACAAGGGGCAGGCCGAGCCCTGGGGAGGCTAATAACGTGATGGGTTCCTTCCATAAAGGGCCGAGTACCTCGTAAAAACCACCGTAAGGGACCTCGCCCGCCCGCGCCTTACATTTTTCTCACGTGTCGCCCCTAATTATCCAGCTTTCGCCTCGAAGAGTACGCACGTCGCACAATGGGACCAATCAAGTTTTACGAAAAAAGAGGAGATTTAATTAAAATATGGGTAAACAAGGCTAAAAAATATTAACAAGGCTTATCTTTTAGCCTTGTTTACCCATATTTTAATTAAATCTCCTCTTTATTCGCATATTCGGGCTATATTTTTGTGCTTTGTTCAAGTTTTACGTAACGTTCTTAGGAGGAGGGGGCAGGGTAGCATGAGACGTGGTTTTTTTTAGAGAGAAAACATCGCATTCGATACTGATATCGAAACTGCACTCGAATGCGATATTTTCTCTCGAAAAAAACCACGCCTTTATTACGTTGAATTTCTTTGTTAAAAATGGTAAGTGAGTGCTTAAGTCTCCTGACAACAGAATTGCGATCTCAAAATTGGAGAAAAATGACGAGTAGCTGAAAAAATGGAACCAATTGATGCGATACATAGCATGCCGTTCTGACACAAAATATGGCGTCCATCGAATCATCTTAACGATGATAATAAGCTTTTACAGTTATTCCACGTCATGTCTGGCTTCCCCTATTTACTTGCCCCACCGTGCGCCGGAAAGTCGAGACGGCGCCTCGAGCATGCATATATACCACGAGTTGACGAGCCTGTGTGAAATCGAGGTGATTCAAACACATGGATGAGAATTTTAGTCAACGAACTGCTTATTTTGGATCTATGGTGAACAAGAACGTAGAGTAGCCCTGCAGTCATAAAAATATTCGAATCAGTGAGTTCGAAAACACACCAACCCGGGTTTTTTTCGATCCTGACTTTTTTACGGTTTAGTAACACTTATGGATAAAAGCATCTGCACGCAAAAGGAAATTTCGAAATTGCAATCGGAAGTGCTCGAAACAGCGACGGGAAAAGGGAAAAATCGAAGTATTTCATTGGAAATACCAATTCTTGGCCATTTCAAGGGAAACGGGTGACCATCCGATTTTGCGCGTTTCCTTTTTTCGGTTCAGTATACCTTGTACCAACAAGTTATATAAATATTCAAGCGTTATTCAGGTCAAAAAATATACATTTTTTAGGGCAGACTATGAAAAATCAGTATCTGAAAGTCGGTGAGAACGAAAACACACCAACTCGGAAATTTTTAAACGCTTAACTCTCCGTCATCAAACATGGTGTATCGATTTCAACTTGGTGC